>NC_092370.1:105386951-105691612 GCF_030028105.1 Mobula birostris | reverse complement strand
TTCCAGCTTCCCAGTAGTGAAACTTTCATGGGCATTCAGGTTATGGCAACAGCTCAGAAGCTCAGTGTATCCATAATGTGTGAGCTGGATGTAAAGTAAAGCCCCTCCTGTCTTCTCCAATCATTTCGGGTCTCCCTCTCCCCCTCCCACTTTCAAATCTCTTACTATCTCTTTTTTCCGTTAGTCCTGATGAAGGGTCTCGAACCGAAATGTCAACTGTACTTATAGATGCTGCCTGGCCTGCTGTGTTCCACCAGCATTTTGTGTGTGTTGTGTAAAGTAAACCTTTCCTTTTTGGGATTGCTATCTGCTGTGCCTCAGTGCATTCCGAAAATCTTGCACCTACAAAGAAACCATACAGTACCTTCTCATGGAATGTAGAGATTGGCAATGGCAATTTGTCCATACGCATGCATCCATAAAAGATAATGTACCCTTGTCTCAGAAAGGAGATTTTATAGTGCAGATTTAACAAAATTTGTGTTTTTTCCCCCAAGTACAGTCAGAAATGTAGGCCTGTGCCTAATAAGGCTACATGAATAGCAACGAGAAAACAACACATCTGAGTGGGGTGTCTTTTAAATTCGGACACAAGCAACCACAGAGAGGGTTCTAAGCTTTTCTTTGACGTAGTGGCTGAGAGGGCAAACAGATATTTTGCTTCACATCATATCCAAAAGAATGTGCCTCCAACTGTGAAGCGCTTCTGTATCTCCAGTCTGGATAATATATCACAATCTAAAATGGTGTCTGAAGTAGAATTTGACGTGACGTTAAGGCCACTGCTGAAAGAGTTTTAGCTAAGTGATCAATTATACCTGAAGCAGATGCAAAAAAAAAATTCATATCTTATAACGTGAACAAAAGCTATTTTTCTTTGATTACCTTAAAAGATTTTACTGTACTTGATCTTCTGTCTTGGCCTGTATTTTCTGCACTATTACCTAGACACTTACTGGAATGAAATAATTAGCACTTTGAGAAGACACAGTGATATGGCTTAACAACTTGCAGTGGTCATAATTTTCATAATGTGAGATGGCAAAAAGGTCCCTAAGCTGTTCAGGGAAGTGGCTTACTTCACGCCATGCTACAGGTTATCAATCAGCAGTGGATTTGAATAACACTTTCTATCCTACAGATGTGCTAAAAGGCCCAGTGAAAAACTTCTACACCCGCTTGCCATTTCAACAACTGCAGGGGTTCTCAGTAAGAAAATGGTTGAATATGAGACAAGGAGTCCAAGCTGGGTAAATATTCACCTTCTGAGTCACTTTTGTACTGAAGAGCTCGCTCTCTCTGGGTTCACACTTTGTTTGCTTATTTCCTTGCGATTTCTCCACCATTTCTGATTAACTTCGTTTATACAGCTTCATGACATTACCTGACAAAAGCTTACCAGTCCCAGTCATGAATGCTCCAATTGTTTTGGTAGCAAAAGTATTTTGAGAAGCAAACTTCCAAATTCTAAGACCCTTTGTGTACAAAACTTGCTCCTGATTTCACTGCAGAAAGCAAGCTTTAATTTTAAAGTTTTATAAAGTTTTTTCTAAAGAAAGTAACTTTCTAATATTATATTTCTCAGTCAGGTTATTTTTATGCACAAGCCATTTTCACAATCTGTCATGTTAAATTTTTTAAGCACTAGTATCAATTTGCTAAATCTGTGTAACATTACCATAAAAGGCAAGCAAACCCAGCTGTAGTCCTATCTTAAGAGCTTAGTACAGTGCTGTAGTTGGGTTCAGTCTCAATTAAAGCCACGCCTCTTGAGATAAGCGTTAGTATTTGGTTTGCTTTTGTTCAAGGAATTATAGAATCATAGATCATAGAAAGAGGCCCTTTTGCCCCACCTTGTCCCTGTCAATTGTGATGTCTCTGTTCCTGACATGTACTCTATATGTCCTACCAGATTTTGACCACCCAAAGTGAATTACCTCACTCTTGTCCGGAATAGAATTCCATCTGTTACCACTCTGCTCAGCTTTTCAACTGATCTACCCATTGTGCCATTAGACACCCTTCTTCAATGCCTACACTCCACCAATTTTTTTCACCAGCTAAATTAGTCATCATTTCTTTTATATTTTCATTTAAGTCATATATAGAACCAATCCCTGCAGTACACCAGTGCAGGAAACACTTCCTTCCATTATCCTCCACCTCCTATCACCTCACTGTTCACTTGGTCAATGTTAAGGCTCTGGCAACAGTCCAGGAACTTTGCAAGATCTTTGATCAATCCGTACATCATAAAATAATATAGGTAGTGGGTCAATTGTGTTCCTCTTTGTTATATATTTATACTAGTGTTGTGTATAGATGTTCCTTTAAGATTGTTGGATCATAGTGATTTTACAGAATTGCATACATGGCTAATTATTCTTACATTGTATGCATCAGGAATTTTTTTGATCCCCCCATGATTCAGTGAGTGAAACAGAGACAGTGGTCTTCAGTTGTCAAGAGCAGCTTAGAAGAATCCACAATACATATCAATACCCCTTTCATTGATAGAGCTCTTCAAGCTTTGTCTTAAGCCTCCAAGCACGGCTGTGGAATATTGACCAAAGTTCAGACTTCGAGTCATTTTCCCTACTGTTTATTAATCTTCTGCAAGAGAAAAGTGAATAAACCATAATTTAGGAAACAGTGACCTGTCAGATGCAGTCAACAACTGAAGAAGAAATAAGATAAAACTTGTCCATCTCCTGCACGTCTGTATTTCTTTTCAAACAATAGTCATGGAGCTGTAATGAAATCTAAGACCTCCCTGTGGGGTTCTCCGTGCTGTGTGTTTCTCCCCCAGCTTCTGGGTGTAAACAATTGACTTGGATCTTGAGCCTCTGAGCAAGAGGTTCAATGAATATTGCTCTAAAGAATATTGTTTAATAATTTTTTTTGTTTCTTTTAACTTAAGGTTTTTTGAATGTGAACGGTTATGTGATGAAGATTTTTGCTGCAAGGGCTTTGGATTTCTGAAAGGACAGCAGACACCAGGTATTAGTTAATGGTGAATAAATGAGAACAGTGTGGCATATTTTATAGAGAGAAGGGAAGAAGCCAATGAATAAATGTTAAAGGGGCAGAAGAGGTTGTGTAAATAAAGTGAATAGCTAAAATCTAAATTCCTAGCCCCTCTCCCGCTCCACCCAATCATAAACACTTGTGGTTATTCAAAATGTAGCAAAAGATACCAGATCCTGAAAACTATTGTGGCGTAAAGAGCAGAGGAAGCCAAAGCCAAAAGTATGTCTGCTCATATTGGCCAATGCTACACTGGGAATAAGGTGCTTGCTGTCCATTCTATCTGTGACTTACCTATATCAGCCTTTCCCTGCCTCAATGGGATGAACTTAACCAGAACCCTGTGCAAGTACTTCCTAAACAGCCTCCACATTTCTGTTGTACATTTCCCTGAGAACATTTGTTTCCAATTTGCACTTCCAAGTTTGTCTAACAGCATCATAATCAACCTTCCTCCAATTAACTTCTTTCCATACTAACTGTCTGATCCTTGTGCAAGGCTTTGTCAGGGAGTTATGATCACTGTCTCTGAAATGCTCTTCCACTGAGAGATCTGTCACTTGACCAAATTCATTGACTTGTACTAGAAATTGATAGGCAATATATGATCAGAAATTGACCTATCGATATCTAAAACAAAATTAATTATTGGACCTTTAGGGCTGAGCAATTGTATGTTCCTGTTCAAGAGCAGAACAAACTTTGTTGCAGTTGTTTTAATTTGAATTAGTCCTGTTTTCGCCCTGCAGAAGATCCATATCACTCCATATCGTGCATATTCATGTGTCTATCTAAAAGTTTCTTACACACCTCCACAATTCCTGTCTCCACCACCATCCCTGGTAGCCCATTCCAGGTATTAACAAATCTTTTCCCGCATATCTCCCTTAAACTTATCCCCTCCCATTCCCTGAGAGCAGGATCTCACCCCACTTAAATCTCTTGTGCTGTAATCTGATACCGTGACCTCTCATTTTAGATACTCCAGCTGGAGAAATATACTTCCCTCATCTAATCAATAGATATCTGCTGGTTTCAATTAGAACCCCTCTCCCGCTTCTCCACTCTAGTGAATACAAACCTACTCAACCTAAATTCTGCCATGTCAGGAATCACTCCAGTGAATTTTGTTCCACTCCCTGTAAAGCAAGTATGTACAGAGATTATTCACCAAGAAAATCTGGAAAATCTCAGGACTTGTTGATTGACTGACTTTAGCAGTGTGTGCTAAATGCTTACTCAATGTTCTTGAGTATTGCTAGCAATATCTACAAGTGTGTGTGCGCGCGTGTGCATGTACTTGCATAATTATGGTGAAATTTGTAGATGGAAAGCTTCGTATGTCTGTGTTGCTGTGTGAATGATTACCTTCATGGTAATAGCACTGTGGTGTTTGCTCGCCTATAACTACTGATGAGACTTGAAGCTAGCAGAAAGGACAAAACTGGAAAATCAATACTCCTTTATTCAGTAAAGCCACACAACTACCAAATCTCAAACTCTAAACTCAACCGTACTTCCCATAGCAGGACTATTTAAATGGTTTAACCAAAGAACATTTAAAAATTTGATTGGAAAAATGATCAATTAGTGAAATTCAGCCTGGGATTGGTTGTCAGTTGACTAATAGGCATGACTTGTTTTGGATCTCTGTAACAAGTACTGAATAACTGGATAATAATGAATGGAAGTAATGAATGTGATTATTACCTCTATAATTGGCAAAGAGGAGTGAGGACGACTTTATCGGTATTTATTTTCTCATTAAATACTTGTGATAGATTCGGAGATTACTTGCCTTACACTGAATAGTTTTGGAGTGCAATCCTGCAGCGAGGAAGTACAAAGCTGGCATATCCTGGAATGTGAATCAGCTGACGTGAACCCTCTAATCTATCCATTTGGATGGTATCAAAAGCCTGGTAAGTATTCCATTTCCACTCGCTTCACTTTTAAAAAGGATTTACATTCATCTTACTACAATTACATGTCTCACAGATGGGAGACCAACATATTATTTGGCAATCCTCACTGCATTTTAATTTCTGATCTGTTTGTGTAACTTGAATGTACCTGGAGCTGACATTGGGTTCCCAAATGTTCGCAAGTGTTCCATCCTCTTGTCCTAACATCCTCCTTGATGACTGTGGTACTCAATCCAAACATGCCACCAAAAAGAATTAAAATTAAGCCACCATATAGCAGAATGGTTTCAGCATGGAAGGAAAGCCATTCACCCCCTCAAGTCTGGCCTAAAAATCACATCACTCCAAAAAAAATTAAAAATACATGAAATAGCCAAATCGCAGAATGATTACAGTGCGGAAGGAAGTTATGTGACCCCTCTCCCATTGCTCTGCAATCCTTTCAGATACTTATCCAGCTCCCTTTTAAATGCTGCAATCAAATTTGTTTCCTTGACAATGCCTGGCAGTGAGTTCCAGAACTAGTCACTGGTTGCAATAAAAAAAAAAGTCCTTGTATTTTGTCAATTTGCCAATCGTTTTCACCCTATATTTCCTGGTTTTTGACGCCCAACTCCCTGTCAATGGGAAAATTTCCTCTTCAGTTCTCTGTGTTATCTATCATTTTAAACACCTCTATTAGAAGATACTCAACCTATCCTTATAAATAAAGTCCCTAAATGCTGGAAACACTTCAGCTAATCCCCTTTGCAACTTTTCTGAAATATTCACATCTTTCTTAGAAGATGTAAACACTTTGGAGAGGTTGCAGAGGGACACCAAGGGTAGGACTAAAATATTCTAATTCTGTACAAAAAGTGTTTAATGATTTTATCATAGCTTCCTTGCTCAGTGCTTCTTATGAAAACCAGGATTCCATGATTTTTTTTAATCCTTGTTTAACCTGGCCTGCAGCCTTCAATGAAAAATACATATAATGTATAACCTCAGACCATTCAGTTCCTTTAGCCATTCAGAATTGTGCCCTCTAATTTTTGCCTCTCCTCGTGCTTCTTCCCAAACTGTAAGTCTTCAGATTTCTAAGCACTCTATTCATATGTTGTGTATTTTCCCATTCTAGCCACCTGGCTATTTCTATTCTCTTCACAGTTCACAGTACCTCAAAGTTTTGTATCATCTGCACATAGGTCATTGTTCCCAGAATATTCAATGTTAACTCATTAATACATAATAAGAGAAACATTTGTTCTAGTATTGAACCCAGGGAAACTCCTCTGTACCCACCACCTGTCCAAAAGACAATCTTTCACTTTTACTTTGTACTTCCTATTACATAGCCAGTTTTATCCATTTATTCCATATCCTTCAATGTTGATAACAAGTCTAAAATATGGCACCTTACTAATCACCATTTGAAAATCCATCTGTACCAAATCAACCACAATTCCCTTTCAATGTTGCTATATTAATAAGAGTGCTTTTCTTCTTTCGGCATAAACAATTTAGCTTCAAGGAGTGACGTTTAAAATGAGATCATAAAACAAATCTGTATGGTAACTTGTTATCATCACATACACAGACACTTTCTGCAATCTAATTAACATATGCATGAGCACAAGTTAGTGGAAATAACTGCACCTTTTTTCCCCTTATAGGTACAAAATTTAAATGTTCAGCCTATCAACCACTATTAGGTACACCATTTACAAAAATAAACCTTTCTGGAAGCCTATATACAGTGGATTCTGGTTAATTAGGACACATTGGGACTAGAACATTTTAGCCCAACTAAGCTGCTGCCCCAATTAGTCAAAATTTCATGGAAATAGATATAAAGGTATAAAAAATGCAAACTACCATTTAAACTGAGTAACAAATTATGTACTTGAATGAAATACAGTACAAATTAGAATACTACCAATACTACTGGGTATTAGTTCCTAATAGATCCCGATGGAGGAATTCATCCAGTGTCTGCTGCTGTGTTCTTTTGAGTAACTGTAAATGAGCAAAATCACTGCCTTCATGCAATGTTTTCGGCAATTGCATCCTCCAAATCTTCATTTTCATTGTAACATTCAAGATGATTGTCGATACCCTCAAATTCTTCATTGCTCCTATCTTGCTGAACTAATGAAATCATTTCATTTTCACTCCCGGCCATTTCTGGCATCTCCAAGCCTGAATACTTGAAACCCCAGTGAGCAAAACTGTTCAGAATTGTCTTAATGCTTATTTCTTGCTAACTATTAATGAAAAAGTTATCTGCTTTTTAAACAAAAATGCTCACTATTGACGTTATTTTAAAAACTGTTCACTCTAAGCATGATGTAGTGTCCAACATCCACACAAGTGCAATGTTATTTAGAAACTGTTTGGCAAGTTTCCAGTCCCAATTAAACTGCATACTGTCCCAAATAAACGAAGTGAATCCTGGCTATTTTTCTGATTAGTTTTTGCTCTTTAAGAGTTGTCCCAAATAAGCTGCTGCCCTGATAAACTGATGGCCCAATTAACCGGAACCCACTGTATTTTCATTTTGTCCTTTACTGAAGACAGATTGAATTTAAGGAAGTAGAAATTACAGTGCAAATCTCAACGCAGATTAATTTTCTATGAATGGTTCAAAAATATATGAAAACTCCAACATGTTGACATTATTCCTAATTCTAAGCTTAATTTTATACTTTATTTGAACCAAAGTAAATTTAAGAAATTCTAATCTGTGTTTTGTAATTTGGGGATGTTGTATTCATTACAAAGTTTAATAGCTGCCAAACAGCAAAGAAAGCTTGTCTGGTTTTTACTCTAATTTTGGTGATATATTTTACATCCCTAATTGCACTCTGCTGGTGGCAAACACAGGAATTCCATCCTTTGGTATCATTTAATGTTCATCTTGACTGATCTGACAGGAGCATCTGGTAGCATTTTGCATTAACTCTGAAACAGAGATACTCTGATGCATTTATTGGCTACTCCATCTGTTTTTGACAGCTCTTACATCACCACTTTGAAATGGGCAAAGTTTACTATTTATAGATCTGGAAAACTTCAATATCTCCAATTGTGCTTCCATTGATACAATAACCGAGATCCAAAATTTGGTCAAAGGAATGAACCACTTTTAATAGAACTCTGAATCAAGCCATGGTATTAGAATGCATCTTTGACTCAGCTGCTAACTGCTAAATGTGCTACAAGTTCGGCAATATGTCCTCCACTTGGAAAATTATTATTTTTTTTCTGATTTATGGTGAAAAAGAACTGCTGAAGGAATCAAAGATGGAGATTGAACTGTATATCGAACTTCAGCTAAGTGAGAATTTGAGTGATGGGTAAAGAGATATAAGAGTAAAATCAGCCAGAGATCCAATTATTTGTCTATTGCTCTGTTAGAAAATACATCCAAGAGGAATTTAGTTGAGAATCCAAAATAGTAGTAATTAAGCTTCCACAACTATAGAAGTGTTATCTGTTGGCACTCACTGTTGAATCCATGCAAGCCGAATAATTGCATGGGTGAGGTATTGCATATAGCATCTGCAAAACAGCTGGTGACTTCATGGTGGGGGGGGGGGAAATAAAATCAGAGTTGTAAAGATCAGTCTCTTGGGTTATGAACAATGCACTAATTTGCCTCTTTTTTTATTTGCAGTAAGTCAATGGAATCCTGTGCTCAACATGTGTCCAGAAGTTAGCCTTCCACCACTTCCTCAAAAAGGTACACTCAAAAAATGTTTATACTTGCCAACTTGCCTTGCTCAATTATACAATTGACATAAAGATTTGAAGGATAAAGAAGATTAAAGTTGGGGAGAAAGAAATGTTATACATGATGCACAATCTGGTCTAATCCCTTTATTTAGACAACGTGGTTCATGGTGTAACTGCACAATTTCTTTTTCTGGGTGATGCTTTGCTCACTTTGGGATGACAATGTATACTGAACTTCCCGTCCCTGTTAGCTAATCCCATTACAAGCTCCCATAATTTAAGGGTGAACAATAAGTATTTATACGGGAGCCTGCACTCCAAATTAGGCAGACAGAAATATTACAATAAATATGATTTAACACTTCAGGTGGGAGACCTTAACCAAGGTGTTCATTTTCCATTTATGGTTGATGTCTATGACCAACCACACTGGTTAAGCAACTTCTCAGCACCCAGATGTAAGTTTCACTTTGAATTGCAGAACATTCCAACTTTAAAGGATGCTGTTGTTTGTCATTATCACTAAGCCAAAATTCTGGAATCCTATTCCCAGCAACATCGTGAGAGAATTTTTACAATAAATTTCACAAGCCTGCTAAACATGAGCGCAATGAATGCAGCAAAGAATTTATGCTATAAGATAATTGTTTGAATTATACTTAGCAAGCTGAAACATTTGTTTTATGAAAGGAAGAGCATAAAGGAAATGAATCATTTTCTGAAAGAAAGTCAGAAGCCTCCCAGTTATACTCTATAGCCTTTGCCAGCCTTCATTTTGGTTAAGGCTCCCCCTTTCTTAGGGAAACCACATAAAACAATAGTTCCTACCCGCTGTAACAATATGATATACCACAGACAATGCGTACATTATTTACCTTCACAAAAGAAAACCACTGCTTCCTGGTAAAGGTTCCACCATAATTCAAAGAGGTACATAACAAAACCACAAGAATGAAGTCTAGCAATTGTTGCTCTAATTTGATTGGTCACCATTAATTTCTTTTGTCCATTTGGGTTGTAAAATAGTTCTCTAATCTTAAATACTATATATGAGCTAAGATCCCAAAGTCAATTGGCTAAATGTAATTTTTCTGGTCTGATATTTACAATATTGAATAATGGATAAAGGAGAAATTAATTTCAATTCCTCAGAACTTCCAAAGCAGTTTAGAACTAATAAAATATCTTCTAAGGTGCATTTATTGGAATGTCTCCAATTTGCAGATGGCAAGGGGATAATTATATGCTTCAGTGATGTGAACTAAGGGATGATTATTCTCCAGCAGCACAGCAGAATCATTTCACTTTTCAGAGACTACCATTTTGGTTATTTAAGACCACATGAGATAGTGGTAAAAAACCTTAATTTAACTTCCAAAAGGAAAAGTGAGAACTTTGGCAGAGCAACAATGCATATTCCCTTGGTATTTATTATGTGTCTGTCTCTGAAATTAATAATTGCTTGGACTCTTAACTTTTAGTTCAGAAGTAAAAGTGTTACAAGTGAGCCCCAGCTATCTCCTAATACAAGCCATGTAATCTGAAACTGGTGGCTCACTCCCACTGCAGTCTCCAGCAAAATGGTACTGATGACCATCTGGTAGTGTCTATTTGATAGTGATGAAAATTGGAAAAGGTGAAACAATAGGTTGGCTTCCTATGAAGCGTTTAGATGAGCACTTGAATCACTTAGGCTTAGAAGACTACAGGCCAAGTTCTGGGTGAGGGATTAATACAAATAAATGCCCACTGGTCAGCAAAGATGTGGGAAGAATGGCTTGTTTCTATCTTCTATGACTCTCTCATAATCTCTCAAATCATCAGTCTGTAGCATTACAACTATGTAATAAAGCTCTTAGTGGAAAATCAATGTCACTGGCGGATGACTACAGCCATATCTTACTGTTGTCAATTGTATGTCATTATTTTATGAAATGTTGACGATTTCAGATGGTTTCAGCTTCCTGGCATGGGATGCACTATAGGTTTTACCATCTTATCCCGAACTATTGCTGAAGTCCCACAGAGGAACTATTGGAGCATACAATCGTAGTCTTTCCTGCATCAACAAATTTGGCCTTCAGGTTGCCAGAGGTAACAATTGCCATCAGACAGCTTTCTGGTCTGTGTGGTTTACCAGCTGAGATTAGAAAGACTTGTATTTCAATAGCAATCTTCCCATCCCTTTCTGGAGGTCACAAGGTGCAGTCAGTGAAGCTATCTTGAAGTCTAATTGCAATGAAGGAAATAAGCCAATGTAAGCGTATCGGGCTCCCATAAGCAGCAATGCAATAATGACTAAGTAATGTAATGTTGATCGAAGGATCAATATGGGTGAGGGGATGGACTGCAATTTGACTCCTCTGAAATGTTTTCAAATGATTCTTATATCTGCCTGAGAGACCAGATGGAGCTTGAGTTTTACACTTTAACCAAAAGTCGGAGCTTCTAGCAACACAGCATTCTCGCTAGAGTTCCAGTCTAGGTCTTTATGCTCAGTTTTCCAGAGCATAACACGTACCCACAGCCATCAGACTCAGAAACAATTCTGATTACTACTGACATAATTAGAAATGTTAATTTCATTGTGTACAGTATATGCAAGTTATGGGTATTTTAGCCTGGAAGATATATTTCTTTTAAAAACTTCTCTTTTTATTCATCTCCCTTTCTTCTTTTCCCCTGCTCTCTATCTTTCATTTCACCTTTTTGTCACAACATTCTTGGAATTGGAATATGGGTACCCTATCTTATCCAGAAAATTGCTAAGGGTCGACGGTGATGTGCCAAATTTCTTTAGCCTCCTGAGGAAGTACAGTAGAGCAGTGGTCCCCAACCACCGGGCTGCGGATCGGCACCGGGCCGCAAGGAAACGATATGATTCGGCGATACGAGTCAGCTGCACCTTTCCTCATTCCCTGTCACGCACTGTTGAGCTTGAACGCACGCGAGGTCATTACACACGAGCCACCCATGTCAGTGCGGAAAGGAGATCAACTCCTCGAGCTTGCAAATGACGGTGGGCTGAAAAGTATGTTTGACATAACATCTCTGCCGACATTCTGGATCAAAGGCAAGGCTGAATATCCTGAGATAGCCACGAAAGCACTGAAAACGTTGCTTCCATTTCCAACATATCTCTGCAATGAATGCAACGAAAACTAAATTGTGGAATAGACTGGACATAAGGAACCCCCTTCGAGTATCGCTGTCTCCCATCGCCCCTCGATAGCACCGTCTTGTTGCAGGAAAACAAGTATTCAGTCCAGGGCTCCCACTGATTCAGCGATATTGGTTGTTGCAATGATTTTATATGTTCATACGAGGAAAATATGCGGTGTGTGTTTAATATCCAAAAGATACTTAAAATGTTATGATGCTATTGACTTTTATAACCATATAACAATTACAGCACGGAAACAGGCCATCTCTGCCCTTCTAGTCCATGCTGAACGCTACTCTCACCTCGTTCCACCGACCTGCACTCAGCCCATAACCCTCCATTCCTTTCCTGTCCATATAGCTGTCCACTTTAACTTTAAGTGATAATGTGGAACCTGCCTCTACCACTTCTACTGAAGTTCGTTCAACACTTCAAGCTCCCCTGTCCTCCCCTGATAATTGACTTATTGGTATATTCATGCAAGGAACATATGTGCTGTGTGTTTAATATTAAATTCATTAGATAATCCCTTTTAGAAACGAAATTGAGTGTATTAGCCACTTATCACCTATACTCCAGTCATGATTAACACCCCCCCGAACAGAATTGCCAAAAACAATTTTTTAAAAATCAGCACGTACACGCACGCGCAAATTACGCATGCGCACTGGTGCTAGCGCAAGGCTTCATGGTCATTGTAGACTTTCTCGGGGTAAACACAATGTATTTGACTGCTACTCTTGTATGTTGGCAACCCTAACCCCCCCCCCCCCGGTCGGCCGGTCCGCAGTGCAAAAAAGGTTGGGGACCCCTGCAGTAGAGGTACTGCATTTCAGAACTTAAGAGTTAATGAGGACAAGGGAACACACACTCAATACTACTCTCACTCAGATCACTTAAGGCATTATGAGTTAAGTGACTATATGTTTCCACTTCATGATATTGATGTTTGCTGTTATCATTATTGCTATTATTATTATGACTATATTTTGTTTGCAGTTTCACTGAATCATTGGCAAATGCTGAAGGTGCCTCCAGTCCTTGACTCGGCAATGACCTCCTTTGATATTTTACACATCAGCAGCTATACCCCTGTAGTGACTGAAAACTTCATGAACAATGCCAGAGACTGGTGCCTGTCAGGTAAACACACCATGCTACTGAAATACAGAGCATCCAAAACATTTACAGTACAATATATTACTGAATTCACTAAACTGATTTAATGAGTCGAACTTTGTAACCCTAAATGCATGTAGACTGCCAGCAAGGCTGTCTTAAACGTGTCCACAGATTTCCATCAAATGTTAGCTCACTTATGGAAGAACTCTTAGCAGGTAACAGTCCTCAACAATGCAGACGCAAGAAACTGTGTGAGACCACACTGTAAGACAGATGAGAAGGGTGCAGAAGGGTACCAGCGTGTTGCCTGATTTAGACAAATTAGAGTTATAGGAAGAAATTAGAATGACTAGGCTTATTTCCTGAGGAAAAAGAGACTGAGGAGTGACCTGAAGAATTGGAAGTGGAATTGGTTTATTATTGAAACATGTTCCGAGGTACAGTGAAAAGCTTGTCTTGCCTACTGTTCATATAGATCAATGTCCAGGCTGGGAGGGATGATGTCAGCTGCTTTAGTGAGGCAGTGAGAAGTTCAGACAGAATCCCTGGAAGGGACATTGTTTTCTGTGATGTTCTGAGCTGTGGCCACAACTGTCTCCAGAAATATACAAGGGTAGGAGAAGCACAGATTGAACAGATATCTCAAGGTTGAAATATCAAAAATAAGACGACATAGGCTAAAGATGAGAAGGTGAAGTTTTGCCAGGGATCTGAAGGATTAGTTTTTTGCACAGATAGTGATTGAACTTTGCAAAATGCTTCCAGAGGAGATGTTTGAGTCATATAAAATATTATGCTTAAGAGCTATTCAAACAGATTCTTAAATAGGCATGGCATGGAAGCATAGACAGGCAAAATGATAGGCCAAATATTGCATTTCTGTGCTTTATGAATCTATTACCCTAAACTGCCTTTGACAGCAAGCCACGATTAGCGCCCAGGGTAGCAGAAAGGAGGCTTGGAAAGATTGAAGTCAATGGGCATCATGGAAACATATTCCAATTGTTGGAAATGTATCTCAAATCAAGGAAGATGGTTGTACAGTAGATATTGAGGAATAATTATCTTAACCCTAGAATATCACTGCTACTGTCCCTCATAGCAGTGTCCTAGGCTGAACCATCATTGACCTTCCCAAATTGTATCTGAGCTCATGCTATACAATTTCATGTGGATCTCCTCAGCCAATAAAGCAGTCTAGGCCCTATTATATTGAGTCTTAGGCAACGTATAGACTCAGACAACATCTACAAGCACACAAATGTGGAGTTAGATGGAATGTCCTCACATGTCTGGATGGGTTCCATATATCTCCAATAACTCTCTGGTGGATTGATACCTTCTAGGGCAAAGCAGCTCAGCTGAGTAGTGTCCACTCTATCATTTCATTCTATTAAATTCCAGAACGCATATTCTCACTCTATATACTTTCAAAGGATAATTCTTTCACGAGGGATCAATTAGTGATTTATGTTGCACACCTCTAAGGTAGTTATCTCCTTCCTTAGATATGAAGATGAAAATTTCTCCAACTACACTGACTCTCATTTGACCAAAGTCTTACGTAACTGCAGCAAGATATCATAACAATGACTACTACCCCACTTGTCTCCAAAATTACTTGACCTTGTACCACAAAGGGAGCGGTTCGGTACTATTACAATCGGCTTGCTATCGCAGCCTTCGGTATTGAGTAAACTCAAAGCCTCGGGTGTTACTGAATCAATGTTGCATTATTTACTCTATGTATTGCCAGAGATTGCTGCTTTATGCTGAGGGAGCATCAGGCCTTGACTGCAGAGTCAGAACAATTAGGCATTAAGATATTTAGTTTCATGGTTCAAGCTAACTGAGGGAAATGCGGTTTGAAACAGGTAGGTGGATTGGGTTTTGAGTCAAAGGAAAGAAGAGAAGCAATTGGACAGAAACGAGCCCAAAGAACTATAAGCAAGGAATATTCACTCCCATTACATTAAGTGCCCATGGTATTACAGGAAAGTTACTGGCATAGTTGGAGCTTTGGTTTATTGGTAGGAATAGTGAGTGGGAATAAAAGGATCCTTTTCTGGTTGGCTGCCAGTGACTAGTGGTGTTCCACAGGGGTCGGTGTTGGGACTGCTTTTTTTCATGCTGTATATAAATGATTTAGATGATGGAATAGATGGCTTTGTTGCCAAGTTTGCTGATGATACAAAGATCTGTGGAGGGGCAGGTAGTGTTGAAGAAACAGGTAGGCTGCAGAAGGACTTAGACAGATTAGGAGAATGGGTAAGAGAATGGCAAGTGAAATACAATTTTGGAAAATGTATGGTCATACACTTTGGTAGAAGAAATAAATGTGTAGACTATTTTCTAAACAGGGAGAAAATCAAAAAATCTGAGATGCAAAGGAACTTGGGAGTCCTTGTGCAGAACACCAAAAAAGTTAACTTGCAGGTAGAGTTGGTAATGAGGAAGGCAAATGCAATGTTAGCAACAATTTCAAGAGGTCTTGAGTACAAGAACAGGGATGAGATGCTGAGGCTTTATAAGGCACTGGTGAGGTCTCGCATTGAGTATTGTGAATAGTTCTGGGCTCCTCATCTAAGGTAAGATGTGCTGGCATTGGAGAGGGGTCAGAGGTGGTTCACAAGGATGATTTTGGGAATGAAAGGGTTATCATATGAAGAACGTTTGATGGCTCTGGGTCTGTACTCACTGGAATTTAGAAGGATGGGGGGGGTGGGTGTTTCACTGAAACCTTTTAAATGTTGAAAGGCCTAGACAGAGTAGATGCTTCAGGATGGTGGGGCATCCATTTAAAGAGAAATTTCTTTAGCCAGAGGGTGGTGAATTTGTGGAATTTGTTACCACAGGTAGCTGTGGAGGGCAGATTGTTAGGTGTATTTAGCAGAGATTGATAGATTCTTGATTGGACATGACATCAAAGGTTATGGGGAGAAGGCCGGGGAGTGGGGCTGAGGAGGGGGAAAAATGGATCAGCCATGATTGAATGGCGAAGCAGATGGCCTAATTCCACTCCTGTGTTTATGATGTTCCTGAAATGGTGTGACTTGACCTTGGAAATAGTTAAATTATTCTGATGTTATTCTGGTCCAGAGAGAATGATATTTTTTTGCCTACCATTGTTATCTACTAATTATTTAGGCTACTTTGATTCTTATATTACTAACCAAAATGAGTAATTTCAGTTTTCATGCAAGTGCAGATGATTTGCCACCTTGTTGATTTGCTCAGTGATGCTCTAGCAGGTGTAGAAGCCCCAATTACTATTTCCATGAAGGGGGCATATTAATTGGGCACCTGTTTATGCTTCTTTCTCATACAGCTTGTGCCTCCAATCGCACTTGTGCCTCAGTTTCTCTTCATCGTCAGTCATCAGGGATCAGATGTATCTTTTATCCTGACACACACAGCTGTCAACTCAGATTACAAGGCCATCACTGTCGAACACTGCTTAAGGAAGCTGCAGATGTGGTCTATCACAGGAAATGTGAGTATGAGCAAAGTTCTTGAGGTTTGGTGCTGTGTAATTATTTTATATATTTCCCTAACCCAAGATGCATATATCTTCCTTCCAGGCATGTGCATACTCATACTGTGTACAATGTCATTGATGTAAACAACTAACTGGAACATGCAAATTGATCACTTATCAAAAATAAGCTCAGACTGCATGTTTTGACACCCAGGCAGTCTTTAATAGCAAGTGATTAGTTCTTGGTTAAAAATAGTTGTGTTTTTTTCATAGTATACTGATGCTGAAGATAACTGTTACGCTCTTATCATGATTGTTTTCTGCAAATAACTAGTGCAACCTTAGGTTAAGGTTTGGCAGTCTCTCCTGATCTGAATGGCACGCTAGCAATGTGCAGAGTAATTACAGTGGTGAGGAATCAGTGTTGGTAACAAAATATGAGAAGGGGAGCTGCCAATCAGAAATGAGAACTGCTTGTCTGACTACACTTTCTCCCACTATATTGTAAGGATTCTTCCATTTCTCCAGTTCTATCCAGATCTTGTTCTGATTTCACTGGTGCTTATGAAATGTCTCCTTTTTCCCTTAACTCTGGCTTCCTTCTACCAAAGCTTATGGATCTCTCAGCCAGATCTGGCCCATTTCTTGAACTTCTGCTCTCAGTTGCTCTCCATTGCTCTCCTTCCTCTCCCTGCAAGGATTGGGTTCCCCTTGTCCTCAACATCGACCCTAACAGCATTCACATTCAAGATATAATCTTCTGGAATTTCTGCCGCTTTTGATCACATACAATCACCAGCCTCGACTTCCCTCTCTGTTGAGGGTTGGGCAAGGTCTATCTCCTCTGCAACTCCCTTGTTCACTCTTTCATGTCCACTAGTACACACTCCCCTTGCACCTTTACATGTACCTGCAGGTAATATATCACTTGCCCTTTTACCATTTCCCTTCCTATGATCCAAGCAGTCGTTCCAAGTAAGATGACAACTTACCTGAATTTCTTCCAATGTGGTGTACTGGATTCAGTGTTCACTGCATGATCTCTTCTACATGGGAGAAAGTAAGCACAGGTTAGGTGACTTCTTTACAGAAGACTCCCAAATGGACCATAAGGTTAATCCTGAGCTTCCAGCTGTTTGTACCTTTTAAATCTCCATTCCTCTCCCACTCTGATGTCCCGATCTTTGACCTTCTGCAGTAAGTGCAATATAAATTCAAGGACTAGAAGTGTATCTTCCTTAAAGAGACATTCTGGGCCTCAGGCCACAATGTTGAATTCCACAATTTCAGAATTTGCTTTTATAACTGCCCAGGAACTGGGCAGTTCTGATGTAAGGTTGTCAACTGTAATGTTTTCTGTCCACAGTAATTACTGTCCAGCTGGGCATTTTCAACATTTTCTTTCATTTCAAATTTCCAGCAGCGTCTGTGTTCAGAATCCCACAGTTCCAGCAGTTTGTTTATTTTGTCTCCTGATGTCCTCATTCATTTCACTTCTGCTCCTCCATACAGAGCACTATGATTAACGTTCATCACCCTCCCTTAGATGGGACCAACAGTATTTGTGCCCCCAAGATTCCCTTTCACTTCACCTTAGCACAGACATACCCTTTCTTTTCTCTTGTCCTTAAAATTTGTTTGTTTTCTCAAATTTCCAATTCTGAGGAAAGGTCATTGGCCGAAGCCAAAGACTTACTTTCCCTCTTCGCGGCAGATACTGCCTGATTTGCTCAATATCTCAGGAATTTTCAGTTTCTATTTCAGCTTTGAATCAGCTGTAGTAGTTTGTTTTTAGACAACTTGTCTGGTTATTTTAGTGAAAGGCAACCCCACTAAAAACCATAGAATGCTGAGCTGTGATAAAATATAAGCACAATAGGTGGCCACATGTCCAGTGCTACTTTTTGAGCAAGTTAAATATTGTTTGGTTTTTTTCCCAGCTTTAGGAGGGTCATGTGCAGGTCGCTGTGGGAACTATCAACCTGAAGAGGCCTGTCAGTGTAACTTAAAGTGTGAGGATTATGCAGATTGCTGTCCTGACATTCATGCCTGTACTGGTGAGTGAATAAACAAATTCCATGAGAATTCCGGCAAGCTATTGCTGACCATTAATGAGAACCCATACAGGAATTACCTGTATGGTAATACAGATATGGTATGAGCATTCCTCTCTCAAATGTTCTGTGAAAGTTATGCTCTTACTGCTAGTCAGTTCTATTTCCTATCACACATTTTCACCTGTACTGACAGATAATTATTTCTTGTCAATTCAGATCCTTTGTTATTAGAAACCCAGCCGCAGCTGACCTCTATATTAATTCCTGGTCATGGAATTCTGTTTGGAGAATCTCAAGATACCCGTGTTGGTGTGGAATGGAAAGCTGTAAATCGTTTCCTGGGTGTTCCATATGCAGCTCCGCCCACTGGCGAAGGCCGATTTAAGGCTCCAGCATCCTTTAACTGGACAGGACAATGGAATGCAACTTTCTACAGGTGAGCAAAGCCTTACCTGTTGGTTATTTCATTTGTGGATTGAACATTACTTTATCAACAATACAGCTGGCAGCAATATATTGCTTGAACTTAGTCTAGTTCTGACGATTAATCTTCTAAAGGGTAATATTGCCCTTGAGAGGCAGTTAGCTGAATATGAGGAATAGATACAAAATGCTGAGCTTCTCTGGAAAATTATAAATTTGAAATGTTGAAGTTTGGGAAAAAAATGAGCCAGACAACTCGTTGAACAGTTAAATATTAAGTGAAGGAAAGAGAAAAGGTCAATTTGTTATATGCAAAGAGTAATGTGATAAATTACCAGAGAAGTCTATCAAAATGTATCAATACTGGGTTCAGACATTTGTCTGCAAAAAAAAAAAAACAAAACAATTTTCTGGAGTAACTCAATCATTCAGGCAGATCTATGGAGGGAAATAGACATTCAATGTTTCAGGTCAAGACCTTTCAACATAAAAAGGTGAAGGGAAGAGGTGGAGAAGAACTACAAAGCAATAGGTGGTCCTGTGAGGAATGGTGGTAGGTAGATGGAGAAGAAAGAGTGGAACTAGTGACAAAAACTGCAAAGTTATATGTGGGAATGACAAAGGGCTGAAAATAACAGTATCTGATAGGAGAGGAAGATGGAACATGGAATGAAGGGGAAGACAGACAGGTACATTGAAGGAGGAGAACCAGTGGGATTAGTGTTTTGGTGATTGGCAGTGCAGTGAGTGCAGGATGGGAAAGGGACATACTGGTGGGACCAGAGTGGGTGTCAGGATACTGATTTGATCATGACAACTGAAAAGAGGGTTAGAGGAGGTTTACTGAAAGCTGAATTTCTTGTTCCTGCGGTCATACCATAGATTACCTAGGCAGAATATGAACTGTCATTCCTCCCACTTTACCCTGGCAGTGGAGGAACTTGAGAATAGACGGGCTGGTGTGGGAACAGGGAGAAGAATTAAATTGCTAGCAACATGGAACTCCATATGGCCATGCAGTTGAAGCGCAGATGTTCAGCAAAGTAGTCAGCCAGTTTGTGCTGGGTCTCATCAAAATAGAGGAGGCCATGTCAGGAGTACTGGATGGAATAACCAAGCCAATTGATTTGCATGCCATTCCTTGCTTTACTTGGAAAGGCTGTTTAGGGCTCTGGATACTAGTGAGGGAGGAGGTATAGGGACAGTTTTACACTCCTACAGTTACAGGGTAAAATGTCTAGGGATGGGGAGCGATGGCTGGGATGGGATGAGGGCTGACAAAGTAGAAGGGGCTGGGAAGGGAAGATTTGGCTGGTGGAGGGATCACATTGGAACTGGTGGACGTTGCAATGAATGATGTGTTGGATGCGTAGTCTGGTGGCATGATAGGCAAGGACCAGGGCATTTCTATCCCTATTCTGTCTTGGGAGATGGAGTAAGAGCAGAAGTGCAGGGGAGTAGAGAAGATACAGTTGAGGACTCTATCAGTAACAACAGGCGAGAGGGAGGGCCCGCTTTTTGAAAATTCTTCAGCAGTTTGAACGCAGCACAACTGCGCAAGCGGTGTGGAGGTTGGCCAGTGAGAACAATGGCAAGAGTTTAAAAGGAAGACAGATTTACAGAGTGGGCGCCGGAGGAGCGGGCATTGGAGTAGTGGGAGACAGTAGGAAGACTTTGGCCCAACGGGGCTTCGGCGATAAATATTGTGGCCTAGTAGGTTATATGTTTAAAATAAAGACAGAGTATGTGTGTGAGGCTGGTTTTCTGTGCTCGGTGTCAGATGTGGGAAGTACTGAAGTCTCCCAGCCTCCTGGATGACCACATCTGCACCCGGTGTGTCAAGCTGCAGCTCCTTAGAGACCACGTTAGGGAACTGGTGCTGTAGCTCGATGACCTTCGTCTGGTCAGGGAGAGTGAGGAGGTGATAGAGAGGAGCTATAAGCAGATAGTCACCCCGGGACCACAGGAGACAGAAAAATGGGTAACAGTCAGGAGAGGAACGGGCAAGAAGCAGGTACTAGAGAGTACCTGAGTGCTGTCCCCCTTAACAATGAGTATTCCTGCTTGAGTACTGTTGGGGGGGATGGCCTACCTGGGGGAAGTAACAGTGGTCATGCCTCTGGCATAGAGTCTGGCCCTGTGGCTCAGATGGGTAGGGAAAGGAAGAGGATGAGGATGGCAGCAGTGATAGGGGACTCTATAGTTAGGGGGTCAGAAAGGCAATTCTGTGGATGCAGGAAAGAAACACGGAATTGTTTGCCTCCCCTGGTGCCAGGGTCCGGGATGTTTCTGATCGCGTCCACAATATCTTGAAGTGGGAAGGAGAACAGCCAGAGGTCGTGGTACATATTGGTACTAATTACACAGGTAGGAAAAGGGAGGAGGTTGGCTCACAAATAGAGAGAGTTTGGAGACAGTGCGAAAGGGAGGATAGGCAGGTGATAGAGAAGGGATGCACTCAGTCTGATGATTTGAGATGTGTCTATTTTAATGCGAGGAGTATCATGAATAAAACGAATGAGCTTAGATCATGGAGCAGCAGTTGGAGCTATGATGTTGTGGCCATTACCGAGACTTGGACGGTGCAGGGGCAGGAATGGCTACTTCAACTGCCAGGCATTAGATGTTTCAGAAAAGACAGGGAGGGAGGCAAAAGAGGAGAGGGCGTGGCACTGTTGTTCAGAGAAAGTGTCATGGCTGTAGAAAAGCAAGAAGAAGTCATGGAGGGGTTGTCTACGGAGTCTCTGCGGGTGGAAGTCAGGAATAGGAAGGGGTCAATAACTCTTCTGGGTGTTTTTTATAGACCACCCAATAGTAATAGGGACATCAAGGAGCAGATAGGGAGACAGATTCTGGAAAGGAGTAATAATAACAGGGTTGTTGTGGTGGGAGATTTTAATTACCCAAATATTGATTGGCATCTACCTAGAGTGAGGGGTTTAGATGGGGTGGAGTTTGTTAGGTGTCTTCAGGAAGGTTTATTGACACAATATGTAGATAAGCCTACAAGAGGAGAGACTACCTGATCTGGTATTGGGAAATGAACCTGGTCAGGTGTCCAGTCTCTCAGTGGGAGAGAATTTTGGAGATAGTGATCACAATTCTATCTCCTTTACCATAGCATTGGAGAGAGATAGGAACAGACAAGTTAGGAAAACGTTTAATTTTGGTAAAGGGAACTATGAGGCTATCAGGCAGGAACTTGGAAGCATAAATTGGAAACTGGTGTTCTTAGGGAAACATAGCGAAGAAATGTGGCAAATGTTCAGGGGATATTTGCATGGGGTTCTGAGAAGGTACGTTTCAATGAGACAGGGAAAGGACGGTAGGGTACAAGATCCATGGTGCACAAAGGCTGTTGTAAATCTAGTCAAGAAGAAAAGAGCTTACATAGGTAATGGTAGGAATCTAGAAGATTACAAGGCTAGCAGGAAGGAGCTTGAGAATGAAATTAGGAAAGCCAGGATGGGCCATGAGAAGGCCTTGGTGAACAGGATTAAGGAAAACCCCAAGACATTCTACAAATGTGCGAAAAGCAGGAGGATAAGACCTGAGAGAATAGGACCAGTCGAGTGTGACAGTGGAAAAGTGTGTATGGAACAGGAGGAAATAGTGGAGGTACTTAATGAATACTTGGCTTCAGTATTCACTACAGGAAAAGGATCTTGGTGATTGTAGGGATGACTTGCAGTGGACTGAAAAGCTTGAGAATGTAGATATTAAGAAAGAGGATGTATTGGAGCTTTTGGAAAGCATCAAGTTGGATAAGTCACTGGGACCAGACAGGATGTACCCTAGGCTACTGTGGGAAGCGAGGGAGGAGATTGTAGAGCCTCTGGCAATGATCTTTGCATCATCAATGAGGACAGGAGAGGTTCCAGAAGGTTGGAGATGTTGCTCCCTTATTCAAGAAAGGAAGAAGAGATAACCCAGGAAATTATAGTCCAGTGAATCTTACTTCAGTGGTTGGTAAATTGATGGAGAAGCTTCTGAGAGGCAGGGTTTATGAACATTTGGAGAGGCATAATATGATTAGGAATAGTCAACATGGCTTTGTCAAAGGCAGGTTGTGCCTTATGAGCCTGATTGAATTTTTTGAGAATGTGACTAAGCACATTGATGAAGGTAGAGCCGTAGATGTAGTGCATATGGATTTTAGCAAGGCATTTGATAAGGTACCCCATGCAAGGCTTCTTGAGAAAGTAAGGAGGCATGGGATCCAAGGGGGCATTGCTTTGTGTATCCAGAACTGGCTTGCCCACAAAAGGCAGAGTGGTTGTAGATGGGTCATATTCTGCATAGAGGCTGGTGACCAGTGGTGTGCCTCAGAGATCTGTCTGGGACTCCTACTCTTTGTGAATTTTATAAATGACCTGGATGAGGAAGTGGAGGGATGGGTTAGTAAATTTGCTGATGACACAAAGTTTGGGTAGTGTGGAGGGCTGTCAGAGGTTACAACGGGACATTGATAAGATGCAAAACTGGGCTGAGAAATGGCAGATGGAGTTCAACCCAGATAAGTGTGAGGTGGTTCATTTTGGTAGGTCAAATATGATGGCAGAAAATAGTATTAATGGCAAGATCCTTGGCAGTTTGGAAGATCAGAGGGATCTTGGGGTCCGAGTCCATAGGACACTCAAAGCTGCTGTGTAGGTTTACTCTGTGGTTAAGAAAGAATACAGTGCATTAGCCTTAATCAATCGTGGGATTGACTTTAAGAACCGAGAGGTAATGTTGCAGCTATATACGACCTAGGTCAGACCTCACTTGGAGTACTGTGCTCCATTCTGGTCCCCTCATTATAGGAAGGATGTGGAAACAAGTGAAGGGGTACAGAGGAGATTTACAAGGATGTTGCCCGGATTGGGGAGCATGCCTTATGAGAACAGGTTGAGTGAACTTGACCTTTTCTCCTTGGAGCAATGAAGGATTAGAGGTGACTTGATAGAGGTGTGCAAGATAATGAGAGGCATTGATCATGTGGATAGTCAGAGGCTTTTCCCCAGGGCTGAATTGGCTAGCACAAGAGGGCTTGGAATTTAAGGTGCTTGGAAGTAGGTACAGAGGAGATGTCAGGGGTAAGTTTTTTATGCACAGAGTGGTAAGTGTGTGGAATGGGCTGCCAGTGGCGGTGGTGAAGGAGGAAACGATCGATTCTTTTTGAAGACTCCTGGATGGCTACATGGAACTTAGAAAAATAGAGGGCTATGGGTGAAGCCTAGGTAGTTCTAAGGTAGGGACATGTTCGGCACAGCTTTGTGGGCCGAAGGGCCTGTATTGTGCTGTATGTTTTCTAAGTTTCTATGTTTCATCTCAAGAACAAATGCAGTGGGAATGGAGGAACTGATAAAATAGGATGTTATCCTTAAATGTGATTGAGTAAGAGGAGGTGTAATCTAGGTAGTCTGGGAGTCAATGGGTTTTGTAGTAGATGTTGGTGAATAGTATGGCTCTTGACATGGAGCCAGAAAGATCAAGAAAGTGGAAAAGGGTATCTGAACTAGCCCTATTTTTTGCCAGTTTGTGCATATGACCCTTTTCCTTCAACTTTCATATGCTGGCTATTTCCTCTCTATCTTTCAGTCCAGATGAAGTGTCTCAACCGAAAACGTTGACTGTCCATTTCCCTCCACAGATGCTGCCTGACCCATTTAGTTCTTCCATCTCTTGTGTTATTTTGTTTTTGCTTCAGATTCCAGCACCTGCAGTTTCATGTGTCTCCGTTAGACATTTGTCTGGCTACTTACTAGACAATAGGTATATTCAACACAATGTGAAAAAAAACAAGCCAAGGCAAATGGAAAATCAGGCAATTGTACAACAGGAAGCCAATTAAACATTGATTATTTTTACACTGATCTAAAGTTAAAATTAGCTCCAAAACATTTCTAATAAGAGACAATATTCATTCCTCTTTTGTTTCAGGCCCAGTTGCCTGCAGCCAGGGAATGCAAAGGCAGTTTACTCCACTGTGGATGAAGACTGCCTCTATCTGAACATTTTTGTACCAAAAAGCACTGTAAGTATTGATAATCTGGCTATACAAAGGGGTTGCTGTGTCATTTCATGGTGGGTTTGTGCACAAAATTATAAATTTCAGTTGTTTCAGCAAGTGTTAAGACCATGCACTAAAACAAATTCTTCTTTCCTGGGTAGGTAGATACTAGTTGGTAAAGAGTTTTAGCTTGTTCGATAGTAAGTATAGATGTTGAAAAACAGACCATTTATTCTTATTCTCAGAAGCAGAGAAGCACATTTTTTTTTCCGTGGACTGTGGTCATAGCTGACAAAGCCAAAACTTACTACCCTTTCCCATTTGTCCTCAAAAGATGGTGGAGGATTACCTTCTTGAACTATTGGCTCTTTGGAATTGGTAATATACCAAATGACTTGCCAGGCTGCTGGAGATGAAGTTAAAATCAGTTAGTTAGGAGTCATTTGAATGAGGATAGAACAATACTGGCTTGAACTGATATTTTTCAGCAGTGTCAGCAGAGAATGGCGAGGAGCAGAAAACAGACAATTCCACAAAAGGAAAAGGAAAATTAAGCTGTAAAGCAATTACTCAATTTTTCAATTCCTCAAAGCATTCCTGGAAAAAAAACTTTGTGAAATTTTCTAATTTTCTGGCAAAATGCATCATGTATCTACTCTGGTCTTTGCATGAAGATTGAAGTAATTCTAATGCATGAACACTGAAGTGATAGTGAAGTTCTGTGTGAAGAAATTCTTTGAATTGAAGATGTTCACCAGGGAATAGACGGCATTATAGCAAAAAAAAATTGTAAATTGAATGTTGATAAACTAAAGAATTCTGTAGCCATTGTTTTCCCATCAGCATACACTGGAATCTGCAAGAACATAAATTATGACATAGTGGATGTAAATCAGGGAGATCTTTTTGTCTTTTACGTTCAACAGATGATATAATCTCCAGTGGTCAGAAATGGAATTCAACTGATTTTTTCACTTTCCAATATAAAGTCACAACCTAGGTTTACAGGTATATCAAATCTCTTTACCAATCTATGCCCATCTTTCCTAAAACTCCATGGTTTTCCGCTTCCTGCCATAGTTACGAAATGGCCTTAAGCAAAATGACTATTTTTCTTGTAAGTTTTTAACCAGAGTTGTCAAATATCAGTTCTATTCCATCCTCTTCCTATTTCTCTGTTGAACATTTGTCTTTTTGGAACTAATCTGGCCTTTCAAAAGATCAATGCAATGGTTAAAACAGTTTATCAAAAATGACTGAAAGTAGCGACCCAGCCATAGAGATGAATTGATTTGGAGGCCACTGTAAGGGACTTAAGAACAACACTGTTTCCTTTGGCTGTATTTATGGAAATTCATGTATGGTTGGATGACAATTAAACCTGAACTTGAACTTGCAGTAGAGGTTTTGGGTCAAAAGCTCTTATGGAAGCTGCATCATGGAAGACCCTAAACACCCACCAGGACACCCAGCAAGTTGAATTTTCATTTGTCTTCGTATATAACCCCAGTGTCCTTGATAATATAGGTGAAGAACAGGTCAGCCCCATTAGTTGAATCAATATGAACATCTCATAGACTCAGCAGTTTCATAAGAACTTAAGAAATAGGAGCAGGAGTAGGCCATCCGGCCCATCAAGCCTGCCCCACCGTTCAATAAGATCATGGCTGATCAATCTGTAAACTCAGCTTCACCTAGCTGACTTTTCCCCATAACCCTTAATTCCCTTGCTATATAAAAATCTATCTAACTGTATCTTAAATATATTTAGTGAAGCAGCCTCAACTGTTTCCCTGGGCAGAGAATTCCACAGACTCACCACTCTCTGAGGGAAAAACCAGTTTCTCCTCATCTCTGTCCTAAACCTTCTCCCCTGAATCTTGAGGCATTGTCCCCTGGTTGTAGTCTCACCTACCAATGGAAACAGCTTTTCTAATTCTATTTTATCTATCCCTTTCAAAATTTTGTATGTTTCTATAAGATCCCCTCTCATTCTTCTGAATTCCAGAGAGTAGTGTCCCAGGCGACTCAATCGTTCCTCATAGGTTAACCCCTTCATCCCTGGAATCAACCTGGTGAACTTCCTCTGCACTGCCTCCAAAGCCAGTATATCCTTCTTCGAGTATGGAGGCCAGAACTGCGCACAGTACTCCAGGTGTGGCCTCACCAGTACCCTGTATAGTTGCAGCATGACCTCCCTGCTCTTGAATTCAATCCCTGCAGCAACAAAGGCCAATGTTCCATTTGCCTTAATAACCTGTTGTACTTGCAAGCCAACATTTTGCCATTCATGAACAAGTGCTCCCAAGTCCCTCTGCACAACAGCATGCTGCAATTTTTCACCATTTAAATAATAATCTGCTTTTCTATTATTCCTTCCAAAGTGGATGATCTTGCATTTACCAACGTTGTATTCTATCTGCCAGACCTTGGCCCACTCACTTAACCTATCCACAAACGTATATCCGTCTGCAGACTCTCCACATCCTCTGTACAATTTGCTTTTCCACTCAGTTTAGTGTCATCAGCAAATTTTGCTACGCTACACTCAGTCCGCTCTTTCAAATCATCAATGTACATGGTAAACAGCTGTGGGCCCAGAACCGACCCCTGCGGCACCCCACTCACCACAGATTGCCAACCGGAGAAACACCCATTTATACTAACTCTCTGCCTTCTGTTGTAAGTTTCCAATCCACTATCCATGCCAATACACTTCCTCTGACTCCATGCATCCGTATCTTATTTATAAGTCTCTTGTGCGGCACCTTATCGAACGCCCTCTGGAAATCCAAGTATACGATATCCACCTGTTCCCTTCTATCCACTGCACTCATTATGTCCTCAAAGAACTCCAGTAAGTTTGTCAAATAGGACCTGCCCTTTCCGAATCCATGCTGTGTCTGTCTAATGGAACCACTCCTTTCTAAATGTTTTGCTATTTCTTCCTTAATGACAGCTTCAAGCATTTTCCCAACTACAGATGTTAAGCTAACTGGTCTATTGTTGCCCATCTTTCACCTACATCCTTTTTTTAAAAAAATGGCATGACTTTTGCTGTCTTCCAATCCACCGGGACCTGCCCAGAGTCTAGTGAGTTTTGGTAAATGATTACCGATGCGTCTACTGTAACCTCCGCCAATTCCCTCAGTACCCTGGGATGCATCCCATCAGACCATGGGACTGATCTACCTTCGGGTCCTGTAGTTTGCTCATCACTATCTCTTTAGTGACAGTGATTTTATCTCTGTCCTCACCTCCCATTTTGTCTATAATATCATTCTTTGGCATATTAGACGTGTCCTCCACCGTGAAGACCGACACAAAATAGTCGTTCAATGCCTCAGCCATTTCCTTATCATCCAATATCAATTTCCCCTTATTGTCTTCCAAGGGATCTACGTTGACTTTAGCCACCCTCTTCCGCTTTATATATTTATAAAAGCTTTTGCTATCTGTTTTTATATTTTGTGCTAATTTACTTTCATACTCTATCTTCCCTTTCCTTACTTTTTGTTTAGTTGTTCTTTGTTGCTTTTTAAAGTTTTCCCAATCCTCCAGTCTCCCACTACTCTTTGTGACTTTGTACACATGAGCTTTTAATCTGATACTATCTTTTATTTCCTTAGCTATCCAAGGTTGGCTCTCCCCACACTTACTGTCCTTACTTTTGACTGGAATATACTTTTGTTGAGCACTGTGAAAAATCTCTTTGAAAGTATTCCACCGTTCCTCAACTGTCCTACCAAATAGTCTGTGTTCCCAATGCACATTAGCCAACTCCACCCTCATCCCATTGTAGTCTCCCTTGTTCAAGAATAATCACTAGTTTTAGATCTAACTGTTTCATCCACCATCTGTATGCGAAATTCAATCACAGTTTGATCACTCTTTCCAAGAGGATCCCTGACTACAAGATCGTTAATCTTGCCTGTCTCATTGCACAGGACTAGATCTAAGATAACATTTTCCCTTGTAGGTTCACTAGCATGCTGCTCAAGAAAACCATCACAGATGCATTCTATGAAGTCCTCCTCAAGACTTCCTTGACCAACCTGATTCACCCATTCTATGTGGAAATTAAAATTCCCCATGACAACTGCTGTTCTGTTCTTGCAAGCCTCCGTTATTTCTTGGTTAATCCCCTCTGCCACTGCAATATTTTTTATTATGTGGCCTATAGACAACTTGCACCAGTGATTTTTTTTTCCCCTCTACTATTCCTAATCTCTACCCAAATGACTCAACATTCTGCTCCGTAAATCTTATATCATCTCTCACAATCGCCCTGATCACATCCTTAATTAAGTTTCATCTGGTTAACTCCTGTGTTTTCTTCGGGCCTCTCTCTTCTCCTGTGGCAACATGCACCCCTGTATAGATACAATGTATCTATACATAATACAATGCATTCTGTATGGGATAAATCTCTTGTGATGATTTGTCAGCTGTTTGTTGACCAAAGGACCTTTAAACTTCCAGCCCTCATGTTCACACCCAATTATTTGAGTAGGTGGCTAAATCACTCTGATCCTCAGGAAAGGTTGTCCGCATGTTGCTGAAGAGCCCAGCAACACTTGTCAACGTCATAACCCTGATATTGTTTGTGTGACAGGTGGGGAATATCCCGGTCTTGATCTTCTTCCACAACAGTGCAGCAGATTACGAAGATGGGAGACAAAGCAACATCGATGGATCATACCTTGCATCGGCTGGAAACATTGTCATTGTGACAGCAAACTACAGGGTTGGAGTCTTTGGATTCTTAAGTGATGGTAAGCCATTCTGGCCTAGCTGTTTTACACCCCTGAGTGGAGAAGTAAAGTGGCACTTTTTTTTTGCTGAAAACATTGCTGTGTGGGTTTATAGGTGCAGACCTCCATGTACCTTAATAGTATGCATTGGGAGTCCAGATGGAAGGACATGACAGTGCAATTTTCAAAATAGAGTTATATGAAATACATGGCTAGAAGTCTTTTCTAATTGAAAATTGAACTCTCTTAACACTTTAATTCTTTATATGTCACAATGGTACTGCACCAACGACAAACATTTCAATACAGAAGGGTTCATTCTGCCAAAGCTATCTCAGGGTCAGATCTGCATATTCTGACTAACAGTTTTAGCTCAAAGTGCTAAGCTTTAAATTGAGGAGAAGATAAGTATCTGCAGGGTTCTCAGAGCTAATTGCTTTGCAGCCGCAATTACTCTGTGTGAGTGTGGGAGTTCATCTATATTATCAAGGACATTGGGGTTATATACAAAGCCCAATGAGAATCCAACTTGCTGGATGTTCTGGTGGGTGTTTAGGGGTCTTCCCTACTGTAGCACCCATACAAGCTTTTGAGCCAAACTCATCTGACCGAAATCTGATCCTCTTCCACATATTTAAGTATGGGTTTGAGCTTCAGCTGAGGGCAATGGCCATAACAGCATAGAGATGGATCTTGGGGCATTCTCATCTGACAAACTGCTACATAAGTGCACTCTCCTCACCTGATGTGCGCGTGCGCGTACATGTATACACACACGCGTGCAGACACACACACACCTGCACACAGATAAAAGCAAATTTACGGAGTGAGGTACTGTGCAACAGTGCCACTAGTATCAATAAACAGTTTCCCCTCTTCTTTGCTGCAGCTTTAGAAGAGAAATGTTGAGAGAGAACTGGGGAAGTAAAAATTAAAATGATTTTCATGAATGCAGGTAGTGATGCAATCGCTGGTAATTGGGGCCTTTTGGATCAGATGGCTGCATTGCAGTGGCTGCGGAGGAACATTGGTTACTTTGGTGGATCTCCATCAAGTGTCACGATTGCTGGGGACCGGAGTAATGCTGATATCACCAGCATGAACCTTATTGCAGTGACTGGCAGCAAACTTTTCCAACGAGCTTTGCTTCTGGTAAGAGATCATTTTATTGGGGTCTTGAGAAAGGTTGGAATAATCTTCTGCTTAAATGGAATTCTTGATTTTTGTAACAAAATAGTTACTTCCATGAGGTTTTTTTGTTTAAGATGGTTTGTCACACAAAGCCTCTTCTGCAGAATCAAAGGTGGAAATCATCAAGGCTGCAAGATTGCTGGAACTGCTCTTGTTTTTCCTTTGTTGGATGTGTTGTCAAAGGGGATCTCAGAAAATGATCTTTCATGTATATGAAACTATAAATCAAGCATCAAAGTGAAAATACTAGAGAATTATCCCCTGAAATGCATTTAAAGATGGGTATTTAATACAGTTGCTGGCAAAAGCATCACTCTAAAAGAATCATGGATTTGAATCTAGAGAAATACTGACTTCCAGGCAATATTGTGATATTTTTCCAAGAGAAGGTGGTTAAATAGGAACATAGAAAACCTACAACACAATACAGGCCCTGTGGCCCACAATGCTGTGCCGATCATTTCCCGGCCTTAAAACTACCTAGGCTTACCCATAGCCCTCTATTTTTCTAAGCTCCACGTATCCATCCAGGAGTCTTTTAAAAGACCCTATCGTTTCCTCCTCCACCATCGCCACCAGCAGCCCATTCCACGCACACACCACTCTGTGTTTTTTAAAAAAAACTTAACCCTGACATCTCCTCTGTACCTACTTCCAAGCACCTTAAAACTATGCCCTCTCGTGCTAGCCATTTCAGCCCTGGGGAAAAAGCCTCTGACTATTCACACAATCAATGCCTCTCATTATCTTGTACACCCTGATTGTATTCAAATATGAAACAATGATTTCTTTAAGATGTTCTTTCCACTATAACAACAGCGAGTGATCTTTTGTAAGTAGTCAGGACTATTGAAGTATGATTTTATGTATAGTGTGTTATGCATTCAACCTCCAGTCAATTAGCACATCTCTGAATCCAGAACCAATTCACAAGGGTTAGAATTTTAATTATTTTACAATATTACAAGGTAGAAATTGAGCAATATAAACAACAATTCAATATACTTTTTTGTCATGTGTTTGTGAGTACTTGTATATTTAAATTAAGAATATTGATCTTTTTGTTACCTTGTCAATCATCTGCTGATAAGCACGCCATCCCCTTTTCTAGAAACAATTTCAGGCCATGGAACTTCCTTTCGGAAGCAGAGTACAACCCATTAATTCTATTATATAAACACATTGATACTACAGTTCATCTGAGGACAATGCACGCAGTGTGTGCACATTGTGTATCAGTATACTTGTTGCTGTATCTTAATCTATTTGTGTGTGCAGACATTTATTAGTATTGATGTGGGTCCTTGTGCTTGTGTGCTCATGACTCATGGGTGGGGAAGTAAGAGCCTGACTGGATGAAGTAGGCTGCCACAAGAACGACAACCAATCACTTTTAAATATCTAAGCTGAAACTAGTTTGGATGGTATGGTCAGACTCCAATGTGTAAGTAATGCTTCCATTGCCCCTTACTTTTTTATTGACCACATTTTAAAAAGTATTAATTTTTTGGACTCGGGGTTTCCCATGTATACGGTTATGTCCTTGTCTGATTTTGTAGTTGCCTTAATGGATAAAGGTCTGAAGAATTAATGAGAAAATTTGCATCGTTTGTACGACAAGGTCCCTTATGTCCAACTTGGCCTTTTGACACCTGCTCGGAATGTGTGTCATCAAGCTAATTGACAGTGGAGCATTTGGCAGTAGGGCATTCTTTCTAATATCTAAATAATTTAAGTTATAAACCCATAGAATGTTAGAAGAATATAAAGATTTTGCTAGAGTTTATATGTGACCACAGCTGATTTTTCTAGTCTAAAATTTGGATAAGCCCCTTCAGAAGAGGACAGGAAACATCACATATTGCACAACTCCACAAGAGAGCTGTCAAATTCAGCATTTAGAGGTGAGGCACAAGATTCCACACTGCCTCAAAACTTTCACAGAATTATTTCCATTGAACAGGATGCCCTTCCTCAAATAGGATTTTGACATGGAAAACGTATTATGTTACGCAACTTAAATAATCATATTTACAAAGCAGATATCTCAGGATACGTGAGGAGAGGTCTTTGTGTGAACACTTGTGCACCAACACAGTTACCTGAAGATGCAAATAAGCTGTTGTAAAAATTAGTGAAAAGATATAGAGAGCAGTCACATCTCCTGGTGCACAACACTGTGATGATGAATGACGAAAGTCTCTGGCACAACACTTAGTGGCTCACTTAAGGATGAGTAATTCACAAGCAGGTAAGGAGCACACATTATTCAAAGTCATCCTCATACACATCTCCCATTGGTGAAGTAAGCAGGCAGCTGTGTCGGTTCTGAGCATTGGATTTGATAGATTGATGCCATCTCTTGCTGTTGCCACCGTCAATTGAGTTGTTATCAAACTGTGATAAGCTCATGTATGATGCAATACTGTGTCGCAGCCCATAACTGAGGAACGTTTCATTTTTGGCTGACAAGTTGTCACTCAGCAGGTCAGCTCTATCAGAGAACCATAAGAAAAAAAAGAATTATTGCCCCTTCAGACACTAATTTTTTCAAATTATTATGTATCCTGTAATTGATTTCCAGCCATCAGTTATCCAATACTATTTTGTGCACATTTAGTGGTAAAATTTCTCAAGAAAGTTATTGTTAACAATGAGATATTGCTGATAGTTGTTGGCAATGGGTTATAAAATGTCTGAGATGACTAAAAAGATTGTCTAAAAGGTTGCTATTTTCTTCAGAAGATTTTCAGATCACTTGTAAAAGACTTAGTGAGAGAATGTGAGGTGAGGAGGCTTGAATGTATTCCAGATTACTGGCATATGACTATTAACCAGTGTATTTCTTTAGCCACGGGGAGGTGAATCTGTGGTATTCATTGCCACAGATGACTTTGGAGACCATTTTGTATAGAAAAGTGGAGCTTGATAGGTATTTGATTAGTAAGGGTGTCAAAGATTATTGGGAGAAGACAGGAGAATGATAGTAAATCAGATGTAACTGAATGGTGGAGCAGACTTGATGGGCAACATGGCTTAATTCTGCTTTTGTGTCTATGTTAAGTGTCCCATTAATGGATAGAGAATGCAATGGAAACTACCCCACAATGACTACATGATGTGCCAGTGATGGAAAGGAAGGCATCATGAAATACACAATAGCTTAAATGGCTTTTTCCCCCCTGTTTGCCATTAACTAATAGAGCTAAGTAGTTACTGAAATGTGTAACTAGACGACCTGCATAGGGCAAACTATTGAAGAATGAATGCATTGAAGAAAAAAATAAGACCATCAAATTAGTTTCAGAGAAAGGCATATCAGACCATCTTCATTATAGTTGTAGGAACTATGGTGAAGTAATGCAGTTTAGATACTTATGTACAAATGTTGTTTAAAAAAAAGGTTGATACAAAGAAGTAATTCAATTTACTGTTGAAATGAAAGCTTTATTTTAAGGATGTAACTGAATATGAAAGAATTTATAAATAGTTCTATACAGCTTTGGTAAGGCCTCTTCTCATCTGTCTTGCACACTGCACTTATACTTTTAAACTTATGTATAGAATATGTATATTGTGTGTCATTTATCATTTGCCATACTTGTTTATAATTTATATTGGTGATCAAGATCATGAGAGAGATTAGAATTTGGAAGCAATTGTATACTAGGTCACATATCATATCAAGAATGGGTGAATGACCCCTGCCATAGAGCAGGATCTTAAATTTTCAAAGATATAGAGGTCAATAGTGTTGGAAGTTTTATAGGTAGAACATTATTGTTTGAAATGGAAACTGGGATATCTAAGTTACAATGCCAGTTTGGTTTAACTTGTGGGAAACTCCTATCAAATGAGTTAATGCGTTGAATTCTCCAGAGTTAATTTGTTTTATGGATCAGGCAATCTCTATGGAGAGAAGTTGACAAATCTTTTTGGGCTGTGACCCTTCATCTGGTGTTAGACCCAAAATGGCAACTGTCCATTTGCTCCTTAGATGCTGTCTAAGTTCCTCCAACTTCTATGTGCTGTTCCAGATACCAACATCTAGAGTGTTTTGTGTCCTGTCACTAAGTTGTTTAGTCTTTGAAAATCAGCAGTTCCTGAGATTCTGCGGAAGAGGAGCTAATGAATGCTTTAGTTCAGTTACCTGTTGACATTTCTCCAGCTGAAGTTGCTGTTACGTAGGACAACTGGCTCTTCAGGAGGGCTTTCAGGGTTGAGCTGTGCGAGACACGGGTGGGTCAGCAAACAGCACAAGCCATCTGCTACCTCTGAAATGAGAGACAGATGATTCATCAGTTCTATGTTGCCTGCAATTCCAACTGATCATTTAAAGCACTGGAAATTGTGATACGCACCGGAATAATGATTTACCAGATCTTCTAGACACTGAAAGGTGAGGCGTTCCTGGATATAATACCACCTATTTGGCAAACGGAAGATCCGGTAATGCTTCACATATTTTTGATGTACAGTACTGTAGTGCCTGACAGAGAGGCAATATGTACCTGCAAGAACCAGCACGCAGTTACAAAAAAAAAACTCACTTAAACCATGATAAATATAATGTGTTGGTGTGCAACAGATAAAAATATTTCACTAGAAATACCATCAGGAAACAGGGTCTGTTTTGCATCCAGTGGCTGTGTTTGAACCAGTGGGAGAGGAGGTAAAATTGATGCTACTAGGTAGTTTTAAGTTTGTTGAGATGTTTACAATGTGAGCTTTATCATCTGCAGCTCAACATCAGTAAGACAAAGGCGATGGTGATAGACTTTAGGAAGACTAAAACTGCATTGCTTCCTGTTACTATTGATGATGAAGAAGTGGATGTGGTGAGCAGCTACAAGTACCTGGAGGTGCACTTGGATGACAGACTTTAGTGGAGCACCAACACAGAGGCTGTGTACAAGAAGGGTTAGAGTCATCTCTACTTCCTGAGGAGACTGAGGTCCATTGGACTATGCAGGCCTCCCCTTCACACGTTCCACCAGTCTGCTATCACCAACACAATCTTCTATATGGTGGTGTGTTGGGAAAATGGCATCAACACGTGCGATGCCAACAGGCTCAGTAAACTGATTAGAAAGGCTGGCTCTGTTATAGGAGTCAAACTGGACCCACTGGAGGCTGTGGTAGAACAAAGGACCCTACAGAAAATCCTGGCAATTTTGGACAATGTTTCTCACCCTTTGCATGCCACCTTGGCTGAACAGAGGAGCACTTTTAGTAATAGATTAAGACAATTGTGCTGGTCTAAAAAGCGTTATAGGAAGTCATTCTTGCCCTTGGCCATTAGGCTTTATAATGAGTCGAGCAATAGCCAGGGAAGTGATGACACCTTCCTGTTGTGGTAACATATTTTTATTCTTTCTACTTCTCTCCTAATATTTATATCTGTGCACTTGTAATGCTTCTGTGATACTGCAATTGCCTTTGAGATCAATAAAGTATCTATCTATCTATCTGTCTCTATCTCTTTGCTCTTATACATTCTGTTCTGAAAGTTGCATCAAACACTAACTTGGGCAGAGCAGCCTTTGATAATTTGTTGATTCAGACCCTGAATTTCAATACGGTGTTTTTCAAGCTATTATATGTGTGTCAGTAGAAATTGACAGAACATCTGCAGAAATAAACTGATGAGACAGTCTTGTACTTCTGGATAATTTTGGGTCTGGGTGTGAGCAGAATTTTATAACAGCTGTCTTCACACTTAAACCTAAAAGTATGTTAGAAATATTCTGTCAATAATCCTACTTAATAAAAATGGATTAGTATTCTCTTAGACAAATACAAAAAGATAAAAGGGTATCATTAATCATGATTGATCATACCCACATGTGTGAAATATGGCACAAACGTAATACAATAATGAGCATACATTTAGTAAAAATGTGGCATTTCCATCATAATCTATAGTTGAAGCAGAAGACAAACAAAAATTATCAAAATGAAAATGGAGTGAGTGAACAAGTGGAGTTTATCACCATATGCACAAGGGCATGGAAAACTTGCTTATAGCAGCATCACAGACATGTAGCATCATATAAGCACCACTCGCAAGAAAAACATTAGTTAAATATAAATGATACAGGAAAGAACATATTTAGAACAAATAAAAAGTAAAGTCCATTGTAACGCAAAGTGGACATAGTGTTGCTATGCTGAAGTGTGCAGGTTCTTTCAAAAACCGACTGGTTGAAATAAAGCAACAGAAGAGTACAATCAGATTAGGTGAGTTATGCCTTGGAAATCACCAGTAGAAACCCATATGAGTTAATAGGTTAATCTCTGGCTAAATTGTTGCTGATTTTGTATGTGTTTTATTTTTGCGTATCGTTGTACAGAAACACTTACCTTTTCGGCTTTCGCTTTGCCTTATCAAGAAGGAACCCACTCTGTTGCCTGGCATCTGCAGTAACTCTTCTGCTTTTCCTCTTCCGATTCCTTCAAAGAGCCAGCTGTGTACAGAGCACAGTATCAGAGATCATTTACCAGATAATTGGGGCCAGGAAGTGTTTCATGCTCAATTGAGTTCATTTATTATTTCAAAAAAAATTATTTTAAAATACCACTATTTCATCACTTGAAGGAGCATTTTAAGTTATGATTTGAAAGTCTTTCTATTACTGGAAGTACTATACGACATGATCAAACTATCTTGGAAGAGCAGTTACCATTGTTTTGAAAGGAACCTATACATATTTGTTGTAAGGAAGTGGTGTTAGGACACTTGTAAAATATTAATGATATTAGACAGAAGCAACATGGACTTGTATATCGAAATCTATGTTCAGCAAGTCTAACAGATATTGCTGACAGTGTATGTCAGAGGGTAAATAATGAACAGATTTTCAAAATTTATTTGTTCAAAGGACCTCTTGAAACTCTGTTACATAAAGTAAGGGTTTCAATGGGAAGCATTAGTACAGATAACAAGTTGGTTCCAGGAGAGATTAGAGCAAGTCAGAATAAATATTACTTTTTTCAAGTTGGCAAATTGTTATCACTATGGTACCGTAGAAATTAATTGTTTGCTCCCATCTGTTTACATTCTGTATTATGACTTGCATGAAATAACTAACTGTATCATGTACATTTGCTGTTAGAACATGGGGATGGGCATAAGGGAAAAATGCAAAGCTTATGCAAAGGAATGCAGACATGTTAAGCAAGTGGGCAAGAAGACAGCAGATGCAGTGTGATAGAGGATATGTGTGGTTATTCATTTTGATGGTAAGAGAAAAACAAGTTGTTTTTTAAATGGTAAGCACCTATTGGAAAAAGGTTCAGAAAAGGATCATGGTGTTCTAGTTCATGAGATACAGAAAGTTAGCACGCAAGTATGCGAAGCTCTTCAGTAAGGGATTTAGAGTACAGACGTAAGAAAGTCTTGCTGCAACGTAAAAAGAAATTACCAGGAAACCCATTGTTAAAACCATATTAGCATTTACTGTTTCACAACTGACACTAAATTACTCGATGCATAAAATATGTATGTTTAATACATGGCTAGATGCCAAGATAGTGACATTGTTTTGCACATGTAGATACAGACCTGCTTCAGCAAGACTTGAGAGACATTCTGAACTAGACCTATAACTATTTCTGAGGCACAGGAGTTCAACATAAGAAGCCACTTTTTTAGGTGGGTTCACTTTAAGTTTTGCTCATCCCTCACTGCAGGTCTAGGCTAGATTTCAACCTTCCTCAACTCAACATCTCTTGAGATTAAGCTTTGATTCAAGGCTGAAGATTTAGGTCTTCTAGCATCTGAGGAGCCGGTACATGTGATGGGATACGTGCTCCTCCAAAACCAATGGTCCAACTACTACCCGCCATAATGAATGTAGAGCTGTATGCCTTCTCCATACTTCCTAAATGAATTCATCCTAAGATTCTGTGTTCCTCCTAGTCTGGATTCTTTTGTAATCCCAATGTTGAACAATTCATGACTGGCAGCTTTGCCCACTGTTCCCTTGTCTTCAGGTTCTGGAATTCCCTTCCCAAATCCATCATTCTACCACAACTTCTTCATTGGGTCTGCTTCTATGAGCGAATGTTTATCAACTGGCTAAATTTATGTGGCTCTGCCTCAAACTTTATTTAGTGACACCCTTTTTCTACAATGAAGTCTTCATATAAATTAATTAAGGAGGAAACCCCAAGAAAGAAAAACTCAAAAATTGAATGGCATTTAACAAACTTACCCGTGGTAAACTCGAGCTACACAGGTACGAGGGATGTAGTTCTCATGTCCAGCAGCAATGGACCTTGCTCTCCACCAGTCACCTTCTCTGGGAAAGGTAAAATGTTGAAATGAGAAGACATCCGCTTTATTAAGGGAAGTTAATATCTCCGTAACAATCTAGTGCCCTGCCTCAGCCAGATGTTGCTGAAACCCACATCTATGCCTTTGTTGTTTTCAAACATAATTCCATTTCTGGCTTCCCAGTTTATACCCTCTGAAAACCTGAGGCCTTACAAAACTGTACAACACTTGCCTTGCACAAGACTCTATTTACCTATCACACCCGTACTGCTGACATGAATTATGCAATATGTCCAATTTCACCATAGTCTTGCCTTTTCTATATACGTACCATCTTTGAGCTCTATAACCCTAACCTGCTCATGAACAATTCTAACCACTTAAGCATCCGTTAGCTTGATTTTGGAGCATGTCATCACGTTTTTCATGTATTTATTGATTCAGTTTCAATACAAAATAAAACGATGGAAAATTGAGGTCTACTTTGAACTGGATGATTTTCCTTCCAGGTTCTCTGGTGCCAGAGATATTGACATCTGGAGAAGCCACATAAATGTTATGTGTGTGAGAGCAGATCTAATGTGCTTTTTCAGTGATATATGATTTAACTCCTGACTTTCCAAAGACTTTCTACTATCTACAAGGTACAACTTAAGAATATGATGGAATTTTCATGATTTGCTAGGATGAATATTACTTTAAAGCAGCCATAATCATGAAAGTTTTCTTCCTCCTTATCACTGCATTCTGGCTTTAGTGTTCATCATCTGCACAATGCACTGTAGAAGCATGCAAACATGTTTGACCCTCCTCATGCATATGTGACCTTAAAGCACATGTGGCCTTAAAGTGCACTTCCTTGAACAAGTTCCAGTTCATCCTTGGCAATCTGCTTCAGGTGTTCCCTTTAAGTAATGTGCTCAGCTCTCCCATGATCATAATTCCCCTAACTGCTTCCCATCATTATAGCATGCTGCCCTCCACCATAACCCTGTGACTACTCCTACTATTCTCACCATGTTCTAAGCAATGCCTCCATCCCAGTGCCTTGCCCACTGACAGAAATCTCCTCACTTCAACCACCCCACTGACCAATTGCTTCCACCTTGTTCTCAACACTGTCCCCCACCACCTCACCTCATGGATCACCAATCATCCATCCCAAACAGCTACACCAGTTCATTTCTTCTAATTAATGACTACCCCAAACACCAACTCCTTGATCCTTCTCAATAACAATCCTTTGAAATCAGCTCTTCTCGTATTCAAGCCCTTTCCTGATACTGGAATTGATCTCTCCAACTACTGATTGGGACCGTCTATGCATAATGGGTCCTCTGCCCTTGTTCCACATCTTCTCCTTGCCCCAACTCTAATTAATGTGCTCACACCAGGTCTGGACCTTTTCAGTTGGTGCAGATTGTCGCAGCTCGAAATGATCACAGCTCACCATAATTATTTTGGCCAACCTATTTTGTGGACCGTTTAGATAGATAGACATACTTTATTGATCCCGAGGGAAATTGGATTTTGTTACAGTTGCACCAACCAAGAATAGAGTATAATGTTAATTATAAAGCAGGTGGGGGAATTATGATCACGGGAGAGCTGAGCACATTACTTAAAGGGAACACCTGAAGCAGATTGCCAAGGATGAACTGGAACTTGTTCAAGGAAGTGCACTTTAAGGCCAAATGTGTTTTAAGGTCACATATGCATGAGGAGGGTCAATTATGTTTGCATGCTTCTACAGTGCATTGTGTAGATTAACGCTTAATGGTGTGATTTCTTTTTGATTCAATCAACTGTTTTGCAGTTCACTAAGGTTAACTTTGAGCTCCCAGTCACCTGTCATTTAAGCTCTTTATCTCACTCATATTCTGATCTCGCTGTCTTCCGCTTCCTATGTTACTCTAATGAGGCCCAAAATAGACCTGGGGAACAGCAGCACATCTTGTATTTGGGTATGTTGCAGCCCAGAAAAGCACCCCACTCAGTTTTGTTACTCTGTTATAGAAAAGGTGTCATTAAATGGGAAAGAGTGTAGAAAACTAGAATATGATATTACCAAATGAGTTATAGGGAGAAGTTGAAGAGGCTATGACTTTATTCCTTGGAGTGTAGGAGACTGAGAGGTAATCTTAAAGAGATGGGATATGGGTCTTTTTCCCAGTTTTGGAGAGTCAAGAACTAGAAGGTATAGATTTAAAGTGAGAGGGGTAAGATTTAATAGGAACTTCAAGAGTTTTTTTTACACAAGAGTGGTATCTATTTGGATTGATTTGGCAGAAATAATAGTTGAGACAGGTACAATAAAAACTTGTAATAAATGTTTGTACAGGGACATAGATTGGAAAGGATTAGGAGATTATGGGCTAATTGCTGTTAAGTGGGACTAGTTGGCTTGTGACATCTTGGTTAGCATGGATCAGCTGGGCTGAAGGGCCTGTTTTAATGCTGTATAACTATAATTCTTTGACACAATTTTTTACTTCTATCTACAGAAGTGGTTGTACTTTTCTGTTTCACTTTGCTTCTTCATCTCCAACTATGATATTCTTAAAATGCTTGTTATCTTGACAATTGTGGTCAGTAACTTATCAGAGACGTTCCTTCCGATCAATGTATCTGCCACCTCTTAATGTAAACCTCACTTGTTTACTCCCTTAACCAGTTCTGTTGTAAAGTTGTTAATCTGAAATGTTGTCTTTGTATCTCTCCCTGGGGACATTGCTGAATACTCCCAGTAATATTTAAGTATCAAGCTGACAAGAATTGACTTACTCAGCTATAATGCGCAGCTTCTCCCCCATTCTGAAGATTGGTTGGCTTATCGTTGGTGGTGGGTAATCATAAATTGCAACCAACACATCGTTGCTGTTTGCTGTTTGATAAATAGGAAATCTATGAAATTTGTGATGGACTCGACGTTCAACATAATTAAAGTGAAAAGATACTTTTATTAGTTGCCTCTTGTGATTTAATGCTATTCCAAACTAATTTACTGTCAACTTTGTACCCATATTGAAATGTTGTCGTAGTATTCCAATAACTCATGACAACCAATTTTCAAGTCGCCAGATCCCACAATTCGTTGTAAGAATATGCTTGTATTATCTGTTTTTATGAAGATTTTAGGAAATGCATGTCTTTTGTCCAAAATACCTGGGTAAGGGCAGGAAAGCAGATTATTTTTAAATGGTAGGTAATTATCCCTGAATGGTGATAAATTGGGGGATGCGCACTGATACATGGCTGCCTTTGCATAGCAGTCGATGAAAGTAATCTTGCAGGAGGTTAACAAGGTTAGTGGTAGGTTGGCCTTCATAGGAGATTTGAATACAGGAGTGGAAATGTCTTACTGCACTTGTACAAGGCCATAGTGAGACTACAGCTAGAGAATTATGTGCAGTTATTATCTTGTTTTCTGAGGAAGGATATTCTTGCTAAGAACACACTGAAGGTTCACTAAATTATTCTTGGAATAGGAGGATTGATGTATAAAGGGAGATTTTGAAGATTAGTCTCATGTTCTCTAGAATCTGGAAGAATAAGAAAATAACTCATTCCATTTTCAGACTGGACAGAATATACAAAATGTTCCCAATGGTGAAGGATGATGGGAATTACCAGCTCCCAGGGATTATACCCTAAATATATGAGGAAAACCACCTAGGACCAATATGAGGAGAAAAATCTTCACTCAAAGAGCAATGCACCTGAATAATTCTCTACCAAAGAAACAAGTTGAGGCTAACTCATTAAAGAGATTCAAAGGGGAAAGATTCAACTTCCTTGTTACCAGGAAAGTTGCTGAAGGCAAGTCAGTGGATGTTGTCTACATGGACATTAGCAAGGCATTTGACAAGGTCCTGCATGTGTGGTTGGTCAAGAAGGCTCAGTTGCTCAGCATTCCAGGTGAGATAATAAATTGAATTAGACACTCGCTTTGTGGGAGAAGCCAGAGAGTGGTAGCAGATGGTTGCCTCTCTGACTGGAGGCCTGTGGCTAGTGAAGTACCATAGGGATCGGTACTGGGCTTGTTGTTGTTTGTCATCTGTATCAATGAGCTGGATGATAATGTGGTTTACCAGATAGGTAGAGCACTGAGGAGAGCTATAGAACAAAAAGAATACAGGTTCATAGTTCATTGAAAGTGGTGTCACAGGTAGAGAGGGTTATAAAGAAAGCTTTTGGCACTTTGACCTTCATAAATTAAAGTATTGAATACAGGAAGTTGTGTTGAAGTTGTGTAAGATGTTGGTGAAGCCTAATTTGGAGTATTGTGAGCAGTTTTGGTCACCAACCTACAGGAAAGATGTAAATAGGGTTGAAAGAGTACACAGAAAATTTATCATGATGTTGCCAGAACTGAAGGACCTGAATTACAAGGAAAGATAGATTAGATTAGTACTTTATTCCTTGGAATGTAGAAGATTGAGAGGAGATTTGATAGTGTATACAAAATTATGAGGGTGAATATAGGGTAAATGCAAGCAGGCTTTTTCCACTGAGGTTGGGTGGGACTACAACTAGAGGTCATGGGCTAAGGATGAAAGATGAATAGTTTAAGGGGAACGTGAGGGAAGCTTCTTAACATAGGGGGTCATGAGAGTACAGAATGAGTTTCCAGTGTAAGTGGTGTTTGTGAGCTCGATTTCAATGTTTAAAAGTAGTTCTGTTAGATACATGGATTGTAAGGGCATGGAGTGCTATGGTCCTGGTGCAGGTCGATGGGAGAAGGAAATCTAAATAGTTTTGGCATGGACTAGCTGGATTTTCATCGATCAGCCATGATTGAGATGATTGGTGGTGCAGGCTTGAAGGGTCTGAGGGGCCTGTTACTTCTCTCGTTTCTATGTACTATAGAACTCTCTTGCAATTCTAAGAATGGTGTAATGGGACCTGAGAGGACAGGCAAAATCTTTCCTATTTTTCATCTGAAAGATGCAATTGGTACTGCAACCAAAGAACGAGAGTGGATAAAGTTCTGCAGATCAGTTACAATTACAAGATACATTGGCTAAAAGATGGAAAGGCAAATCAAGGTAGCGAAAGTTTGCTTTTCTATCTGAACAGTAAGTGAGGTTCTGTCTAGGATCATTATTAAACTCTGCTTTTTTTAAATATACATTGACAAAGCTAATATATATCAAAATTAGTGGATAATACAAAACACAAGAAGATTGAGAAGTATTGGTGATATAGATACATTGAAATAGGCTGATTGAAATACAGCCGGAGGTTAATGCTGTAAAGGGTGATGCAATGTATTGGAAAAAGAAAGCCAAACTAAACAAAACAAGTCAGTTTTTAAACAGCTCAATTATGGAAAAAGCTGAGAATCGCCTTGAAGGCTGCATCATAGTTTGATCAAAGAATCACTAAAATTTTTGGTTTTATAAAGAGAGTTATGCCTAAAATTATGGAAAAAAAATCTGGGGCCTATGTTTCAGGAAGCACATTGAGGCCTTGAAGAAAGTATAAGGGAGATTTGCTGGATGAATCCCAGGGATAGTTAGTTAGCTGGGAAAACTAAAGAAGCAGGGACCTTGAAGACAAAAGAGGAATTAAATAAGCTCAAAATATTTGAATAGTTCTGATAAAGATGAATTGTAAATGTTGGCTCAAGAATGGATAAGCATTGCAAGCAGATTGCTGTATAATAGATCTAAGTGTTTGAGATTAAATACTGATAGTTAATTGTGTTTAGCAATCACAAACAAAAACAAATTTCTCTGCAGTGCCTACAGAAACAAAAATAGCATAAAAGTGATATCAGATAACTATTGAAGATTATCAAAAAAGCAAAACGAGCATTCAGTCTTAAACCATTACCACCAAACTTTTATTTTTGGTTTTATTTTCCTCCTGATAATTTCTCATTTTGGATTATCTGTGCTGAGGGAGAGGATGCTAAAGTTTATTTTTTAAGTTACTGACTGAAGTTATTTCATTAATTCATTTGGCATATTGAAGTTTGCAGATAAGATTGATCAGCCCTGGTGTAATCAGATTGCATTAGACCATTTTGTTCCACTTTTCTATTGGTAACTTCTAACTTTCCTCATCAGCATTCATTTATACACAGAGACAAACCTTACCTGTGTTGGAATCTGGAACAGTTGATGCTGACTCAACTGGTGCAGATTTAAGAGTGTTGCCCATGATGTAATCCTTAGCATTTATGTATAAGATCTGTGGATAAAAAGATATGCTATATTCAATAATGGTACTGAATGAAGCTGGCATTTTTCAAATTGCAATACATTATTGTTTCACGCCAGACGATGATGCTTGAGAGCCTGGATGGTGATGGCCTGGGCCTTAGGTTCACATAGTTTTTTGAAAATAATAGACCATGAGCATTGAAATTGCTGGACTAAATTAAATGAAGTTTGCCTTCTAAATTTCTGGTAGTTTTATGATGCAACTTAAGTAGAGCTGGAAGCTTGTGTAATCAATTTACATCTGATGACCTCTAGTTGGAAACATCGGGAACAATATGTGAAATATTTGTTCTCTCAGAACTGAAAAATATAAATGTATGCAGTTAAAAATGGTTTTAACTCGGAGTATAAAGCAAAATTGCACGCAACATAGCCATTCAGTGCTGGCAGGAATTTCAACCTCTGATGTTATTACTTTAGCACCAGAAACGCGATTCTATTGTGAAATTCACTCAGTGATGTCAGCCACAGTGCAACATCTGTGATTTTGTATTTTGATTTTAGCCTTTCAGCTGTGATGATAACCCCATGTCCTTCTCCAAGTTCCTACAAGACTATTCTACAGAATAGCAAGAGATTTTTCACTGTTATCCAACTCATTCTTCTTACCTCATCCAGCACGACTGAAAAAGGAAGTTCATCTTCATTGCAGATTATGGAGCATTGCAATGTACAAATTTACGCTGTGTTCCCCATGTTAGTTACAATAAGATTTCTTAAACACCTAATTGGCTGTAAAGCACTTTGGACCATCCCAAGATTGTGAAAGCTGTTTCTGTATATAAATGCAAGTCACTTATTACTTCTGTGTCTCCCATCTGTCCATGAGTTCATTCACCTACATAACAACCAGTGAACAACTAATTATCCGTCAGAGCAACCAACATGACCTTACTAACAATGAATAAAAATTCTGTTAAGATAAACAGCAGACAAAAATATACATTTGAGAAAGGTCAAATGTTGTAAGAATGTTGGTCTGTTTTTAAAAATAAAGTTCATGACGGTTTTCCAACCAAGTAGTGTGCTCTTAGATTGATCAGCTGAACCTCAAAATAGGGAAGTTGGGGTTGAAATTCAGACCAAAGTTTCCATTAGCTCAGCTCTTACAAAAAAAAATCTTGCTAATCCACACATGCAAACTTCAGATACCAAAATCTTATTTTCATGAAGATTTCAAAGTAATAGCAAATATTACATTATCTTTTGGGGATATGATCATTGTGCTTTGCTTGTAAAGTTGTGACAAGAATATTTTAAATGGGCTGTTACATCGCAGGGGCATTGTTTCTCTTATTTAAAACAATAATAATTTTGAACTTGTTTGTTCATTTTAAGCTTTTTTTTCTGCATATGGAACACATCAAATGTTAATATTGAGGAACAAACATTTTGCATTTGGTGTCGGTGTCAAACATGGCTGCTTTGTAGAGTGAATTCCCCTCAACCCTCCCCTGCCATACTGTGCCCCAGTGGCACATTTCCCCTGGTTGTTTTGTGTAAAGATGTTATGAGCATTTCTTTGCAGTCAAACAGAATTTTTTCTAAACCCTGGACAATCTTGAGAGATCTTTTGGTTATATCTGATCACTAGTCTTTATCTCATGAATATTTTGTACTCGTGAAAGAAATGACAAAGTGAATGTTATAGTGTGATGACCATTCATCAGAACTCGACAGTTCTTATTCAGACCAGAGGTACTGGTTAACCAAACTTTTTCAGTTCACTGTTGAGTTCTCTGAGTGTCCTGTACCTTATCAGAAGATCAGATGCTGATGTTCAGGCTTACATTGGGTTAGTTTATAAAAAAATGCAAGAGGCTAACAATAGAGTCCCCACAGTGGGAGTGGAATATAGAATTAAGTGAGAGACAACTGGAAGCTCAGGGTCAGCCTTGTGGTTGGAACGAGATGCATTGCAAAGCCATCACCCGATCTGTACTATCGATTTGTACTCCAGGGAGCACGAAGCGCAGTATCAAATATCGCTGTGATGATTGTACGCTCTAGTATCAATTGTTTGGTGACAATAAAGTAAAGTATTTGGCTTTTAGAGGAGAACACAATGTGTTTCTTCTCTAGCACATAGTAGTTATGGTTATAATGGAAGAGTTAAAGGAACTTGCTGTATAACCACATTGATTCAGATCAGCAACATGCATAGGGCAGATTGCCAGCTAAAACTAACCACATTTGCTGAAGTCATGGAGTCATAGAAAAGTACAGCATAGAAACATTCCCTTCATCTCATCTAGTCCGTGCTGAACCATTTAAACTGCCTACTGTCATTGGTCTGCACCAGGACCATAGCCCTCCATACCCCTACCATCCATGTATCTATCCAAACCTCTCTTAAATGTTAAGATAAAGTTCACATGCACCACTTGTGCTGGCAGCTCGTTCCACACTCTCATGACCCTCGGAGTGAAGAAGATTCCCCTCATGTTCCCCTTAAACTTTTCATCCTTCACCCTTAGTTTAGTTGTAGTCCCACCCAACCTCGGTGGAAAAAAGCCTGTTTGCATACACCCAAACTATGCTCCTCATAGTTTTGTATACCTCAATCAAATCTCCCCTCAATCTTTTATGTTCCAAGGAATAAAATCCTAACCTGTTCAATCTTTCCTTATAACTCAGGTCCTCCAGACACGGAGCATTTGTGACAATCCAGCAGCTTTCATGGTCACTGTTATCAATTGTATATTTAGTACACATTTAAAATTATTTCAAAGTAAAAAAAAAAAAAATTGAATTTCTGTTTTCTTTGATTAACACTGTCAGCTTTAAGCAAATGGTACCTTGACGCAAGACTACAGGTGCTGGAATCTGGAGGAATTCATCAGGACAAGCAGCATTTGTGGGAGGAACGTAATATTCCTGATGCAGGGTTTTAACCTGATCATGAACAATTCTTCTCCCCCACAAGTGCAGCTCGATCCACTGAGTTCCTCCAGCAGGTTGCTTGTAGGGCAAGTAACCTAACTACAATATTATTGGTACCTATGCATCTATGAATTTTGCAATGGTAAATATGATATTAAGCTATTACCTTTCTTTAATTCAAGTTCAAGTTTATTGTGTCATATATACCACCAAACAAACCAATTTTCCTCCAGATCAATGTGCACAGCACAGTACATATAACACATGAACAACACATGAAATAATATTACCACAAACAACTTAACAAATAATACTTTGCATTTATGATACAAGTTTAAAACCATAACGCTGTTGGTGTTTCATATGTGATGAGCCTTGGGTAGTGGCAGGGAATTCAGCTTGCATTTTTCATGTGTCATAAACTCCTAACACTGAGCTGTATGCAAATCATTTATTAATCAACTTTCAGATTGTAGGTGACCTTGAGTTTCCCAAGTGTCCTTTGCTGCATGTTATACAATCAGTTCTGTTGTACAAAATGATTCAAGAAGGTGCAAGTTACATCAAAAAGATTAGAACTGCCAGTCAGTTAGAGCAACAGCGAACATGTGAAACAGTTGCAGAATGTTAAGGTCAGTCAGCCTACTCACTAAAATAGAATCTGCTTTGAGGAACATGGGTTTCCTGGCAAAATATGTTTCACAATTTGTTATTTCGGTTGGGTTCTATTTCAAAATACATGTGAGAGTAAATGCTGACAATATATGAGAACAATTTGCAGATGGCACCTACTTTTGCAATATAGAGAGGAGCAAGGAACATCACTCCCAAATTTCCTAGTGAATAAAGCCATACATTTAAAAATACAATTTCACAATTGGCATTTATTTAGTAATACGATATTGCAAATGGTCTTTTCCAGAATAAAACTCAATAGCCACCTATTTCCTAATTTTTCTTTTGCTCTTCTTGGTTTAAATCACATTTGGTATTTGATTTCGTATGCAATCAGCGGCAAGCTTACTAGGATCCTCCCTGTATTAATAAAGTAGCCACTGAGTGTACATTTGTGGTCTTCTACTGTCGTAGACCATCAACTTCAAAGTTCAATGTGATGAATGTTCAGAGATGTTCCTCTGCACACCACTGTGATGATGGTTATTTCAGTTAATGTGACTTCTCTGTCAGTTTGAACCAGTCTGTCCATTCTCCTCTGGCCTCTCCCATTAACAATGTGTTTTTACCATCAGAACTGTCACTTTCTGTAAATTCTAGAGAACGTTGTGCATGAAAATCCCAGGAGATCAGCTGTTCTAAGATATTCAAGCCATCTTGCCTGGCACCAACAATCATTCCATGGTCAAAGTCACTTAGATCACATTTCTTCCCCATTCAGATGTTTGATCTGAACAACAATTGAACCTTTTGATCAAGTCTGTGTGCTTTTATGCATTGAAATACTGCCATATTTATTTATTTTTATTTATTGAGATACAGCGTGTAATAGGCCCTTCCAGCCCTCGACCTGTGCTACCCAGTAACCCCTGATTTAACGCTAGCCTCATCGTGGAACCATTTACAATAGGCAATTAATGGGGAGAGCATACTGTACAAACTCTTTACAGACAGCAGTGGAAATTGAACCTGGGTCGCTAGTACTATAAAGCATTGTGCCCATCACTATGCTACATGCCACCCCATGATTTGCTGATTAGATATGTTCATTAATGAGCAGGTGCACTGGTGTACCTCATAAAGTGGTCTCTGAGCGTATGACTGATTTTTCTGAGGGCTGACCTTCATTGGTCAATCTAGGAAGAACCAGGGCAACCAGGCAGGATTAATATGGATTTTGCAGGCTTGTTTCCACATTGTATAACTCCATAATATCACTAAAATCAGTCATATTATTTACTTCATTTCTTTCACAGCACCTCCACTTTCAGACTCCCTGCAACATGACCTAACTCACTTCTAGACTTGATACAAATGAACTTTCCTGACTCTGCCATTGCCTGACTCCCTTACATCCTGACTCCCTGAGTGCTTACTGGCCTAATTATAAACAACCCTGGTCCCCACCCCCAAACTTGCATTGCACTTTCTCAAGCATGAGAAAATCTGGAAATCCAAGGCAAAATACATAAAATGCTGGAGGATCTCAGCAGGTCAGGCAGCATCTATGGGAGTAACTAAACAGTCGATGTTTCTGGCTGAGACACTTCATCAGCACTTCCTCTAGCTATTGCACCTTATTCTACACTCTGTTACTGTTTGACTTTGTATGACCTCAATGCCAGATGTTCCTCTGTCTGAATGGAAGCCGTACTGAGCTGCAAGAGATCTTCTGCCAGATGTAAAAGCTGGTCACATAAAATTTAGATGAGTACTTTTCCTGTTGTAGAGAGGAAGGAGATGTCGTTATAATTTTCACAGTCAGCTTTGTCACCCTTTTTGAAGAGTGTGACAATCAGGGCTTTCCTGAGTTCAGTTGGAATCTTTTCCTGGTGTCAGTTCTTGACAAGCAGGTCATGAGTATGATTTAAAAGTTCTGTGTCACATTCCTTGAGGGTTTCTGCTGGAATTCCATCAGGCCCAGTGGCCTTGTTGTTCTGCAATTTCTTGCAAGCTGTCTACACCTTGTTGAAACTAAGAGGCTTACTCATGTCCTCTTCATGGGTCATTGTGGGAGCTGGTTGATGACTTTAATGTCAACAGCGGTGTTATGATTAAGTAGCTCCTGAAAATGTTCCTTCCATTGAGAACTGATGGCATCATTATCCTTTAGCAGCTTTTGTCCATCTTTGGAGTGAAGGGGGTTTAGGCCACAATGGTTTGGGCCATAAACTTCCTTGGTGGCAATAAAAATAAAAACCCTGATATTACCAGAGTCGTCAAGCTGCTGTACTTCTCGGGTCCTCTTGGTCCACCACTAATTCTTTATTTTCCTTACTCTATGCTGGACTATGGTCATAGCTTTGGAGTGGGCTTCTCTTTTTGCCTTGCAGTTGATGTCCTTCTGCCAGGCACAGAAAGCTTTCCTTTTGTCGTTGATTCAATTTCATTGTCATTTTCATCAAACCAATCTTTGTTTTTCCTGGTCTTGTATTCGATGATGTTTTTACAAATATCAAGGATGGTGGTCCTCAATGTGGTCTAGTGTACTTTATGATTCTCCGTATACTGCTTTGGGAGTCTTTCAGAAAGGGCAGTCCAGAGATGTTGTACCTTCATTGTCTTTTAGGTTCTTGATGTTGAACCTGGGATGGCTCAGCTCCTTTTGTATTCTACTCTTCCAGATGATTTTGGTCATTTGTGATCAGCACTGACCATCGCTTTTGTGCTCTTTACGTCCCTGTGATTCCTCCTCCAAACAATGACATAATCTATAAGATGTCAAGTCTTTGAACAGAGATGCATCCACGAAGTTTTCAACTTATTTCTCTAGTGGAAAAAGGTATTGCTGATGGTCAGGTCCTGTTCTTACACTTGGAAAGTAAGAGCACTCCACTGGAGTTGATGTTGCAATGCTCTCCTTCCCAGTTGTGCCTTTCCAGGAATCACTGTTCCCGCCAACCCGAGCATTGAATTCTCCAAGAAGAAGACCTTATCTTCCTTGGAAATATCTGATAGTATGTGGTCTAGGTTGTCGTAGAAGGTCTCCTTAACATCACCTGGTGAGTCTAGGGTTGGAGCGTAGGCGCTCACAGCTGTAGCCATTTGGTTATTAGTGAGCTTAAGTTGCATGGCTTGAGGCATTGATACCAACAGGCAATTCGGTGAGGTGACTGCCGATGCTGTTCATTATAGTGAATCCATCTCCATGGATTCTGGATTCATCTGCTGATTTTCCCCTTCCAGAAAAAGGTGTATCCACCCTTCCCCTCCTTCATTTGTTCTTCCTCAGCCAATCACATTTCAGGGAGAGTGGCAAGTCAATTTGGAATCTTCTCAGCTCTCTTGAGAAGACGCAGTGCATCTTTCAGGATGATCGTTGGTTTTGCTGTTCACAAGTGTCCGCACTTTCCAGACTCCAAAATGCATATGCATTTGTTTCAGACCACAGTTTGCTGATCCCACTGGACATGGTAATCCAGTTAGGAGTGAGGAGGCAGGCTAATTTTAGGGCACCTTTTCTAGCCCCTTCCCCATGTGGGGTGAGCAGAGCAGGTCCCAAATAGGCTCCTCAGTCATGGGTGTAGCTGCCGAAAAGCTCTATCTGCCTCAGTCCAAGAGCAAGACAATTGTATCTAAAATCCACTGCCTGTGTGTCAGGTTGTGGCTGGGTGCTCCCAGATTTCACTGTCCTGCTCCTGTCACCACTTCCTGATCGCCACAGGACTTTGTCCAAATTGGTTGATCTGATTACCAAACCAGGAGAAATGCCTATGTGTGAGGTCTTTTAATGTGGGGAGACTGATGCACAAGCACACATCACATGCTCCATGACAGACAAAGGGCTAAATCAAATGGCATAGAGACAGAGATGATTGGGGGCCCTCTTCTGCTACAATCTTCCTCAGCATTTGCAGCCGTTATGGTGGTCTTCATAGTTCTGAGATTCTGAAGGCTCCAATTTACCAAAATCACCCAGTTTATATGGCCATCATAGAACTTACAAAAGCATTTGACTCAGTAAATCGTCCTGCTCATTGACAGGTACCACCCAAACTCGGGTGCTCAGAAAAATATGAGTGCAATGGTCATCAGCAACATTGACTCTGAAACGGCAACTTTTATGGTTGGGACTGGGGTCAAGCAGGGGTGCATCATTGCCCCAATTCTATTTGCCATTTTCATTGCAACCATTCTTCACATCACAAGTCAAGACCACCCACAAGGGGTCCAGATGCTCTATAGGATGGATGGGGGGGGGGGGCTCTTTAACCTTAATAGGTTCAAGGCAAAGAGCAAGGTGTCAACTATTTCTATCATAGAGCTCCAATATGTGGACGAGAATGTTATCGTAGTTCACTCTGAGGAGGATCTGCAGAGCATAATGGATGCTTTTGCCAGAGTTTACAAGCTCCTGGGACTTGATCTAAACATCAAGAAAACCCAAGTCCTGCACCAAACTTCTCCAGATCAAGCTCCTAAACTTCCAACCATCCAAGTTGACAACATCCATTTGGAGAACACTGATTATTTCCCATATCTTGGCAGCCTTCTTTCTTCAAGAGCCAATATTGACCTTGAAGTAAATCACAGAATAGGCTGTGTCACTGGATCTTTCGCCAGGCTGAGAACAAGGGGTTTTGAAGATCAGGATATCAAGACCAACGCTAAGCTCCTGGTCTATAAATCCATAGTCCTCCCCTCCTTGCTATATGGAGCTTAGAAAAACAGAGAGCTATGGGTAACCCTAGGTAATTTCTATAGTATGGACATGTTTGGCGAAGCTTTGTGGGCTGAAGGGCCTGTATTGCGCTGTAGGCTTCCTATTTTTCTAAGTGATGAGACCTCAGTGGTGGCAGGGCATTCATTAGTCTCAGAAGAATCATCTAGTGGAAATTCAACCACAGTGACATATGTTACAATTGTATGTCAAGTAGCAGTTATACTCTATGGCATGCCTTGCTTCTGAAATTCAGCTGTTCTGGTTACTATGGAAGGAATGTTGTTAAGTGGAGAAAATATATTGCTATGATATGTTTCTGAAAGCCCAAACAATCAAGGATTAATTTTTTTACCCCATTTAATCTCAAGGTATAAAGGAGTCCAAATGACACATCTTGACTATGGTGACTCTTTAATCTTACATTGCATCTACAGATCACCCTACAGATGATTGGAATTGTTGAAAATTCCTTTCAATGCTGGATGCATTACAATTGAAAATCTGAGCAATTCTCTATTTTTCTTCATCTCCCTCAAGTAAGAGTGGGTAACTAATCATACGATCCAGAGTAATGGAAACTGATTCTCCATACTTGCCATTTCAAGACCACTGATAATACTGAATACCACTTTTAATATTCTTTGCTTTACCATCTTATGCTTTGCAATCTCTCCACAAGGCTGAGCTCCCTCATTTCTGAGTAACCTCTGCAAAGCACTGTTGTAGTTCCCAGTGTGGGCTATCCAGCAAAGTGTCTTTCCCTCTGAAAGGAAACTTACATATTCACCACAAATCACCGTCGCCAATTGTGTAAACACATTGATGTTTTTTTCTATAACAAGTCTTTTATGTAGTAGTTATTAAGCAATTTTTAAAAAATTCAAATATTGACTTCCTGCAATTTCTACCTGTACCTAGTTCCGATGAGAGGCTATGACCTTAAGTTTTAATTGTTTTTCTAATTTTACAGGCAATGCCTGACTTGTTGGAAATTTCCAGTATAGTCCCTTTTTTTTAAAAACTGTGAGTGTATGTTTGTTATTTATCTGAACTGTTCCCATCTCTAAGGATTGACCTTGCTTAAATACTGTGACGCTGGATAATACTTGTTTCTAATCCAAATCCTTCTGATAATCAATGAAATTGCCACCTTGCCATAAGATATTTTTGTTTATATTTCTATTTTTTGTATATTTACCGGTTTTATATTTTTCCTGACAGTTGTCAACAACTTGTTTCCCCAACTTCTCACTTTTTTCATGAAAAATATTCAGCTCCACTCTGTTCCTTAACTCCAGTAAATAACTCTTCAAGATTAACTTTATTTGTCACATGTACATTGAAACATCGAAATATGCCTCATTGGCATCAATGACTAACACAGTCTGAGGGTGTGCCAAGGGCAGTCTACAAGCGTCACCATGCTTCCTGCTCCTACATAACATGTCAACAGCTTACTCAGCCTAATCTTGCGTTTTTGGAATGTAGGAGGAATCTGGGGCACCTGGAGGTAGCCCATGAGGGCATGGGGAGAACGTACAAATTCTTTACAGGCAGCAGTGGGAATTGAACCTCAAATCCTAATCGCTAGCATTGAAATGTGTTTCACTAACCACTATACTACAGTGCCGCTCTTCAAGAATAACTCTAGAATGTTGTCCAACAGAAATTATCCTTGAACATCACTGCAACGCCACTAATAATTTTGCCTTATCCTCCCCAAATACTCTATATCCAGGTATTTCTTCTTCATCTCCCCCATCCCTCATCCTCCGCTCCATTTCTCTCCATGCTAATGCCAGGCATTTATTGTATTCATTGTGTTGTAGACCACAATCAACGGTTTAAACATCAAGATAGTTTATAATTGTCCTTTCATCAATGTAATTCATTCATTAATAACAAACATGAGAAAATCTACAGATGCAAAAAATCCAAACGACACACACAAAGTGCTGGAGGAACTCAGCAGGCCACGATGTTGCCTGGTCTGCTGAGTTCCTCATTCATTAATAATATGCATTTGTGCTAATTGACCATTTGGTTTCTTCTTGTTGTTTTACCTGAACAATTCAGTATTCTTTTAATCTTTTCTTATTTTCAGTGTAGCTTGCCTTTTCACTCAGGTACTGCAATTCTTCTTTCAATATTTTTTATTAGTTTCTACATAAAAGAATACAGAGTACAAGAAAGTATATATAAAGGTCGGAAAAAACCAACTACCAATTACATTATATCTATTCATAATAACAATCTCATTACCCCATATTCATGTAGGTGAGTCAAAGTTATACTGAAATATACTAATTTATTACCAAAAAAAAACCTAACCCTTACCAAGACTGAAGCTGTTTATTAAGGACAAAAAAAGGTAAAGTTCATTCTCGTATAATAAAAATTAGTAGTAGCCAACATCTAAATTTCAACAACGAATTGAGGGTTTTGAAAGTTTTGAAAATAATTCAGAAAGGGTCCCCACAATGTTTGAAAGTCTTGACGAGATTCAGAAATTGAACAATGAATCTTCTGTAAATCTAAGCATGACTGAACGTCGCATAACCATTGAGCATGAGTAGGAAGAGAAATATCTTTCCATTTAAACAAAAGTACCCTCCTAGCTGTAAGAGAGCTAAAGGTCAAAGTATGTAAATCTGATGTCTTCAACTTGATATCTTGTCCAGCAACAATACCGAATAGGGCAGTCAGAGGATTAAGCTTAAAATTGACTTTGCAATTCTAATACTAATTAGTCTAAATGCTTCCCTATTCCCTGGTTAACCTTCCAGGATGGACTTTGATCCAAGTTCCATTTAAAAGCACCATTCTGTTTATACTTGTAACTCAAATATTAAACTGATCCTAAACCTGGATTTAAATCTCTCAGTTCTATACCTCTCCATCTGACACTCATCGTATAGCATAGAAGGAGACCAGCTGGCCCATCAAGCTTATGACAACTCCTTACAGAGCAAACCGCGATCTGCTGGAGGAATTCAGGTCAAATGGCATCAGCGGAAGGAAAGTATTTGTCAATATTTCAGGCTGAAACCCTGCATCCAGACAGAGTGCAAAGGAGAGGTGGCCAGCAGAGAATGGAGAAGGGAGTGATGAGGAGGAGTCCAGGGCTAGTGGTGGACCAAGGAGGGCTGTAAGATGACAAGTAGGGGAAGTAGGGGAGGTGAGCGGGGATGGAGTTGTAGGAGTCAGACAGAGGGGGCACAAACAACAGAGGGTGCAAAGTGTGGGGTAGAGGAGTGTGTGAAGATGAGAGGCGGCTGTCAGAGAAAGCTAAGCAGGAAAACCAGAGCTTCTGCAGATACTGGAAGTCCAGAAATCCGGAGCAACACACAAAATGTTGGAGGGAGATGAGCAGGAATGCCATGCTGGAATCTAATAAATAATGATGAGGATAGGCTTTTTCCATTGAGAGTGTGGGAGATTCAAACAAGAGGACATGAGTTGAGAGTTAAAGGGAAAAAGTTTAGGGGTAACATGAGGGGGAACTGCTTTACTCAGTGGTGGCTGTGTGGAACGAGCTTCCAGCGGAAGTGGTTGAGGCAGGTTCGATGTTGTTGTTTAAAGTTAAACTGGACAGCTATATGGACAGGAAAGGAATGGAGGGTTATGGGCTGAGTGCAGGTCGGTGGGACTAGGTGAGAGTAAGAGTTCGGCATGGACTAGAAGGGCCGAGATGGCCTGTTTCCGTGCTGTAATTGTTATATGGTTAAAAGAGGTGAGAATGAGAACCATTCAGGGGGCAGGAAAGCTAAGTGATAGTTGGAACTAGTTGGGAGGTTGGTAGTACAGTGTGGAGGAGCTTGTGTCTGAAGTTACTTGATGGATTGGGGAAAGGAGGTTTGGGGGGTTTGAAAGGGGAACAAAACATAGGTATACTGGAAAACAGAAGGAAGGGAGATGTCAAAAAAAAGGAAAAAGTTGGAGGGAGTTGCATGAAATTGGGAAACTCAATATTCATGTCAAGGGGTTGTAGGCTACCCAGATGGAATACAAGGTGTTGCTCTTCCAGTTTGCATTGGACTTCATCCTGGCAGCAGATAAGGCTAAGAATATACAGATCAGTGTGAGGATGTGGGAGAGGTATTGAACTGATCTTACGGAGCAATGCAGTCAGTCCTGTTCCTTCCCACCCTGGTCTGTTCCTGCACGTGCCTGTCCTGTTATATTTTGGAAAGCCTAGTTGACTCTGTTCCAACCATTTTAGCTTGAAATTCTCGACTATCCCCACTTTTTGTGTAAAATTGATTTGTCTCTTAATTCACCTAAATGATTTGCCCTTTAAACCTGCACCATTTGCTAATAGAAACTCCCTCAGCTAATGGCCAACAGATTCACTTTCCAGGACTCTTTACAACTTGTGTTCTCAGTACTTTTTATGTGCACAGTTTATCTATTTTTGCACATTGGTTGTTTGTCAGTCTTTGCTTATGTATAAGTTTTCAAGTATTTTTTTTTCTGTAAATGCATGCAAGAAAATGAATCTCAAAGTAGTATAGGCATCATATACTTGGTATCAAATTTTACTTCAAACTTTAAATATATCTAAATCCTTCACAATCTTGTACAATTCTGTCACTTCTAATCACCCATACTTTCTTCCTTTTCTGTATTCACATGTGCAAGGTACTAGAGCAATCTCACATGACTACATTTACATCAAGATTTTACATCCTAATTGTTGATTTGAGGAAGGAATGATATTAGTGAAAAGTGGGGAGGTGGCTGGGAAGTGCCAGATGGCAATTCTCAGAAGTTTGCTTTTCCCACTCAGAAAGTACTTCTTAGTCTGTTTTGTACCCAAAGAAAACTGGGAAACAATTCAAGTTTTTGACTAAAATGCTGTTTGCCACCAGTGTGGCTTGTTGGGGAAATCGCACAATTTTCTTTGGCAGAACCTGCGGTTAAAAATTCATTTGGGGACCCATGTTGTCAGCAGAGTCTCATTTGTATGTTTTCAGCAAAACGCTTCTATCTTCCAGTAGAGAATGTAGATGCAAAATTTCGAAGAGTCCCACCCAATATGTGCTTGGTGATACGTTATTCACAACATAAAGTCTGTGCTTTTCTTAAGGATGTAAATTAAGCTCAAACGAAAATGGAAAATCTATGATATCTGTGGGTGTGGGAGCCAACTACTAGTGTGATTACGCTTCTGAAAGACAAAAAAAGTGGCACATAATGTTTTGCTCTGAGGTGGTTCTGCTTCAATGTTCTCTATCTGAGAAGCTCCCCTGTGTAATACTGAGGAGGCTACTTTCCGTAACCTCCCATATGGGATTTAGTGTTTCATCCACCTGACTTTCCTCTGTGACACTGTGAATAGGCCTCCCATTTCCCCTGGGTAATACAATTTCTAACTCTGACCTTTTGCATTTGTTCCAGTTGTCGTCACTTTAGATGTTAATTCAGTTCTTATTCAACAACAATATATTCTGATGTCTCAAGAAGCACCCAGCGTTTAACCTTGCCTCTGTTAAATTTGAATGCTTCTATCTTGTGAGCAGTTAGAAGGGTCAGTTAGTGTGTTGAATGGGGATAGTGCCTGTGGTTGTGATTGACTATTGGCTGTTCACAGTCAGACCAGGACCCTGGATGTGGATGGTCATAGCAAAAAGGACACATTACAATGTTAGGAGTGTTCTGGAGTCACATGGAAACAGGCCGCTTGGCCAACATCATCCATGCTGCCCAGGGGGCACCCACACATAATTAATTCCATCTCCCATCACTTGGCCAATAGCCTTCAGTGTACAGGAGGCTCAAGTGTTCATCTATACAATTCTTAAATGTTGTCGGTGACTCCGATTCCACCAAACTCTTTAGTGGTACATTGCAGGTATTCATCACATTCTGGGTGAGAAAAGATTGCACTCAGACCTCTGAATCTCCTACCCTTTATCCTAAATTTGTGTCCTTCCTGGAATACCTGCCTCCAATCTGGTTTGCTGCAGTCCACCCTATTTATACCCTTAATATTTTTATTCCTCCCCTTTTCCCCCTTGTATCAGGCACTCTATCTGACAGCAGCTGATGTGAGGAAGACCCTAGCCTGAGTCAACCCATGTGAGGCTGTGGTGCCTGATAACGTACCTGTTATCTGCAATCTGCAACCCGGTTAACAGAGGCTCAAACAGACGTCATCAATATCTCTCTGGAACAGCCCACTGTGCCTTCAGGCTTCAAGGCGGCCACCATCATTTGGCCATCCTCACTGGCACATCGTTCCGTGCATCAAACTAGCATAAAAGACATTTAGCCTATCAGGAAGCGAAGTGCCACTGTCATTTGATACCCTCACAAATCAAGAACTCAAGAACCTAACAATCTTTGCTTTAAATATACCCATTGCATTAGCTTCCACAGCCGTGGGTCGCAATGAATTCCGCAGATTCACCACAATCTGGCTGAAGAAATTTCTCCTCATCTCTGTTCTAATGCACATCCCTCTATTCTGAGGCTGTGCGCTATGATCCTACACTCCCCCACTAGAAGAAATATCCTCTCCACATCCACTCTATCAATATTTCATAGGTTTCAATGAAATCCCCCCTCATTCTGCTGAACTGCAGCAAGAATCGGCCCAGAGCCAGCAAGTGGTCCTCCTACATTAAACCTTTCACTCCTGGAATCCTCCTTATGAATGTCCTCTGGCCCCTCTCCTATACCAACACATCTTTTGGATAAAATCTCAAAACTGCTCACAATATTCCAAGTGTGGTCTGACTAAAGGAATGCTAACTTCTGATAATTCACTGGCACGGAACCTGATTCAGTGTTGACAAACCAATGTTGCCCATTCCTAATTGCCCTAAGAAAATGATGGCAAGCTTGAAATAATAAACCTCTATTTATTTATTTATTTATTTATTTGTATTTAAAGGCACAGCATGGTAACAGGCCTCTCCAATCAAACATGCCCATTGACCAATTAGACCAATGTGACCAGTTAATATACACGTGTCTTTGGAATGTACAAAGAAACGAAAACACTCCGGGAGAACGTATAAGCTGCTTATAAATAGCAGCGGTAGTCAACCAGGGTTGCTGATGTTGTATTACTAATACTACTGTGCCAGCCCAATCTATAATACCTTCAACGTAGTGCTTTAAATAGTGAGCTCCAGATCAAACAACACTCCAATGAAGGGGCAATAATATATTTACAAGTCTAGGTGTTGATTATGTTGGAGCTGGTACTCCAACATGATCAGACCCACGGTAGCAGATTTTCTGGTTTTGAGTGCAGGGCACAGACAAAATATATTGTAATAGGTTAATGGTGCAGGACTTCTCAGGGCTTTTGATGGTTGTTTTAAGACCAAACAAGTTTTGAATTTTGGAGTGGAAAATTGTGGAATTTTTAATGAATAAATAAATGGAAACAATTCGCACTGGTAGACGAGCTAATGTGCAAAGAACAAGGTTAATCTTTACCAGAAATGAGGTCAGGTGAAATTCAGTTGAGCAGCAAATTCCTATGAATTTCCCAAAATTCACTATCTGTTTCATCAACAGCTTTCAAAACAGAACTGAACATATACAGTAATTGAAAGGGGCAAAACATCGGAGTTCTAGTGTGAGGGGGGAAAAAGAACAGAAGAAAGGGTTGATTTCAATAGTTCTTTGAGAACTAGGCACAAGCAAAATTGTCAAGGACCTCATGGTGCTGTCGAATTGTATTGGAATAACTCATTTATAAAGAGTTTAGTGAGAATTTCATCTTTACAAGAGGTTTTAGTGCAATACTGTTTGGAAAAAGGAAGGACTAATGATAAGATATATTTTATGAGACAATTAACACAGACACTGGCCTGTTTCTTGTCACATTTGGAAACAATATATTGATGCTGGTTATGCTCTTCACCGGCAGATGTCATGAAATTTATTAACTTTACAGCAGCAGTACAGTGAAATACACGACAAATAAATCCAGAGAAAAAAGATGGTTATTGTCTATTAAATAGATTAAGTTAAAATAAGTAGCGCAAAAAAAAACAAATAAAAAACGTAGTGTTCACGGATTCAATGACCATTTTGAAATTAGATGGCAGAAGGGGAAAAAGCTGTTTCTGAATCACTAAGTGTGTGTCTTCAGGCTTCTGTCCCTCCTTCCCGATGGTAACAGTGTGAAGAGGGCATGTCCTGGGATCCTTACTGATGGACGCCGGCTTCCTGAGGCACTGCTCCTTGAAGATGCTGATGCCGTAGGAAGACAGCGACCATCCTCATCAACTTTCTTCATTAACTCTAAGCATACAAGATTATCAGTAACAGATCTCTTGGTGAAGATAGACTGTGCTAAAATGCAAATGGGTTGAGGATTTTTTTGTCTAATTTGGAAGGATGGGATTGCAAATCTTCTCTGATATCCAGCCTGCGAGTGTTTTTTTTTCCTAATCTGATGTGAGTGGGGCACTGCATTAGGGCTGAATGGGGAACTAAAACTGCAGTACCATCTACCTATTGAAGATCCCTCAGCTGGTAACAGTGTGTGAAGGACATTGAAATGTCTATCTAAATGTAACAAAGGTATTTGATAAAGTGTCTCATAAATAAAGAAATGGAAGGACAAATAATTGAGATCAAAATGGATCTGTAGGTGGGGAATTGTGATCCAGCTAATGAGTTACAAACATTTGGGAAAATGTCTATTAACTTATTTAGTGATACAGGGTGGAATAGGCCCTTCCAGCCCTTTGACTCATGCCGCCCTAGCAACCCCTGATTTAACTCAAGCCTAATCATGGGAGAACTTACAATGGCCAATTAACTTACTAACTGGTATGTTTTTGGACTGAGGGAGGAAACCAGAGCACCCAGGGGAAACCCATGCCGTTCATGGGGAGAATGTACAAACTCCTTACAGATGATGTTGGAATTGAACTCTGAACTCCGACGCCTCGAGCTGTAAAAGTGTCATGCTAACTGTTACACTACCACGGCACCCACTTAGGTGGTAACATTTTTCAAAGAAAGCTTTTTGTGTTTTTTGTGGAAAAAAAATGTATATCATTTGTAAAGTATGTAATCCTTTATGCTCAAGAGGCTGCAGATACTAAAACAAACTGCTCTATCTCTCTCCCCCAAGACAGAACAGAGATAGAATTCCCTTGGTCTTCACCTTTCACCCCGCCCCCCGCCTCCACATCCTGCATATGATCCTTCACCATTTCCTTCAGGTGGAAAGAAATTCCACCATCCCTACCTTTACCGATTTACACAGGGATCACGCTCTCCATTTCTCTCTGGTCCACTCATGCTCCCCATCAACTCTTCCCCTTCTCCATCACCTTCCCCTGTAGACACAGGAAGTGCGACAATTGTCCCTACAACTCTTCCCTCATCACCATTCAGGGACGTACACAGTCCTACTGGTGAGACAGAGTTCACGTGCATCTCCTTCAACCTCGTCTATTGCATTCAGTGCTTTTGATGTGACCTCCCCTCAGTCAGCGGGACCAAGCATAGACTAAGTGACCATTTTGTGGAGCACTTGCCCAAAAAGACAATTTTGACTATCTGGTGCAAGTCATTCCTGGCGCACCTGGCTGTCCTTGACCTTCTCACTGCCCTGGTGAGGCCAAACGGATACTAGCAGAACAGCATATCAGATTTCACTTGTGTACTTAACAATTTTCAGACTTTGTCTCTATCTTCCCCATCTCCTCCATCTATTTTTTCCTTATTTATTCCTACTTTTCACTCATCAGCATCTGCTTCAGCTCCTCCTCACTTGTTAATCTTAGTCGTGATGCAGAGTCATCACCCAAAATGTCCACCCCCCCCCCTTTGCCTCAACAGATGATGCTTGATGCTCCGAGTTCTTCCTGCAGTTTGTCGATCCAGAGCTGGCTTTTGTCATATTAATGCTACTCCGGCGACGCCAGTCAAAATTCATAATATGTTCCCTGATAGCACAATGGGAGAACTTTGTACCACATCAACTATAGCAGTTCAACAAGAAGTTCAACTACCAATCAAGAACAGTTGGGGATGGTCAATAAATTCCAGCCTTGTGAATAAAGTTCAGAGATGAACATAAATTCAGATGCCTGCTGAAATCATGAAGATGTCTTTGGTAAAGAGATACGTTCCTTTTTTAAGGAGGGAACTATTAAAAGTCGTAATGAATTTAGCTGAACCTTTCCTTTTAAATAAGTTTCACTGCAGATTAAGTTTGAAATATTATTTGAAACCATCAGAATCAGGTTTAATATCATTGACAATGTAGTGAAATTTGTTGTTTTGCAGAACAGAGTATGAAGAGAGTATGCCCTGGCATGCTCTTATAGTTTAAAATAAATTTTGTCGTGTCTGCTAATACTAGCATCAGGAGAGCGGTAAAGAAATAAACTCAGATAAAAAGTTATATTTTAACTGTATTTTCAATCAAAATTCTATTACTTGCTACCAGTTTTTGGAAGGATTGGAAACAGACTCACTATTTAGTAAAATGCAGAATCTTATTCAGATGCTTAGATATATTGGTTATGAATGCTACAAGGAAATGTCAGTTTTTGTAGTGCACTTCATCGGACGAGCAAAATGCTGGAGATTGGAAATAAAAATAGAATATTCTGAATATTTAACAGTTCAGTCAGTATCTGTGGAGGGTCAAAAGAAGTCAATGCTCCTGGTCAGTTGGAGATTGGAAAACGTTTTTATAATCTATTAAAGTAGCCCTAAAGTAAAGGTTCAGAAGTTATTTTGAAAACTGCTCCAGCACTATCAGAATGAACTAAAACCAAAAACTATGCGCGCTATAAAAACAATTGAAGCCAACAATTATGTATTGGCCAATGCACTAATAATGCCATACAGACCACCTTGTTGACTCTGTAAAAACTACAAGATGATTTTAAATCTCATTACCATTGTACAGTAATCCATGGGACATCACTGGAACATTAAGTGGCATATTTGGATACAAAAACACATCAACAGGCTATTTGGAAAAATGACCAAAAGCATGGCTAATGAAGTAGGGATTAAGTATTGTCTTAAAGGACAAAAGAGAAGATTAAAGGTGGAAATATTCACTGGGGGGAATTTGAAAGCTTAAAGGCTTGTAGGTGAAATTTGGGCCACCAGTAGTAAAAAGATTAAAACTGGCAATGCTCAAGAAATTTAGGAGCAGAATTATCTCAGATGGCTGGAAGGGGTTTAAAGAGAGGAGTGGTCTTGAAAGCATTTTAAAACAAAGTTGAGATTTACGAATTGAATGATTTGGAACACACAATTAATAGGGAATGATTTTTTTATGAAATAGGAATCATAAGTTCTTAATCCAAATGGAATTTTTGTTTGATGGGATTCCTATTCATTTTTTTTATTGGAAAGTAAATGTTTCAGACCTCATGATCCTCAGCTAAGAGCATCAAGATTGTGCCAAGAGGCAGAAGCTGGGACAGATGGTTTCTTGCCTTGCAGCAGACCACCAGCTTGAACCCTGCACATTTAACCAAGGAAAGACTTCATCTTTTTATTACTCTGTATGACACAAATGGAAAATAATACTTTATATTGCAGATTGCAATTGTTGGTGTAAAAGTGTATGCAGCTGGTAGTCATGTAACTGCACATGGCGGCATCTTTTGGATAAAAGCAGGAAACAATAACAAAAGTTTGGATTGAGCGTCTCATGACACTAAATGAAAAGATTGTCAATAAAACAAGCTACAGGACGAGCTGTGAGGACACATTGTTTGAAAAAAGAATCCAATTTTAAGGACCATCTTAAAAGATAGTGAAGTAGAGATGTTTAGGGAGGTAATGTGAGAGCCTGAGCTTGAGATTTGAAATTGCTCACAAGTTTGGGAGTGGAGGGAAGCAGACAAACTATGGTCTGTAGGCTGCAGGTTGTAGAAGAGTCTGGGAGAGGTGAGACTTGGGAGGGATTTGAAAATGCATCCAAACCAAATATCTGTTTTAAAAAAAAATCTCTCCTGGTTTATAGGTGAAAATACAACTGATATTTTTTGCAAGTAGTTTTTAAATGTTTTAATATATTCTCTAAGCAACAAAAAAAATTACTTCAAGCAACACACATCAAAGTTGCTGGTGAACGCAGCAGGCCAGGCAGCATCTATAGGAAGAGGTACAGTTGACATTTCGGGCCGAGACCCTTCGTCAGGGGTCTTGGCCCAAAACGTCGACTGTACCTCTTCCTATAGATGCTACCTGGCCTGCTGCGTTCACCAGCAAATTTGATGTGTGTTGCTTGAATTTCCAGCATCTGCAGATTTCCAAATGTTTGCAAAAAAAAATAACTTACTTTCTAAGTAGTTCACCTTCTTGTGTCATTACAGGTATTTTGCTTTCTTCATGAGAGAGATTTTATCCTGGTGGCTTTAGTTTTGTAGCCAAATTTCCCAAAGTAAAATTAAACTCCAGACGAGATACTTGATGTTGTGAGCTTTCTTTGACAGAGGAAATTTGTAACAACAGTCAGCACAAGCTGCTGCAGAGCAGCTCTTACTATTTGAAGTTGTGCTGTCAGATTGGTTGGTGGTTATTTTGTTTTCCACGTGTTTCCTGTTGCAGATAGCAGAAACACTTAGTCGGTTCCTTTTCCTTTTTTTTTCAGCTTGAGGACTTTCTGAATTTAGGTTCTTCATTAAATAGCATACTTCTATGTATTTAATTTAATTAGCGATTATTTTGGTGTTTTTTTTTCATTAGTGCATGTGTTGATGACTGAGTTTCTCCATGTCTTTGCACTGGTCAATATCTGCAGGTGATTCTTTATGCTGCTTTGTGCCAGTGTAACCAATTAAAAATGGTTTTTTCATTAAATTTTGTTTTGCTGTTCACAATCTACACAGGGTTACTGCTGCTTGTTTCAAGTAACAGGAATCATGAACGGTATCTGATTTGCCAAAGGAAGATCCCTATAGTAAGGGTTCCTGACCCAATATGTTAACTGGGTTCTCTTTCCACAAATGAAATCGAACTGAGTTCTTTTAGCATTTATGGGGTTTCACTTTACCAAAGTATTCAGATATAGTTTTCAGCTCTATTTCCTTAGAACAATTGGAGAAGCTTTATGAATAACTAAAGCTGATATGACTCTGATGATTCCGGGGAAGATGAGATCACTGCAGATAGTTTATTAAACTGAGATTTTCCATCACCTCAAAGATGATCCCAAGATATTATAACTCAGGAAATTCACCTTGACTCCAGGAAAAATTACACCTCAGACATTTATGAGACATTTCTAATACTGTAGGAGCCCTGATTAACATATTCAAAGATTGCCACAGGAAACTGATGGACCCTTCAACCAACCAAAAGTAGGAACCTGTGGGAAAAAACAGCAGAAGTTAAACTGTTGACTGCCTGCACTATATTTCCTCTGTCACTGTAACACTTTATTCTGTATTCTGCTGTTGCTCTTCCCTTGTACTACCTCAATGCACTGATATGATGAAATAATTTGATGACTAAACTAGTTGAAAACTAACTAACTAATTGAAAACTAACTCCATAAAACAAAAACTAATTGAAAGCAAAAGCATGCAGCAGGGAATGTGTGTTTTAATCTGTGTTTATGTTAGCGAGATGTGTAAATATGACGCGGTGTTGTGATGACATATGCTATGCATGTATGTACTTTTACATATAACCTGCAATGAATTATTTAAACAACAAAGAATAATTAATCAATCAATACATCTAGAATATGACTCAAATATTAGTGAAATATTAAATACACAACACTTCTCCCTGCTTAGCTAAAAACTCCAACTCAAAAATATATAACATACTGCTCTTGCATAGTAAATTTTAATTGTCCCATTCAGGCCTAAAGGTTCAATTGCTGTGGAGAGACTTCTTACTCCTGTGGGATAATATCTTTCCTGACCAGGGTGGTCACTCTACTTGGCAGGTGAAACTTGTGGCTGTGAAACAATCTCTGGTTCTGGGGCCTCCTCTGTGGTAGTTGTAGGAGTTGACTCAGGGAATGTAGGAAGTGGTTTTGGCAGCCCTGAATACTTTTCTTCTGGATGTGTTGGCATCCTGATAGTGCACAGCAAGTTGCTCGATCTGCTGATCTGCCCCAGACCAGACACAACTTTGAGCCAGTGCTTTCAATTAGACCATGCCTAAAGGATCAGCATCGAGCTCCTCCATCACTTTAGCTCCCAACTTAGATGGTAGAACAATTCTCAATTCCCACGTCAGGCAACCTCCATCAAGGGCAACTTCAACTTGGTGCTGTTAAAAGTAGGGGGACTGGAGTTTCTGCAGCAATTTCGGTGGCCATGTAGACTTGAAACAGGGTGGGGTTGTTTCTGGTTTCCCTTTGGATCATCTCTGCCATAATAGGAAGATTTGCAGTTTGCATTCGGGAGACTATATCGAGAGGAGTGCCTCTTTTGTAAATTTTTCCAGTATTTCCTCTTCCAAGGGTAAACACAACAATCCATCAGCATTTCCATGATTAGGCATCCTTTTGAATTCAATCTTTTAATTGTGTCCTCCAGGAAACAGAGCCCATCTCTTCATTTGTGCTGCTGCTGTTGGTGGATCACCCTCCTGTAGACTGAAAATAGACACCAGTGTTTGATGATCAGTAATGAGAGTTATCTCTCTCATAGAACCACTGGTTGAAGCATTTTACACCCCAAGCCAGACTTGGGGCCTCTATCAATCTGTATGTAATTTTTCTTCGCAGCGGTAAAGGAATGTGATGCAAAGGCTGTAAAATGTTCACTTTCATCACTCATAACATGTGATATTCCTGCACATATACCATAAGGCAAGGAGTCGCAGGCAAGCTTCACAAGATGATGTAGGTCATCATATCTGAGTACAGAGTCTGACATCACCATTCCTTTTACCTTTTGGAAAGCCACCTCGTACTGCTTTCTCCATGACCATTGCTTTCCAATCTGCAGTAATGAGCTCAAGGGTGGAACACAGTAGCCAGGTTTGACAGGAAGCTGCTGTAGTAATTGACAAGTCCAAAAGAGGAGCACGACTGTGACACATCCTTTGGCCTTGAGGCATACACCATTGCTTGAATTTTCTCAGCACATTTGTGTAATCCTTGTATGTCAATGATGTGATCACAGCAAGTGATGATTAGTTTCTTTATAACAATGTCTTGAGATTTTGGAGATGTTTCTTGTCATCCTTACCAGTAATAATGAAGTCATCCAGGTAACAATGAGTGTCTTGACAGCCTGGTCAATAGATCTCTGCCATAGTGCATGTGCAGATGTTACTCCAAAAATAAGACTATTATAGCAATTAAGGCCTTTATGAGGTATTTGTGGTGATAATTACTTTGGATTCTTCTTTCACCTCTGTCTGTAGGTAGGCATCAGCTAAATGCATTTTGTTGAAGTATTTTCCTCCAGAAATATTTGCAAAGATGTCCTCTATCCTGAGCAGAGGATATTGATCTACTTTCAGAACTGGGGTTGATGGTAACCTTAAAATCACAGATCCTGGTAGACCCATTCTTCTTGGCCATACACAGATCCTGACAGACCCACTCTTCTTGGCTACTGGAACCACTGGCATTGCCCATTGAGTAGAGTTCAAAAGTCTTGGAAAGAATTTCTTCAGCATCCATGCAATCTAGCTCACTAGCTACTTTATCAAGGAACTGGATAGGTTTTTCAATACTTGGGTGTGGCATTTTAATTTAAGACAATTTACCCTTGATATGTTTGAATTTTCCCAATGCTATCCCTGAATACTAATGTGGTTTCATCCAGTACTTCTTTAAATTCACTTCCAGTTGATTCTATTGTAGGGGATGTGGCATGTAAATAGTGGCTGGGTCACAAACCAAGTTGTAGTTGTCTCAGCCACACATGTCCCCACAATGCTAGCTCTCCTGTTTTTATCAAAGTGGCTTATTGGCTGTTGTATTTCACTGTTATGAATGTCATTTCCACAGGAGTTATCTTTTCTCCTGTGTAAGTTCTTAGCTGGATATCTTCAGATTTTAGTTCAGTATCTTTGATATGATATTCAAACTCATTTTGTGGAATGATGGATATGGCTGAGCCAGTGTCCAATTTTATTTTCATTAATTTGCCTTTCACCTCTGCTGTAAGCCATATTGTTTGTGTATTGTGAGTTTTCACATAGTAAATCATAAGGCTACTCAGTTCTGTACCACTCTCATCACTATCAGATTATTTACCAACAGTATACAGATTGGTGCTGTGTTTGAAACTGCAATTTGACTTCTGAGGTTATTCACTTCCCTATATGGTGCATTTATTTTTTGTCTGTCTGATATGCTTTTTGTATCTATCCTATTTTATTGCATTTTCTGCAAGTTATGCCTTTAAATCTGAATTGGTCTGGTGTATGTGAGCCCCTGCCCCAACAATAACACAATTTGTTCAGCCAGGCAGGTTTCTGTTTAGATGTTGCAATTTTTATCATGCTCAGTTTCATTCCTGACTGCAACTCAATTGCATCTCTGTCTACTCTTTCCATTGACACAGCTATTTCAACTGCTTTTTAAAATGTAAACTGTGTTTCAGTTAGGAGCTATTTTTGACTGTGTTCTTGTAAGATTCTGCAAACTGAACAATCTCTCAGTCCTTCCTTTTGATTCTGATTGTGAAATCTTAAGTGTTCTGCAATAAACAAAGATTTAGGTTCTAAATGTTCCTTCATTTCTTTCATGATATCAGCAAAGCCCATTTCAACTGGTTTGGTTGGAACCATTTGCTTCTAAGCAAATTATAAGCTCTTTCACCTAATGCACGAAGCACAACTGGCATTCGTTTCTCATTGGCTATTTCATTAGCTTCAACATACTGCTCCATTTGTTTCATATGCAGTAGCCAGTTATCTTTTGTGTAATTGAATGCATCTATCTTTCCAGTGTAACTAGCCATTTCTGTTGTCTTAAAATGTTATTATTATTGTCACTCAGTACTCACTGTTATGAACCTGTGAATCTGTCCATGTTCTGCACTTTTAAAAAAAAAACTTGACTGTCTCTGTTCCTTCCCAAGAAGCACATGCTGTGCTGTTTTTTGTAACTCAAGTGTATCGCTGTGCTTCAACAAGTAGGTAGTCGTCTCAGGTTAGTTTTAAAACTACTACATCACCAGTGTTGTATTTTGTAAATCCAAAACATAAAACCAATTGCAAGCAAACACGTGGAGCCAGGAATGCATGTCTTAGTTTTGATTTTATCTTTCTCTTTTTACACTACAAATATGATGTAATATATGCCATTCACATACTTATACATATAACCCATAATGAATTATTTAAACAACATAGAATGCTTAATCAAACAATATATCTACAATATTACTCAAATATTAAATATACAACAATATATGAACAAATGTAGGACAATGTATTTCTTTGTATCTCAGTACATGTGACAATAATAAATCATGCCTGTGGTGCCAGAAATTTCATCTCATCTGCCTCTCTCAGTAGCCTTGTAACTTGAGGAATCTCTATTTGGCCCTGGAGTCTTATCAGCCTTAATATTCTTTCAGAGACCCAACATTACCTCCTACTTTACAACATCTTGAAATACTCTAGCATATTAGAATGCTCCACACTTCTCTCCTTATCATCTGTGTTCTTCTCCTTGGTAAATACTGAGGCAGAATGCTACATTCTTCACCTCCAAGCACATGCTCCCTCCTTTATATTTGACTTGCCCCACATGGTCCTGAGTTATCGTCTTGCTTAGATGAATGTATAGATTCTCTTTTAATCCTACTTGCCAAGGACTTTTCATGCACTCCCCCTGGCTTTGCTGATTTCATTAAGTTTTTTTCCTGATTTCTCTATAACCCTCTAGCGCTCTGCTTGATTTTAACTTCATAAACTTTCTCTCTCTTCTTGACTAAATTCACCACATTCTCAATGTCCAAAATTCCATTACCTTATCATCCTCATACTTCCTTCGTGGGAGAAACCAGACAGTAGTAACTGATGACTGCCCCTCTGATGGAAAGTCTACGCCTAGTTACGTGCCACAGGAATCAGTGGTGGTTTCGTTGTTGTTTGTCATCTATATCAATGATCTGGATGGTAATATGGCAAACTGCATCAGCAAATTTGTGGCTGACCCCAAGATTGGGTGTGTAGTGTTTTATGTTTTGTAACTTCAAAATACTAAAGTAATTCAAAAGTAAACACTGGAGTCCAGGAACGTAGGTCTGACTTCGTCTTTACTTTAAGTGAAGCGTGCACGCATCATGTGGTCGCATGAAGACGTACGCAATTTACGTACTTTTACATATAACCCGTAACTAATTATTTAAACAACCAATACTGCTTAATCAAACAAGATTACTCAAATATTACTGAAATATTAAATACACAACACTCCTCCCTTTTTCACTATAAACTCCAAATCCACTCTATCGAAGCATTTCAACATTCAGTAGGTTTCAATGAGGTCACCCCTCATTCTTTGGAATTCCAGTGAGTAGTTGCCTTTTGCCATCAAAAGCTCTTCATGTGCAAACCTTTCAAACTTTGAATCATTTCGTGAACCTCCTTTGAACTCTCTCATCTTTAATAATAAACTCCAATGTCTTTCAAACCACTGAAGTCAGGCTAACTGGGTTATAAATTCATTTCTTAAAGAGTGGAATGACATTTGCAATTTTCCAGTCCTCCGGTACCATTCCAGAATCTAGTGATTCTTGAAAAATCTTTACTAATGCCTCCACAATTTCTTCAGCTACCTTGTTCGAACCTGTGGTGTAATTTGTCTGGTCCAGATGGCTTATCTACCTTCAGACTTTTCAGATTCCCAAGCACCTTCTCATTAATATTAGCAACAACACTCATATCTGCCCCCTGACACACTTGCAATCCTGGCATATTGCTAGTGTCACCCATTGTGAAGACTGACACAAAATACTTATGAAGTTCATCCGCTATTTCCTTGTCCCTTCATTACTACCTCTCCAGTGTAATTTTCAGTAGGTGTGATATCCACTCTCACCTTCCTTTTACTTTTTAAACAGTATATCTGAAAAACTTTTGATACCCTCTTTTATAGTATTGGCCAGCTTACCTTTGTATTTCATCTTTTCTCTCTTTATTGCTATTTAGGTTACCTACTGTTGGTTTTTAAAAGCTTCTGAATCCTTTAACTTCCAACTAATTTTTGCTGTATTATATACCCTCTCTTTTACTTTTATGCTGTCATCCTCCCTTTAGAATGCTTCTTCATCTTTTGGATATATCTATTGTGTCTTCCAAATTGCTTCCAGAAACTTCAGCCATTGCTCTTCTGCTGTCATCCCTGATAGTGTGCCCTTCCAATCCACTTTGGCCAGCTCCTCTCTCATACCTCTGTAATTCCCTTTCTTCTACTGAAATACTGAGAGAATTCTGGGTGAATTCTAACATATTATGGTTTCTTTAAATCAAATCTGGGTCATTACATAACACTCAATCCAGAATTGCAGTTCCCCAAGTGGGCTCAATCACAAGCAGCTCTAAAAAGTCATCTACAAATTCCCCCTCTTGGGATCCAGCACCAACCTGATTTTCCCAGTCTACCTGCATTTTGAAATCCCCCATGACAATTGCAACATTGCCCAAGCCTTTTCTATCTCCAACTATAATGTGTAACCCACATCCTGGCTACTGTTCAGAGGCCTGTATAGAATTCCCATCAGGGTCTTTTTGCCCTTGCAGTTTATTAACTCTACCCACAAGGATTCTACATCTTTCAATCTTACCTCCTTTCAAGAACTTAATTTCATTTTTTTACCAACAGAGCCACCTCATCCCCCTCTACCTACCTGCCTGAACTTTTGATCTAATATATATCCTTTAAGTTCCCAACTATGATCTTCTTTCAGCCACAACTTAATGATGCCCACAGTATTGTACCTGCCAACCTCTAAATGCACTACAAGATCATTTACATTATTCTGTATACTGTGTGCATTCAAATATTACACCTTCAGTCCTGTATTCACCACCTCTTCTTGATTTTGGCCCCATGTTACAGCTTATCTCATCACACTGACTGAAATTTTGCCCTATCATCTGCCTGTCCTCCTCCAGTCTCACAACACACTGCATTTAGTTGTATACCAACTACCCCATCTTCAGCACTATTGCTCTGGTTACCATCCCCCTGCCAGATTGGTTTAAACCCTCTTCAACGGATCTAACAAACCTGTCTGCAAAGATATTGGCCCCCTCGGATTCAAGTGTAACGCATCCTTTTTGTACAGGCCATAAATTCTCCAGGAGAGATCCCAATGATCCAGAAATCTGAAACCCTGCCTCCTGTACCAATTCCACAGCCATACATTCATTTGCCAAATCATCCTATTCTTACCCTCACTAGAGTGTGGCCCAGGCAGTAATCCGGCCTTTCCTACCCTGGAGGTCCTGCTTTTCAGTTTTTACCTAACTCCATATATTTTCTCTCTTCAGGACTTCCTCCCTTTTCTTACCTACGTCATTGGTATCAATATGTACCACGATTGCCGGCTCTTCACCCTCCCCCTTCAGAATGCTACAAACCAGATCTGAGGCATCCCTGATCCTAGCACCTGGGAGGAATCAGATCATCCAGGTATACTTTCATGCCCACGGAATCTGCTATCTGCTATGCTAATTATGGAAACCTCTATCACTACCACCCTCCTCTTCTCCCCCTTCCCACTGAGCCACAGAGACAGAATCAGTGCCAGGGATCAGGTTGCTGTGGCTTCCCCCTCGTAGGTTGCCTCCCCCACTCCCCTACAGAATCCTAAGTGGTCTCATTATTGAGGGGAATCGCCACACGGGCACTCTGCACTGGCTCTCTGTTCCGTTTCCTTCTCCTGACAGTTGCCCAGGGACCTGCCTTCTGCAAGTTGGGGTGACCACCTCCCCCTCACCTCTTCATTTTCCTGCCTGAGCCAAAAGTCACCTAGCTGTAGCTGTAGTTCCTTAATACAGAATCTGAGGAGCTGCAGTATAGTGTACTTTGTGCAGATGTAGTTATCAGGGACACCGGAGGTCTCCCAAAGTTCCCACATCTCTCACAAGGATCATACCACTTATTCTAAGCCAGTTCTCCACGCACTAGCTGTGTGCTAACAGGAAAAAAATAAACTTATTAGAAACTTACTTACAACTTCAGCCTGTGCTTGCCCAATCCTGTTCTTGCTTAACCCTATTGAACCAAAGCCTGACAACTCCAACACTGTTCACTCACACAATGGTTGCTCTGCCCACATCCTGCCTCCTATTTACTCCTGCCGATTGACTAATAGATTGTTATGATTGCAGGCCACCAGAGGGCCCTGAAAGCACTTGAGCTCTTATTAAACCCCGCGCTGCGTCACGAAGAATGACCTTTCGCATTGATCGCAGCCCGCTGATACATTGGAAGTGCTTGTCATCCCCTTCTAGTCCTCCCTAGCTGTGTGTGAAGTGCCAGAGGATTAGAGAATGGAATTGTAATACTCTTGATCTAGGCAGGACAAAGGGGCATTCTAAGTAAGAAGAGACCATTCTATATTCTCCCTGTCGTAGAAGCAATAGTCTGGGGGGGGGGGAATGGGCACAAGAAGAGCTTTGAGGAGAGGAAGCATGAAAGGCACATCATGTTTACATAGAGTAGTTAAATCTTTTGATCAAATATTTGAATGTTGCTCCATATGGATCGCAACAATCAGGTTGATGAGGTATCACATAAAAGGCCGATTAACAAATTTGAGGCTTCTAGCATGATAGGATCTGACAAGCAGGGCAAAAAGTAAGCTTTAATGAGTAATTGTTTTTCACTCTTGAGGATGTTCAACAGTGGTGCTCCGTATGTGTTTAGTATTTTGTTCTAAATGACTAGTTTTTAAGATGCAGCATAAAAGTTTGAAATTTGATGATTATAAAAAAATCTCAGGGATATGACAGAAAGACGTTGATGTCAATGAACTGCAACTGGAGCAGAAAAGAGGCAGGTGGAATTTTATATAGAACAGAATGGAACATGGAAGGGATGGGAAGAGACAATGTGGACTTAATGATATCATCCTGAAGAGAGTGTTCAGGAATGCAGGGATGTGTGAGTACAATGTGTATAGACCTCTGAATGTGGTAAGACATGGTGAGAAAGTTTGTTGGCAAGACGTATGGGATCTTGGACTTCATACGTGGAGAGAATGATAACAAAATCAGGGGAATCATGTTGAACCTGAATAAGGTTGTGGTACAGTCATAACTAGAGAACTGCATCCAAGGGGTGGCACGGCGGTGCCAGTGATCACTGATCGGGATTCAATTCCTGCCGCTGATTGTAAGGACTGTATGTTCTCCTCGTGACTGTGTGCGTTTTCGCTGTGTGCTCTGGTTTCCTCCTACATTCCAAAGATCCATGATTAGGGTAAGTGAGTTGTGGGCATACTATGTTTGTGGTGGAATTATGGCGGCATTTGCAAGCTGTCCAGTACAATCTTCGTTGATCTGATTTCACACAGAATGATGCGTTTCACAGTATGATTCGATGTGTATGTAACAAATGAAGTTAATCTTATAACTTTCTGGTTAGCACAACTTCGGAAGGACATGAATGTCCTTGAGAAGGTGTCGAGGACATTTACTGGAATGGATCCAGAGATGATGATTATAGGCAGAATGTTAGTTTGGAGAAGCTATGATTATTCTTCTTGGTACAAGAGTTTGAGAGGGTAGTATTCAATGTGAATATATATCAGTGAGATCAAGTAGATACACAAAAGCTGCTTCCATTTTCACTGGTAGAAGGACTAGGGAACAAAGATTTAACACTTTGGGCAAGAGATGCAGAAAGGAAGTGATGAAGAACTATATAAGGTAGTAAGTAGAATTAATGAAACCTAATGTCTGCAAAAGAAGCAGAAGTAAGTAAAAATTGCAAAGGGAAATTTGAAAGGTCTTTGAAGGAATTACACTTACAAGATTAGAATTGGGCAATGTCGCTGATTAGACTGCTCAGAAAACCAACAAGGATTGATCAGTCAAATTAACTCCCTTGTGCATAATTACTCTGTAATAATACATCAATGGAACTGAGAGGCTGTTGAAATATATGGGCTATAACTTGGATATAGAGAGATACTTTATTGATCCCAAAGGAAATTACAGTGTCACGGTAGTACTAAAAGTGCACAGATATACAAATATTAGAAGGGAAGTAAGAAAGAAAAAATAACCTCCCTCAAACAGTCTATCAAGAAGGGGTCATCACTTCCCTCCCCAGCTATAGGTTGACTCATTATAAAGCCTAATGGCCAAGGATAAGAATGACCTCATATAACACTCTCTGGAACAGCACAGTTGTCTTAGTCTATTACTGAAAATGCTCCTCTGTTCAGCTAAGGTGGTATGCAGAGGGTGAGAAACATTGTCCAGAATTGCCAGGATTTTCTGTAGGGTCCTTTGTTTGACCACAGCCTCCAGTGGGCCCAGTTTGACTCCTATGACAGAGACAGCCTTTCTAAACAGTTTATTGAGCCTGTTGGCATCACTTGTGTTGATGCCACTGCCTCAGCACATCACTGGCGACAGCAGACTGGTAGAACATGTGAAGGAGAAGCCTGCATTCTCCAAAAGATCTCAGTCTCCTCAGGAAGTAGAGGCAACTCTGGCCCTCTTGTACACTGCCTCTGTGTTGGTGTATCTGGACCAAGTCTGTCATCCAGATGCTCCCCCAGGTACTTGTAGGTCCTCACCACATCCACGTCCTCACCATCACCATCAATAGTAACAGGGAGAGATGCAGGCTTAGTCTTCCTAAAGTCCATCACCATCTCCTTTGTCTTACTGATGTTGAGCTGCAGATGATTCAGCTTGCACCATCTGGCAAAGTCCTCCACCAGGACCCTGTATTCATCCTCCCTTTACACACCCAAATATTGCTGAGTGACGAGAGAATTTCTGCAGATGACATCACTCAGTGTTGTATCTAAAGTCCGAGGTTTACAAGGTAAACAGGAAGGGAGGCAATACAGGTCCCCTGTGCAGTGCTGCTTATAGCCTTGTCTGACACACAACTCTAAAGCCGGACAAGCTGTGGTCTGCCAGTCAGATAGTCCATTATCCAGTATACAAGGGAAGGGCCGACCTGCAATCATGGTCGCTCTCTTCTCAGCCAAGTGTTTGGCAGCCACCTTGGCGATTGAGCAGCCCTCTTCAGGGACCACACTGCTCCCTGCTGTGGAAGATGAAAGATCAGTGGTGGGAGGCCAAAGCAACAGAACTCCAGCACTACGCTGACCAGAACAACACAAAGAAGCTTTTTTGATAGTCTAAAGGCAGTGTATGGGTCTTCCTCCATCATCATGGCACCAGTTTGCTCTTTGGATGAGGCGCTCCTCACTGACAAAGGCAACATTGTCCAACGCTGGGCAGACCACTTCAACCAGCTGTGAACAGGCCATCCCAGATCGATGACCAGGCTATAGAAGACATGCTCCAGTGCCCAGTCTTGGAAGCCCTTGATGATCTCCCCACACCCCCCCACCCCCAGCATTAGTAGAAGCTAGGAAGGCACTCAACCAGCTGCAGCCAGGTAAAGCCGCTGACCCAGATGGAATCCCACCAGAAGTCTGTAAGGAGTGTGGCAAAACCCTTCTTTAGAGGCTGACAGAGCTCATGCAGTAGTTCTGGGAGAAAGCCTGTATACCACAGGACTTCAGGGATGCAAACATCATCTACCTGTACAAGAACAAGGGGGACAGGACATCCTGTGACAATCACAGAAGCATATCTCTCCTGAGCAGAGCCTGGAAGATCATAGCCCGAATCAGACTGAACAGGATTACCTCCCAGCTCCAGGAGGACGTTGTCTCAGAGGGCCAATGTGGTTTCAGATCTAACAGGGGCAGTGGACATGACCTTTGCTATCAGACAGATCCAGGAGAAGTGCCAGGAACAGAACCAGAATCTCTACATCCTCTTTGTGCACCTGATGAAGGCATTTGATACTATCAGTTGCGTAGGCCTTTGGCGCATCCTTACCAAGTTAGGCTGGTCGGCATTGTCAGGTCATTCCACGATAGCATGATGGCCAGGGTCATCGAAAACAGCTGCACCTCTGACCCCTACCAAGTAACTAACAGTGTCAAGCAGGGCTGTGTCCTCGCATCTACTCTGTTCAGTCTACTGTTCGCCACGATACTATTCTCTGCTCTCTCACAGACTGATGTGGGAATAACAATTTGCTACAGGACTGATGGGCACTTTTTTGATCTGCAGTGCCTCAAGGCCACGAGTAACGTGCTGGAAGCAATAATACAAGATTTCTTTGTAGATGATTGCACTCTTGCAGTGCACAGTAAAGGGGACCTACAGGAGCTTGCTGACTACCTCGCTGTGGCAGCAAGAAAATTCGGCCTACCCATCATTCTGCAGAAGACAGAAGTTCTATTTCAGCCTGCGCCCTATATTAACCCTGCGGAACCATGAATTGGGATTGAAGGCACACAGCTCAACAATGTTGATGCCTTCATCTACCTGGGAAGCTGCCTTACCTCCTCCTGCAGTCTTAGATCGAGAGATCTCAAACAGACATGCAAAAGCTGGGGCATCCTTTGGCAAGCTATGGACACGTGTGTGGGGAGAATGTAGCTTCCGGCTGAAGACCAAGATGGCAGTCTACAGAACTGTCTTCCTGACATCTCTGCAGTAGGGCTGTGAAACATGAACCCCATACCGCAGGCAAATCAAGATGCTTGACCAATTCCACCTGTGATGCCTTCACAAAATCATGAGCATCTCGTGGCAAGACTGTCCCCCACCACAGAAGTGCTGCAAAGGGCCGAGAGCTCTGGCACAGAGACACTGATCTTGAAGGCTCAACTTTGATGGGTTGGACATGTGGTCTGGATGGAAGATAATTGCCTTTCAAAGAGGTTCTTTTCTGAGCTGGCACATGGCACCATAAAGAAGGGAGGCCCCACAAAGCATTATAAAGACCGCATGAAAGTTTTCTTGAAGGCATCCAATATCCCTGTGACTGGTTGGGAGGCCTTGGCCTAGTGGCTGGCAGTCTACAAAGGCACCAGCACATTGAAAGGGCTTTGATCAGAAGTGCCAGGAGTCCAGCCTGCGGGCGCACCTGCACTTCCCTGTTTGGCTTTGCTATCATCAGAGGCATCACTGACATCATTGTCATTCCCAATGGACTTCCAACAATCTAAATAATCACAGGAAGCAAGAATTTTTGATCTCAGGGTGTATGTTTCCCAAGGCAAATATCCTGAACCTCTTGTTAGCTATTTTCTTAAGGTAAGAAAGTGAAGGTTTTAAATCTGTGGCTATATTTCATTAGGAGTCTGAGGAGATTTAGTTTATCACCTAAAACACCCAGACTTCTACAGATATACTGTGGAGAGCTTTCTAACAGGTTGCATCACTGTCTGGTGGGGGGGGGGGGGTGGGGGGAGGAGGAGGCATCTGTACAGGATCGAAAGAAGCTACAGGAAGTTGTAAAATTAGTTGGCTCCATCTTGGTACCAGCCTCTGCCAAGACTACTTCAGAAAGGTGGTGCCTCAGAAAGGCAGCGTCCATTGTTAAGGACCGCCCATCACCCGGGACATGCCCTCTTCTCATTGCTACCATCAGAAAGGAGGTACAGAAGCCTGAAGGCACACACTCAGCAATTCAGGAACATCATCTTCCCCTCTGCTATCCAATTCCTGAATGGATTTTGTACTCATGAACATTACCTCACAAATTTCACAACATACGCCGATGATATTAAATCTGATTCTCATTCTGATTCTGTTAGAAGGAGCCGAGCAGATACGGGCTATAATATTTTCCCTCCGAAGTCTAGACCTCTCAAACTGAGAGGGTGGTACAGTAGAGAAGAAGGCTCTTCAGCTTTACTGCTCCATACTGACCTTAAGTGCTCACCTAAACTAGTCTCATTTTCCCACATTGGGTCTGCATCCCTCTAAATGTTTCCTATCCATATACTTCACCACATTTAAGGAATATTTTAATGTATGTACTTGAATAATTATGGCCCCCAGGACGCAGTGCCGTAATGTAGAATTAGATTAAAATGATATTCATTGATTTACAATCTATAAGGGGCCAAATTGTCCTGTGACATAAATTTTCTAGGGTAATACACCAGTAAAGTAGACTTTAAAGACATTAAAGATCAGGGTCTGTTTCGAAACAGAGAAGTCAACCATGTTGTTACAAAGAAACTTGTCTGAACTTTTGGCTGGTGTTCAATATATGTTTGGATAAATGTCATACAGTCTGTGGGCTACAACAACATCACATGTAACACCACAAAATGAAAAAAAGCTGCTTTGCTATTAGAATTCAAATATTTAGCATTGTCTGCTGTTCTTATGCTCAGGAATTGCTGATTATAGACCCTAGATCTATAAAATGGATCATAGCAGAGCACCAAGAGTATCAGGAAAGTTTTGTTTCCTTAAGTCAAAGGCAGGGAACACAGATTTAATTTTTGAAAGATCAGAGAGGATATGAACTGTAATATTTTCACTTCAAGGCAAGTAAAGATTCAGGACCCACTGGCTGATATAATGGCAGATGAGAAAATCCCTACCATTTTTAAGGAGACCCCTGGCCTGAAGGCTGAGGATCTGTGCTAGAGTGTCAGATTAGATTACTTACTTGGGCCTGAGTGGAGCGTAGCCCATCGATGACCTCCTGTCTCCATCGTCTTCTGGAGATGATGTTGTGGTTGGAGTTCATCAAGAGTTCTGCAGTCCAAGGGCATTCACTATACAGAACATTGACCTCTACAGCTGCACCAGAGACCCTTCAGGCCGGCCTTACCTGTTTCCACCTCCCATGACGGGGATGGGGGATTGGACTTTGAGAGGTGGAGTGTCAGATAAGATTGATAGATCTTTAATATGGTCCAACCTAAGATGTGTTATAATTGGTGAAGAGAATCAGAAGAATTAAAAATAAACATGGAACGAATCTCAGGATCCCACTCATGGCTTACTTCTTCAGCTGTGAACTCTGTGACAGCATCAGGGCTGCAGAGAAACAATCTCTTGATTATACACTGGACATGTGTGTTCGTCCAATGCTGTCTATTTAAACTTGATGCATGGTCATATTGTGAAACATTGACTATCCTTCTGTCTCCTCAGATATTGTCTGTCCCCCCTGAATTCCTCCTCCTGCAGTTTGTTTTTCTGCTCTATATTCCAGCTTCTGCAGCCTATTGTGTCTCTTGATTTTGCACAAATTCTATGGGTCAGGTCAGGGAGAAAACGGGCAGTGCTTCCCTTTGTGGAGCACTTGTAGTTGCTTTAATAGTGGAACAAAGTGATTTTTAAAGCAGAACTTGTACATGGAATTCAGAATAAGTCTGGCTAAGAATGGAACAAACCAAGAAATGGAAGTACAAACACACTTAAAGCTTGAGTACTGTATCAGAATTTTGGAAAGAAAAGAACAAAAATGAGAGCACAACAACAAGCAGATTTTATGGGTAGTGTAGAAAGTACGTGGAAAGACAACATCCAGTTAGTTTAACATCTATAGCTGGGGAAAATGCTTGAACGTATCATTAAAGAAGAAATAGTGTGGCATCGGGAAAGAAATGGATCCATCTGGTAGATGCAGCATGGATTCAACAAAGGCATGTCCTGTTTAACAAACTTACTGGAGTTCTTTGAGGATATAACGAGCACAGTGGATACAGGGGAACAGATGGATGTTATTTACTTGGATTCCAGAAGGCGTATGATAAGGTTCTGCATAAAAGACTTATCCATAAGATAAGGATGCATAGAGTTGGGGGTGATGTATTAGCATGGATAGAAGGTTGGTTAACTAATAGATAGCAGACAGTTGGGATACATAGGTGATACTCTGGTTGGCAATCAGTGGTGAGTTCTGTGCCACAGGGGTCGGTGCTGTTCACGACATACAATAACGATCTGGAAGAGGGACCAAGTATCTAAGTTTGCTGATGATACTAATTTGAGTGGAAAAGCAAATTGTCCAGAAAATATAGAGAGTCTGCAGAGAGATATAGATAGATTAAATGAGTGGGCAAGGATCTGGGAGATGGAATACAATGCTGGTAAATGAAAGGTCATCCACTTTGGAAGGAAAAATTAAAGAACAGATTGTTATTTAAATGGTAAAAAAAATTGCAGCATGTTGCTGAGCAGAGGGACTTGGGTGTGCTTGTGCATGAATCACAAAAGGTTGGTTTGCAGGTGCAGCAGGCTATCAAGAAGGCAAAGGTAATGTTGGGCTTCATTGCTAGAGAAATTGAATTTAAGAGCAGGGAGGTTATGCTGCAATTATACAGAGTACAGGTGAGGCTGCACGGAGTACTGCATGCAGTTCTGGTCTTCTTACTTGAGGAAGGATGTACTGGCTTTGGAGACGGTGCAGAGGAGGTTCACTCGGTTGATTCCAGAGATTTCAACAGAGAATCAGTGTTGATTCCAACACTGGGCGTCACAGGAGGTTGTTCCTGCCTGTGGCCATCGAACTTTGCAGCTCCTCCCGTGGAGGTCAGACACCCTGAGCCAATAGGCTGGTCCTGGACTTATTTCCATGTGGCATAGTTTGCATATTGTTGTTTGATTGTTTGTGGTTTTTGTATTGCTATATTTATGCTCTATTCTTGGTTGGTGCGGCTGTAACGAAACCCAATTTCCCTCGGGATCGATAAAGTATATCTATCTATCTACCTATGAGGGGGTTAGACTATGAGGGGAGATTGAGTTGCCTGGGACTGTATTTGCTGGAATTCAGAAGAATGAGAGGAGATCTTATAGAAACATATAAAACTATGAAAGGGATAGATAAGATAGAGGCAGAAAAGTTGTTTCCACTGGTAGATGAGACTGGAACTAGGGGACATAGCCTCAAGATTTGGGGGATTAGATTTAGGATGCAGATGAGGAAGAACTGCTTTTCTCTGTGAGTGGTAAATCTCTGGAATTATCTGCCCAATGAAGCAGTGAAGGCTATCTCTGTAAATATATTTAAGATAAGGTTGGATAGATATTTGCATACTAGGGGAATTAAGGGTTATGGGGGAAAAGGGAGGTAGGTGAAGATGAGTCCATGGCCAGATCAGCCATGATCTTACTGAATGGCGGAGCAGGTTTGACAGGCCAGATGACCTTCTCCTGCTCCTATTTCTTATTTTCTTGTGTTATATGGAGAGGATGAAAATGTTTATATGGTCAATAATATTCTTGAGTTGGATAGACATACATCTGTTGGAAGCAACACTGTGGGAGCATAAAGTGATCATACCTGCATAAAATGCTGGAGGAACTCAGCATGTCAGGCAGTATCTACAGAAATTAATAAACAGTTGACATTTCGGGCCGAGATAATTTCCTCCAGCAGTTTGTGTGTTTTCTGCTTTAGATATCCAGCATCTGCAGAATTTCTCATGTTTGTACTTGCATAAGTTGGTTCCAAGGTAGTTCAGATGTTTATCAACCTAACAGAACACTAAAGATTTCAATAGGTAATTGCAAGGTTAGAAAATGCTTCAAGCAAAATTTGTTTAAGATAGAGGAGAGATGTACAGTTAGTTTGGCACGGGCAATAAAAAAGGTTGAAGAAAGCATGGGTGCTATATCATCATACTCAATCACCTATCAAAATATTGTAACTCCAGAGAGTTTCCAGATTGTACACCCAGATGCATGTCTGTGTATTGTGAAGATTGTCAAGATTAATGAACAACCAGTTCTTCATTATCTGCAAAAAGAGAAGCTTGCTTCGCTCCTCAACCCTCAGTAACACAAACTTAAGTAAACATCAGAAGCAGATCAGAGATTGAGTATCCTGCAGTGCTTAACTCATCCTCAAGTCTTTTCACCAGTGACAAGGCAAGGCAGGAATGTGACAACAAACTAAGAAAGTCCCTTGGGAGTACAGAAAGTATAGAGAGGGGCGTAAGTTTAAAAAAAAATACACAGAATTAGGAGGGCAAATAAGAAACATAAGATATCCTTGGTGGCCCAGATTGAGGAAATTTACAAAGTATATCACACGTACAAAGGACACAAGGATAACTAACTTGGGAAATAAAAGGACCCATTAGTGACAAAGTGACAAGTATACAGGTGATCCTTAAAAATACTTCTCATCTGTACTCACTGAGGCAAATGATGTGGTAGTTGGAGAATTTAGGGAGATGATTGGTGAAACACTATAACATTTTAGGAGGAGGTTTTGGGTGGCTTCACAGGGTTAGAAGTGGGTAAATCTCAAGGACTTGGATGAGATGCATTGTAGGCTGCTGTGGGAGGCAATGAAGGATATTGCAGGTTTTCCGATTTAATTCTTCACTAGCCACAGGTGAGGTACAAGGGGAATGGATGGCAGCAAATATGGTACCTTTATTCAAAAAAGGAAACAGTGATGGGGAAGTTATTGAAATAAAATGGGAGCAACAGGATTGATCCACACCAGAAATTCAGGAATTAATGAAAAATAGAACAACTATGTTTGGGGATATCTGGTCTGACCAATGTGATTGAACTTCTCAAAGGAGCAACAAAGAGTAATGTTGAGACAAGCAACACACATCAAAGTTGCTGGTGAACGCAGCAGGCCAGGCAGCATCTGTAGGAAGAGGTGCAGTCGACGTTTCAGGCCGAGACCCTTCGTCAGGACTAACTGAAGGAAGAGTGAGTAAGGGATTTGAAAGTTGGAGGGGGAGGGGGAGATCCAAAATGATAGGAGAAGACAGGAGGGGGAGGGAGGGAGAATGTTGAGAGTAGTGCTCTCAATGTTATCTACAATTTTGATAAGATTGGAGGTTAGAGCTCTGGATTTCAAGGTATGTTGGCAAATTGAATTCAAAATTGACTTGATGCTAAAGGCTGAGGACGATGGTGACCTGTTGCTTTTGTGACCACAGGAATTTGTACTGGGACCTGCTATTTGATCAAAATGGCTATGAATATAGAAGGTGCAATAAATAAACTTGTCAGTAAACATGAAACTTATGGAGTTGTTGACTGCAAAGAGGATAGTGGGAGGATACAAGATGATATCAATCAGTTGGATAACATTGGCAGAGCAATGGAAGATGTGGCAGATGATACCCTTTGGAGTGACAGATGAGGGCAAGACATACGCAATGAATCTCAGGTTCCTAGGGAACTTTGGGAAAGAGAGGGACCCTAGTGGTAAATTCTAATATTGAGATGATGAAGGATGGGATACCTGCTAACATCAGTCAGAGGACAGAATATATGAGTAAGAAGGTTATGAAACTACTTCACGAAGTATTGGTAAGGCTACAGATGGATACTATGTACAACAGTGACCACCATATTATCAGAAGAATAGGATTGTACCGGTGAGGATGCAGTGCAAATTCACCAGGACATTATCTTGGTTGGAGCATTTCAGAACAGAAACAGAAGAATCAGAATAGGCTGTTTCTTCTTGGAAACAAAGAAACGTGAGGGGAAGGGCATAGGAGGGTAGTACACAGGAACATTTTTTCGTAGCATAAGTATCTAGACATGCAGTTAAACTGCCAAGGCATAGAAGTCAACCAATGACATATTGATAAATGGGATTAATAGGAATAAATTCTTAATGATCGGCATGGAAATGCTGGGTTAAGAGACTTTTTTTCTTGTCCTATATGACTATGATTCTCTACTGGTTTGGATGAGGGCAGCTTCAACATTGCTCAAGGACCTTGACGTCATCCAGACAAATCAGTCCTCTTCAATGTTAACAGGTCTGCTACCATTAACATTCATTCCCTCCTCCTTCAGAACACTGTAGTTCCAGTGAGCATCAGCTGTAAAATGCATTAAAATAACTTCTTTCAAAACACCACCTAAACCTGTGATCTTTATTAACTACAAAGACAAAGGCAGCAGGCATTTAAAAAGGTTCCGCTTATACACTGCGCCTTTCCTACATGGAAGTGCATCTGTCTTTTTTTATACTGAAACTTGCACTCGAGGGTAGTTTTACAGCAAGTACAGCAGTTTGAAAATGGACCTTCCTTCGATTTTTTTTTTCCGACAATTTGGAATGGACAATAAATACTGCCAACACATCCAACCTATAAAACTAAATTCCAAAAAGTCTATAATGGGCTTTAGAGGATCAGGTGCTTGGAACAGCTCCTTATCAGTATTAAATATACTAAGCCTTATTCAATATAATAAAACTTATAGATGTCATATGATGCAATGCGGCTTGTGCAAATTAACCACATTTGATAGTTTTAATCGTTGTACTGGAAAGGCAGAAATAGAAATGTAAAAGGAAGCATGTTAGCAAACAGCCAGACAATGAGTTACATTCACCATCTTTTTTTTTCCTCTTGACTTGTGTTTTGATACCTTTTAGTTAATTTCAGGTCTTAGAGAAAGATGGCATTTATTACTTGTCCTTAGAGTTTCTTGAGAATGTAGTGATGAACCTTGTTCTTCAAGTACAGTAAAAAAAAAAGTTTCACTTTAAGTCACCTAAGGACAGGAAATATTTGCCATCCTTTTAAGCATGCTCCTACCTTATTTAAGTCCAGCTATGGTGTTATGAACACTGTGTTTGTAAAACCCAAGCAGAAATGGCCTCCAAGCTAGTTCAAAACTCGAAGACATAAACATATTAGTGTAGGGCCATTGCTTGAGAAAAATGGTGATGCTGGTCAATGTGCTGTGTTCTGCTGTGTTTTAAAACCTAGATCCTCTGAATGTATAGAAGAGAATAATAAGTCTCCATGGCACTATTTGATGCCTTGATAAATTGTTGCCCTTTACACACGTGACTGAATAACTAACCACAGCTCAAAAGCCATCTATAAATTTGCAGATGACTCTGCTATTGGTAAAATGTAAGATGGTGATGAGTTGTAACGGAGTGAGATAGATTGTCTGGTTGAGTGGTTTCACTACAACACCCCAGCACTCAACATCAGCAAGACTAAGGAATTGATTGTGGACTTCAGAAGTCCATTGAGGGCCAGTGGTGAAAATGGTGAACAGCTTTAATTTTCTGGATATTGACATGTCATGGGACCTGCCCTAGACTCAATGCATTGATGCAATCATGAAAGAGGCATGCCAGCAGCTCTACTTCATTAAGAACTTAAGATTTGGTATATCACCAAAGACTCTTGTAAATTTCTATTATATGTATGTTGCAGAGCATTCTGGCTGGTTGCTCCAATGAACAGAATTATAAAAGGCTGCTGAGGGTTGTGGACTCAGCCAGATCCATTGTGGGCACAACCTTCCCTACCGTCAAGGGCATCTTCAAGAGGCAGAGCCTGGAGAAGGAGGCATTCATTATTAAGGACTCTCACCATCTGGGGCATACACTCTTCTCATTGCTTCCACTGGGGAGGAGGTACAGGAAGCTGATGATCTACACTCAACTTCCTCCTCTCCACCATTAGATCTCTGAATGGTCCATGCACACTACCTCATTATTCTTTTCACAAATAAGAGAAAATCTCCAGATTGGCTGGAAATCAAAGTAACACACACAAAGTGCTAGAGGAACTCAGCAGGCCAGAATCAGAATCACAATCACAATCACAATCACAATCAGGTTTATTATCACGAGCATGTGTTGTGAAATTTGTTAACTTAGCAGCAGCAGTTCAATGCAATACATAAAGTGGAAGAAAAAATATATAATACTAATAATAAATAAGTAAATCAATTACAGTATGTGTATATGAATGAATTAAAAATTATACAAAAACAGAAATAACATTTTTAAAAAGTGAGGTAGTGTTCAAGAGTTCAATGTCCATTTAGGAATTGGATGGCAGAGGAGATGAAGCTGTTCCTGAATCACTGAGTGTGTGTCTTCAGGCTTCTGTACCCTCCTACCTGATGGTAACAGTGAGAAAAGGGCATGCCTTGGTTGCTGGAGGTCCTAAATAATGGACGCTGCCTTTCTGAGACACTGCTCCTTGAAGATGTCCTGGGTACTTTGTAGACTAGTACCCAAGATGGAGCCAACTAAATTTACAATCCTCTGCAGCTTCTTTCGGTCCTGTGCAGTAGCCCCCACCACCCCAGTACCAGACAGTGATGCAGCCTGTCAGAATGCTCTCCAAGGAACATCTATAGAAGTTTTTGAGTGTACTTGTTGACGTACCAAATCTCTTCAGACTCCTAATGAAGTATAGTCACTGTCTTGCCTTCTTTATAACTGCATTGATATATTAGGACCAGGTTAGAAATCTTGTCACCCAGGAACTTGAAACTGCTCATTCTCTCCACTTCTGATCTCTCTGTAAGGATTGGTATGTGTTCCTTCGTCTTGCCCTTCCTGAAGTCCACAATCAGCTCTTTCATCTTCCTGACATTGAGGGCAAGGTTGTTGCTGTGGCACCACTCCACTCATGGGCATATCTTGCTCCTGTACGCCTTCTCATCACTAATTGAGATTCTACTAACAATAGTTGTATCATCGGCAAATTTATGGATGGTATTTGAGCTATGCCTAGTGGGTATAGAGAGAGTAGAGCAGTGGGCTAAGCACACACCCCTGAGTTGCACCAGTGTTGACAGGCAGTATCAATGGAAAAGAGTAACCAGTTGACGTTTTGGACTCAGACCCTTCATCATGATTATTCTTTTCCTTTTGCACTGTTTATTTATTTCGTAATTTATAGTAATTTTATGTCTTAGAACTTTACTATTGCTGTAAAACAACAAAATTCCTGCCCTAAAAAACTGAGGTAATAAATATGATTCTGAGGTCTCTTCTCTGATGCTCTTCTGCCTGAAGGTAATGGCTTAGGATGCAGAACTTGTGCTCTCCAATGTTGGTGCAGTTCAAAAGTCATGTATAAAACAGCTAGTGCAAATTTGAAAAAAAACCATAAACACAACAAACCATTATTTCTTTATAGGGGAACTGCATCCATCTGACCTTCTCTTTGATTTTAAAACGGAAAATGCTGTGAACACTCCATTAAGTCAAAGCAGCATTTGCAGGAAGAGAAATAGAGATAACACTTGAGAGCAGAAACTTTTTATGGCATCAACAGTTTTTTATTTTACTTTCGCTTGCCACTCAGTTCTATGTGATCTATTCTAGAGGGACATGAGCCATGTCTACAAGCTTTCTTCTCTCCTGGGTTGTGTTACCCAAAGCCCACTAATACTTCCACCCTTAGCTCTGCCTCTGTATGTTCCAAAGCTACACTATTCTTTTTGGATGAGTAGTTCCCAGAGCCATTTTATATAAGCATAGTGGGCTGCAAGGATGATTAATAAGGGCACTAAAGTTCACCAAGAGAAGGTGGAAGAATGGTGTTGAGAGGGATAATAAATCAATCATGATTGAATGGCAAAGAAGCTCAATGGCCTAATTCTGCTCCTATGTCTTATGGTTTAAGAAGTGAGTAGTGAGTCTTCATGAAGTGCAACTGGCTCACATTTCAGCGGATTTTTTCACTGATTTGTAATGTCCATCTTGTTCAAAACTGTTGAATAATAGAATAAGATGAAAAGTTAAAAACTAACCACGAAAGAGCCATGAGACTACCAATAATTAGATAAAAACATAAACCTACAGTAAAATTAAGGAATGTTTATCCAATCCTATATGTACAAATCAAATTAAATATGTAAATCAAAAGAAGTGTTGATGCTGAACTTCTGAAATAAAAACGGAAAGTTCTGGAAATACTCTGTGCCCTCTCCTCCCTGCACAACAACCTATGATATGCTCCTGGGCTCACAGTGACTGAAGCAGGAGGTCAGGTGCACACAAATCTGACCTATAGAAGATTCCTGACTTGTGCACTGTAGTATGTATATATGAAATGGACAACGCATGCTGATATATACACAGCAGTTAACCAAGGTGTGTGTGTGTGTGTGTGTGTGTGTCTCACTACACCATACCTGTGCTGACATTTTCAGCCAACTACTTCAGTCCCACTTACCCCCATGAGGTCTACATCCTTTGTGCCTTGCCTTCTATTTGCCTGCCTAAATGTCTCTTAAATGTAGTTATTGTATCCAACTCCACCGTCTCCACTGACAGCAACTCACTATATTAAAAAAAAATTACCCACATATTCCCCTTTAAACTCCTTGCTCTCACTTTAAAACTACAGTATCCCCTCTTGTTTCTGATTCCCTGTCTATGCATCTTATAATTTTATATACCTCTATCATGTCACACCTCAACCTCCTTTGCTCCAGGGGAAACAAATATGTCTTAACCAATTTTTCACAATTTTTTTTTAATACACACAGGAGGTGGCAAGTCTGGAATGAGCTGCCAGAGTAACTGCTAGAATTGGGCACAATTATAACATCTGAAGCATGTAAATAGGTATATCAATGGGAAAGATTAAGAGGGTTATGGGCTAAATTCAGGCCACTTGCTCAGGTCAGCAATTTGGTCAACATGGGTGAGTAGGGTAGAAGGGCTAGGTTGTCTATGGTAATATGAATTTAATTAGTGTTTTGCATTATTGACTCCTCTGAGCCATAGTACTAATGGTCCTGCTTGTGTAACAAACACGAGAAAACCTGCAGATGCTGGAAGTTCAAAGCAACACTTGGCTGTCTTATACAGTTTCAGCAAAACATATATGTGCTCAAATCAGATTGCAACCGTTCGCTCATAATGAAATTGCACAAGTAAAGGAGGAAGGGAAATATAATAAAACGCAGACTTCCCTTTACACTTCAGTTACCAAATAGTAGATGTTCTTGAGGATGTTCTTCACCCTTCAGAAATCAACCTTGCCGCAAACCAGTTCAGGAAAATGGGAATCTGTTGCATTGAAAAAAAATAGAATAATTAAATAACTTTAAATTATAAGGAAGTATTTTTTCTTCCTTATTTTCAACATTGGGCAATTAAACATTGTAGAATCAAGCCCCAGTCTGGGTCGAGGGTACACGATGTACAGTACATGTTATTGTTACACAAGCATTGCAGAATTTCTTTGCTTTTTATTCTTGTAGCTATTTTGGATCTTCATCAATACTCCTCCACTTTTTGCTATAACTTATTAGTAACTAGACATTTAATGCAGATTTTCATTGAGAGTATCAATTCTCCATTTGTCAGTGATTTGTAATTATTGGTAATGTTGTTTTCAATAGAATTTATCGTATTTCTAATTGCCTTGTCACGACATATGTGTTAAAGTTAAGGTACTTGGTGCAATTTAGAGAGATAAGTGTGATGTTGAAGGGCTGCAGAGATCAGGCAATTTGTACTTAAATAGTCTGTTCTGGACTTAATGTTTCTGAGACATTGATTAGAAGGAGAAAGTCTATAAGAGAAGACATCACCTCAAAATTTAGTCTTGTCTGTAGGAATGAAATGACATAAAGGCAAATAGAACTGAATCATACTGACCAGTAATGGACTTGAGATACTAGATCAGTATATTGACCTCTTCCAAAGTCATCGGGTCTGGAATTTATCACTTTTCAGCTTTATTAATTTAGAACATACAACACAGAACACAGCAACACAGAAAACGATCATAGGCCCAGGGTCTGGTGCTGAATCTTTAACCTACTCTAAGATCAGTCTAAACCTTCCCGCCCACATAGATCTTGATTTTCCTTCTATCATCAATGTGCCTTTTCTCCCCTACTTTTTAATAATTGTTAACATCATTAGGGACTCAGTGGGATGTGTCAAATAGACTTCAATGATTTTTCCTGTGCATGGTCCAAGTTTACATATTTACAATTCAATTTTGCAGGTAACCTGCCAGCTGCACTTGGATTGTCATCACTCCATGCTTGTGTGGGTGTATGTCTCCCCCAAGGCATACAATTAAAAGTTTTATTACCTGCTGAACGGATTATATGGTTACAATGACATTTCATAATAGATGTTTTGCTAAAAGGCAATCATATTCCATTTAAAATATGTGCAGCACAGTTGAATTTCTAGATTAGTGGCTTGGTTTTAAAGAACAATCCAACATGAAGTTTACATACATTAAGGTTTGAAAGTAGTTGGACAAGTTGCTGAACCTGTTAAAAACCATGTGGAAATCTTGGCTACAAGAATAGAGCAGAAACAAAAGAATGTTTTGTTAAACTTTTATAATTTTTCGGCTGAGGCTCAAAAGGGCTTGGAGCTTGTGTAGAATAAACATTCAGGAACAGCGGCTAAAATAATGGACTTCAGTAATACACAGCAAGTAGACATCAGTTATTGTTCCCCTTGGATCAGAGAGGGACATTACAGGGAGATTATGTGGAAGTGCCCAAAATTGTGAGGTTTGTTGTAGATGGGGTAAACATTGGCAGCACGGTTGATGACCAATAGAAGCCCAAAGGAAAAGATGAGGAAAATGTAGAACCTGTAATTTATAATCTGGAATATAAAGTCTGTAAGGGCAATGGAGACAAAAATCAGTATGTACCTACTTTTGAAGGAGAATTAGGAAAGCAATGTTTGCTTTCATCTGGTGAATGAAGCAGCTATGTGGAACAAAATGAATAACTGTTTCAAAGAGCTGACGCTGACTCGAATGTTGTCATTATTGCATGGAAAATTTCATATTTCATGAAAAATTACCTGTCAGATTAATGGAAAGAATGGATTATAGTTCTATGAGCCTTGCACTACCTAATCACTTACTGTTCTATTACTGAGATGCTCACTTCAGGTGAACTTGCTGTTTTACCTCAGAATGAGACACAAATCCATTGTGGAGGTAACGTCAATGATAAAGAGTAAATAGCTTGTTCCACTGCCAATTGTGCATGGTTTTCAGATTGATGTGCAAGAATAACACAGAGTTAAAGCAGGGGGATAAACTAACAAGAGCTATTATAGGGAGGAGTAATTTTAAGCTGAGAAGTGAAAATGTTTGTGGATGGAAAGATAAAAGTCAACATTTTTCACATGGGCAGAAAAGCAGAATTGGCTAAAGGGTCTCTATTTCGAAAGAGGATCTTCCAACACCAAGAACGGTTTTAGATTACTCCAACAAAACGCCTTTATAAATACAAGGAGTTATAGTGAGAGGAACAGAGGGAGAAAAAAGAGAGAGGGGGAAAAATAAAATATATATATATATATTAAATAAATAACGGATAGGGTGTGAAGGGGAGGAGGGGCATTAATGGAAGTTAGAGAAATCAATATTCATGCCGTCAGGTTGGAGGCTACCCAGGTGGAATATAAAGTGTTGTTCCTCCAACCTGAGTGTGGCTTCATCTTGACAGTAGAGGAGGCCGTGGATAGACATATCAGAATGGGAATGGGACATGGAATTAAAATATGTGGCCACTGGGAGAACCTGCTTTCTCTGGTGGGCAGAGCGTAGGTGTTCAGCGAAACGGTCTCCCAGCCTGTGTTGGGTCTCGCCAATATATAGAAGGTCACACGGGGAGCATCGGATGTAGTATATCACCCCAGCCAACTCATAGGTAAAGTGTCGCCTCACCTGGAAGGACTATCCGGGGCCCTGACTGGTGGTGAGGGAGGAAGTTTAAGGGCATGTGTAGCACTTGTTCCGCTTACAAGGATAAGTGCCTGGAGGGAGATCGGTGGGAAGGGATGGGGGGATGAATGGACAAGGGAGTCACATAGGGATCAATCCCTGTGGAAAGCAGAAAGGTGGGGGAGGGAAAGATGTGTTTTGTGTTGGGATAACACTGGAGGTGGCGGAAGTTACGGGGAATTATATGTTGGACCCAAAGGCTGGTGGGGTGGTAGGTGAGGACAAGGGGAACCCTATTCCTAGTCGGGTGGCAGGAGGATGAGGTGAGAGCAGATGTGCGTGAAGTGGGAGAGATGCATTTGAGAGCAGAGTTGATGGTGGAGGAAGGGAAACCTCTTACTTTTTTTAAAAAAAAATGGAAGACATCTCCTTCGTCCTAGAATGAAAAGCCTCATCCTGAGAGCTGATGCGGCGGAGATGGAGGAATTGCAAGAAGGGGATGGCACTTTTGCCTCTGAGCTCTTTTATTTGCAAGGGATTTTCACCCACAGAACTGCTGCTCACAGGCTGTTTGTTTTTTGCACATTTGCACGTTTGGGACTGTTTGGTGTGAAAATCCCAAGAGATCAGTAGTTTCTGAGGTCCTCGAACCAATCTGTCTGGCACCAAAAATCATTCCATGGTCAATGTTACTTAGATCACATTTCTTCCCCATTCTGATGTTTGGTCTGAACAATAACTGAACCACTTGACAACGCCGACAGGTTTTCATGCATGCTGATTGGCTGATTGGATATTTTTATCAACAAGCAGATGTACAAGGTATACCTAATAAAGTGGCCATTGAATGCACTTTCCCATGTGCAAATATAGTGCATTCACGAATAATGTCGTAAAGTAAGTGTAAATAGCTCACTTGAATGTTTTCAAGGATAGAAGCTTGGAAGAAACCTATTCTCTTTAGTATTAAATGGCTGGCCATTTATTCTGAGCTCCTTCCCTACCCTCCTCCCCCATCCCACATTAACCTCCTCAGCTTGCACCTACTCTCTCCGACACCATAAAATTTTCTGTTTCAATGAGGTAGAAGAGGAACTTCGAAAATAAGAAAAGAAGCAGAATTAGTCTCCCACTGCAAATTGCTGATTGTCTACCTCGTGCACAAGTTTCATGCACCATCCCTGTATCACTTCCCTTCATTTTTTTAACGTTTTCTTTATTCTCTCCACGAACATTTCACCAGATTTGCAATTGAATCCATGCTGAACACCAAGCATCAAGCCTACACTAATTCTCTTTTTCATTCTCCCAAGATTCACACCAATTCCTCAAAAGATCTAACACTTACCTGCACACCAGGGGCAATTTACAATGGTCAACTAATTAACCAGGAGGTTAACTGAGGGGATCCTGGTGTCCCTATCCTTCTCTGCCACCAGTAATGTACATGTATGAACGTCGATTTCTCAAACTTCTGGTAATGCCCCCAAGCTGCGCCCCCCCTTCTCCATCTCCCATCCCCTTTTCCCTCTCTCACCTCATCTGCTTGCCCACCCATTGCCTCCCTCTAGTACTCCTTCCCCCTTTTTTCTTTCTTCCATGGCCCTCTGTCTCTTTCACCAATCAACTTCCCAGCTCTTTACTTCACCACCCCCCCCCCACCAGGTTTCACCTATCACCTGGCATTCCTTTCTCCCCTCCCCTCACCTTTAAAATCCACTCCTCAGCTTTTTTTTTTATCTAGGCCTGCCAAAGGGTTTCGACCCGAAATGTCGACTGTACTTTTTCCTATAGATGCTGCCTGGTCTGCTGAGTTCCAGCATTTTGTGTGTGTTGCTTCGATTTCCAGCATCTGCTGATTTTCTCTTGTTGGTAATTAACCAATCTATATGACTTTGGGATGTGGGACATGCGGAGGAAACTCTCACAGTCACTTGAAGAACATACAACCCTATACAGATAGCAGCTGTCATCAGGATTAAACCCATGTCTCTGGTGTGAGTAGTCAGCTGTGTCACCATGCCATCCTAATATTAATGAACAGCAGGATTCTCCATTAATACCATAAGGCATAGAGACAGAAGTTTGACATTCAGCCCATCAAGTCTGCTGTGCCTTTCCATCATGGCTGATTTATTATTCCACTCAACACCATTCTTTTCCCCATAAGCTTTGATGCCCTGACAAATCAAGAACCTATCAACATGCACTTTAAATATATTCAATACCTTGTCCTTCACAGCTGTCTGTAGCAGTGGATTCCACAGATTCACTATCCTCTGGCTAAAGGAATTCCTCTCATCTCTGTCCTAAAGGGATGTCCCTCTATTCTGAGGCTGTGCCCTATAGTCCTAGGACACCCCTACCAGAAGAAATATCCTCTCCACATCCATTCTATCTAGGGCTCTTAGTATTCAATAGGTTTCAATGGGATCCCTCCTCATTCTTCTAAACTCCAGCAGGTACAGGCCCAGCGCCATCAAATGCTCCTCATATGTTAAACCTTTCATTCCTGGAATCATTCTTGTGAGTGTCCTCTGGAACCTCTCCAAAGCCAGCAAATCTTTTCTTAGATATGGGGCATAAAACTGCTCACAATACTCAAAGTGCAATCTAACCAATGCCTTATAAATGCTCAGCATTACATCTTTGCTTTTATGTTCCAGTCCTCTCAACGTGAATGTGAACATTGCATTTACCACCTTTACCATCAACTCAACTGGCAAGTTAGCCTTTAGGGAATCCTGCATGAGGACTCCTAAGTTCCTTTGCAACTCTGAATTTTCTCCGCATTTAGAGAATAGTCCATGTCTTTATTCCTTCTCAGAGTGCATGACCACTTCCCTACACTATATTCTATCTGCCACATCTTTGCTCATCCTCCCAATCTGTCTAAGTCCTTCTGTAGAACCCCTGCTTCCTCAACACTACCTGATCCTCCTCCACCTTCAAATTATCCACAAACTTGGCCACAAAACCATCATTCTCACATCCGAATCATTGATATACAACATGAAAAGAAGTTGTCCCTATAGAGTAGCACTGGTCACTGGCAGCTAATCAGGAATGGCCCCCTTGTTCCCACTCTTTGCCTCTTATAGTCAGCCAGTCTGCTATCCATGCTAGCAACTTTCCTGCAATACCAATCTTGTTGAACAGCTTCATGTACGGTACCTTGTCAAAGGCCTTCTGAAAATCTAAATAAACAAAATCTACTAACTCTCCTTTATCTGTACTGCTTGTTATTTCTTCAAAGAATTCCAACAGATTGTAAGGCAAGATTTACCCTTAAAGAATCCATGGTGACATTGGTCTCTTTATTATGTGCTTCCAAGTACCCAAAACTTCATCCTTAATAATGGACTCCAACATATTCCCAACTGCTTTTGTCGGGCTAACTAACATATAATTTCCTTTCATCTGCCTTCTTTCATTCTTAGAGTGGAGTGACATTTGCAATTTTCCAGTCCTCCAGAACCACTCTACAATTTAGCGATTCCTGAAAAATCATTACTAACGCCGCCACAATCTCTTCAGCTACCTCTTTCAGAACATCCGGTTCAGGTGACTTATCTAACTTCAGACCTTTCAGCATCTTCTCTTTAGTAATAGCAACTACACACACTTCTGCCCCCTGACACTCGCATTCCTGGCATATTGCTAGTGTCTTCCACAGTGAAGACTGGCGCAAAATAGTTATTAAGTTTGTTCACCTTTTCTTTGTCCTCTGTTCCTACCTCTCCAGTGGCATTTTCCAGCAGTCCAATATTCACTTTTGCCTCTCTTGTACTCTTTATATATCAGAAAAATTCTTATTGTATCCTCTTTTATTTTTGGCTAGCTTACCTTCATATTTCATCTTTTTTCTCCTTATGGCTTCCGGTTGCCTTCTGTTGGTTTTTAAAAGCTTCTGAATCCTATTAATTTTTGCTACATTTTATTTCCCCTCCTTTGCTTTTATGCTGTCTTTGACTTCTCTTATCATCCATGGTTGTATCATCTCCCTTTAGAATACTGCTTTAACTTTGGGATGTATCTATACTGCACCTTCTGAATTACCCCCAGGAACTCCAGCCATTCTTATTCTGCTGTCATCCCTGCTAGTGCCCCCCTCTAATTAACTTTGGCCACCCTGTCTCCAATACACCTGTAATTCCTATTACTCCAGTTTAACACTGATACATCTGACTTTATCTTCTCCTTCTGAAGCTGCAGGGTGAATTCTACCATATTATGGTTACTGCATCCTAGGGGTTCCTTTACCTTAAACTCCCTCATCAAATCTGGTTCAGTACCTAATCCAGAATTGTCTTTCCCCTCGTGGGTCAACTAGGGCAGCCATCCCCTATGCACTTTACAATTCCCCTCTCTTGGGAACCAACACTAACCTGATTTTCCAAATATGCCTACATATTGAAATCCCCCATGACTATCGTAACATGATCCTTTTCTCATACCTTCTGTGCCTCCAGTTGTAATTTTTACCACACCCTGGCTACTATTCGGAGGCCTGTATATAACTCCCAGCAGGGTCGTCTTACTCTTGTAATTTCTTAACGCTACTCACAAGGATTCTGCATCTTCTGATTCTGTCACCTCTTTCTAAGGATGTGATTTCAATTTTTACTAACAGAGCCACATCACCACCTTTGTCTTCCTACTTGTCTTTTTGATACAATGTGTATCTTTGGATGTTAAGCTCCTAACTATAATCTTCTTTCAGCCACGACTCAGTGATGCCCACAACACGTTACCTGCCAATCCCTGGATGCACTACAAAATCACCTACCTTATTCCGTATACTGTGTGCATTCAAATATAACATCTTCAGTCCTGTATTCATTACCCTTGTCGATTTTGTCCCCATGTTACACTGCAACTCATCCCACTGACTCCAATTTTGTCCTATTATCTGCCTGTCCTTCCTCGCAGCCTCACTGCACTAGTCACTGCATCAAACTGTATACCCACTGCACCATTTTCAGCCCAATCACTCCAGTTCCCAATCCCCTGCCAAATTTGTTTAAAACCTCCCCAACAAGTTTAGCAAACATGCGAGCGAGGATATTAGTCCTCCTTGGGTTCAAGTGTGAACTGTCCTTTTTGTACAGGTCATACCTTCTCCAGAAGAGCTTCAGAAATCTGAAATCCTGCCTTTTGCACCAATTCCTCAGCCACTCGTTCATCTGTCAACACCTGCACTAGTGAGTAGTACAGGCAGCAATCCAAAGATTACTACCCTGGAGGTCCTGCTTTTCAACTTTCTGCCTAACACCCTATATTCTATCTTCAGGGGCATCTCCCTTTTCCTGCATGTGTCTTTGGTACCAATATGTACCATGACTTCTAGCTGTTCACTCTCCCCCTTTAGAATGTCGTGGACTTGATCTGAGACATCCTTGACCCTGGCACCTGCAAGGCCACATACCATCTTGGTGTCTTTTTCACATCCATGGAACCTCCTGCCTGATCCTCTAATTATGGAGTCCCCTATCAACACTGCAATCCCCTTCTCCCCTGTGCCACAGAGACCGAATCAGTGCCAGAGACCTGGGTGCTGTGGCTTCCCCCAGTAGGTTGCCCGCTCCCCAGTTTCCCTCATAACTGCATCTGCACAAAAGGCATTGTGCTGCAGCTCCTTAGATATGCAAGGGATATACTCATTATTGAAGAGAACAGCCGCATCTATACTCTGCACTGGCTGCCTATTCCCTTTCCCTATCCTGATAGTCACCCAGGAACCTGTCTACTGTGGCTTTGGGTTGATTAACCACCTTGTAAATCCATTCTTCCGTATAAGCCAAAGGTTCTATTTCCTTAACATGATATCTAAGGACTTGCGGCTCATTGCATTTCGTGAAGATGTAGTTATCAGGAAAACTGGAGGTCTCCCAAATTCCCTGATCTCACAGAAATAACATGCTACTAACCTTGCACCCATTCTCACTGCACTAGCTATATACTAATAGACCAAAAAAAAATCTGACTGCCTCAGCTGAACAACTGACTGCCACAATAATAGTTTAATTGTACACAATTAAAAATGTAACCACTTTGGAAATAGCTGTGACTAAAGCCTTGAGTTTAACAGATGAATGAGGGAAGTGTTACATGCTTCAGTGCCATTGTTGTGAAGTGGGAACCTCCATTTGTACTCTGATAAACTCAAAATCAGGCCAAAGAGAGGATATATGGATAGATGGTGTGAGAAATAGAACATGCATTCAGCCTGTTCCTATTACAGGAAACGAAGAGGGATTACCAGGGTTCACATTCTCAGAATCCTGATAGAAACTAAATGCTACCCAATTAGACCATACTTTGAGTCTCACCCTGGTAAAAATAGTCTGAAGACACATAATGACCAGTAATTTTTATCTGATTTCACTTGTTTTCAGAGATACTGACTGTGTTAGATGATCTGAAGCTGTGAAAACTGCTATAGAAGTTAGAAATTCTTCCTGTTTTGTTTTTTTTTGTTCAGCATTTTACAGCAATTTATTTATTTTATTTCATTTGAGACTCCACCCTTCAATTCATGCCACCCAACAATCTCCCAACTTAATCCTGGTCTAATCATGGGGCAATGTACAATGACCTATTAACCCACCAACCAGTACGTCTTTGGACTGTGGGAGGAAACTGGAGTACTGGAGAATTAGCTATGCAGCTCGATTTTCTCCAAGCAGGATACCAGCTGTGTCTAGCATGACTACTATTTATGTTTTAGTCATCCTCATCAAACTGACTTCAAGCTTTTCCTTGAGAGCTACTGGCATATACCTATGAGTTGTATATTCAGCTGCTCCCTCTTATTTAGAACCTGGTGGTTTTTGCCTTCTAATTTCCCCATTTTGTGTATATTAAAAAAAAATGACCCTATATTCATCTGTGTGTTATGGTGAAGTCTTTATGATGTTGGCAATGTGTACTTTTTTCAGTCCCATCTGTTCAACTATGCTACTTCCAACCATGGGTGTGACATCTTCTAGATCTACTTTGATAAAATCCACATCAGAACTCTCTTTTGATTTGTTAGAGCATCCACTTTTAGGCATAATCTCTCAGCAATGTAATGTGGTTTCATATTGGTATTGCATCATCATTGGTTGCAAATGTACTGCCTTGATGTAGCTTCTGAGGCACACCTGTATTTTATTGCAGAAAGGACCAAAGTGTAAAAAAAAAAAAAATATATATATATATATATATATATATATATATATATATATATATATATATATACATATACATATACATATACATGTCTGGGCAAATTGAGAGTCCTGCATTCAGTTATGTTCTCCTTACTTGAGGGGGTATACAGGAATCAGAATTGATTCAGGAAAGGTTTACGAGTTTCTTTCCTGGGGTTAAAGAGATACTTTACAAGAATAGTTTAGCAGATTATCTTAGCAATTAATGTATGTAGTTTTGAAGAAAGTGAAGCATACAAGCTTCAGAGAGTACTTATCAATGTGGATACTGTGATACTTATCCTCTCGCAGGAAAAAATACTGGAAGTTGGAGGTATACTTTCAGAATGAGAGATCTCCATTTAATTCGGAGATAAGAGAGAATTTTCTCAATGAACATATGAAACACGACCAGGAGTGGGCCCCCAATCAGCCCTTCAAGCTGAGGCTGCTCTGCCAAACACTGAGATCATGGTTGATGTGATTGTAACATCTTTGATTCATTTCCATCTGTGCATGGTAACTTTTAATGCTGTTTCTTTACAATAACCCACCTTTCCATTTATGACTTTCTGACAGAGGAAAAAAAAAGTTTTGCCAGCCCCACCTCCCCATTTTAAATGAGTAACTGCTTATAGTCCGTGAGCCAGTAGGGTTGGTCGGTACCATCTGAGGGGATTGATTTTCGGCAAGGTATACATTTCTAGAGTTAGAAAATATGTGAAAGCATTGAACCAGTGGTAGCTTTATTACTTCAAATAAGTAATCACTTTTTGTATATATTCCATATTAACATCAGTACAGCAGAAAATGTTACCCCACCCCCCAAAAGGTAAAAAATGTCATTTGGAGAAATTTCTGGAGTTTTATCAACGTCATGATATTTTCCATGTTGTTGTATCAAATCAAAACAATCTTAGGCTTTTGTCATAGCATATAGAATTACAGTACAATAATTCAAATGTGGGGTTCCACACTGCCATTTGGTTGCAAAATATATTTAATCAAAGACTGCTTTTCATAGTTTGTTTTCCATATTTTCATAACCTAGTAATAATCATAATTTTCCAAGTCTTCCACATCTTCATCTGAACTTTCGACACACTCTGAGGTAGATGCCCGGTTCTCACAGTCTGCCAGTCTACAAATGTCAGTAAACCTAAGGCCATTTGCAACACACACACACACACACACATATCTTGGGAGTGAACATTTTTTTTTTGAACAGTTACAGGCCAGTAGATACAGGATGACATCAGGTGCTGGCTGGCCTTCCATCCAGTGCACAACCAACTGTTCAGCTTCCTCTTCTCTCTCCATCTTCCATCCTCTGCCAACAGGGCTTAGCACTTGTGGGTCCTTCTCCAAACATCTTCTCCATGTAGCAGCCTGGTAGTTGGCTCGCTGTGCATGCTTTGTTAAGTAGTTAAGTGGTGGGAGTTGATGACTTTTGATTTCACCTTTTTTGGCACAGAAAAAGAGATGTCTTAACTCATTGACCTTGGTGGTCGATGCTTTTGGGGCATACAGGAGACATGTAAATGCCTCCAGTTTGTCCATTAGTTCTGGGGCAAGGTCCCATTCCTGTCCCAACTCTAAGAATGTGTCCTGAGTTTCCCTGTTGCTGGTCAGAAGTTTTAGGGCACTTGTCTTCCCTTTGCCTACAAAAGCTCTTACAGTGTCACATCCTGTATATGCGTGCAACCCGATGAGAGCCCTACAAACCTCTATGCCAACAGTGGCAGCAAACTTCCTGATGTTTACAAGCCTGTACGGGTTCCAGTGCCACACGTCTGGAACAATGGGACCTCAATCTTGTCACAAAATGCTAAAGACATGATAAAGATATCTGTGTCTTCTGAGCAGATCACTACAGATTGGTATCCCTCTCTTGTGGCGTGGGCAGCATGGAGAAGTAGGCGGCCATCTGCTTCTTCTTGTTGACACTGAAGAGCTGACACGTCTTCACTGTTTTGAGATGTGATTCTGTAACACTTGTTATTCACAGTTGCTTACAGAATCTTCTCCTGTAGCTTTGCGCTGTGCTCTGCCTTCCTCCATTCCTGGACTATGAAGCTAGTGAGACTATTTTTGTTACTGACTTTGGTCAGGAAGCTCCGCCACTGCCTCACATCTGTGTGCCTGTGATACCTTGTAACTCATGACCAGTCTCTTCACCCCGTAGAGATCTTTCACTATTCTTGTTAGAGTTCTCCTTGTATGTGTCGAACACAATATCTGTTCTGCTACTCTGACTGCCTTCCCTCAGAACCATACCCAGAATTGTTGTGGCAACATCTCTGAAAGTAACTTGATCACCTTTCACTCTTTAGACCAAGTTTACCCCAACAACCACTGTAGCAGAGTTTCCTGGGAGCTGCTCTTCTACTGCTACATTTTCCTGCAAAGTTGTGGCTAAGGTAGCTTTATTTGCCTTTCTCAGCAATCCTTCTGGTGTGGACAGGGCCTGATATGTGACGTAGTCTGAGCTATGATCTCGTCGAAATTGGTTGCCTTGGCCCTTCCAATTTTGAGTTCCCTCTGTAGAGTTTGATTTTCCAAGACAACATCCCTAAATGATACACTTTCAGGAACCATTAACAATTTTCCTTTGTCATCTGGAAATATATCTACTGAATTGCCCAGCTCAGTTTCCTATGAATGTGCTTCTTTGTAGAATCTTGCAGGAGTGTAACTCCACCAGATAGCATGAAAGATTCAAGTTTCGTGACCAAAGTAGTGACTTGTACAATCATCTTGTTGGGTATGATATCAGTTCTGATATACTTGAAAAGGGTCTTTATAGGCTTCCCTTTCAATCCTTTCATACAGTTCATCACCATCTGTTTCACCGTCATTCTCTTTGTACTCAGGTTCCTTATTCTTGATTCTGGTATAATCCTTATAGCATGAAACATGATAGTGGGCCTCTGCAGCAACTATGTCTCTGCTTGTTACTGCTAGAATCTCTTCATCTTCCTTTTGGGTTGCACATTCCCATAGTGTTTGGTCAGCTCTGAGTTGTACAGCTTGTGCAAGCTTTTCATGTGACTTGGAGCCCTTCAGAAATTTCACCTTATTACAAGATATCCTACTTGGCCTTCTTGATGTATGGGTATTCTCACCAGCTTCATCAGTAATGCTTTCCTTGGCTTTCCTTTTCAGAGTCTCTACATCTCTCTTCAAGGTGAAGAGGCTGTGGCATTTTCAGTGATAGTAGATTCTTGGGACCTTCTCTCCAAGTTCTTTAGCAACGTCTAAAATAGGGGCATAGTTTCTCACTTTGGCTGCTTCAAGTAATGTTTTCCAGGATTCATAGTCTTGAGGACTAACTAAATAGTCATCATCTTCTTTTGATGTTTTCTGGTGTATGAAACATTGCTTCTTAATAGATTTTTTGTTCTTTTGGCTCTCCATTCTGAAGCAAAGTGATTCAGCTACTCCAGATCTAAATCTCTACTTTTCTCTCTCCTCTATTGTGCAGGACTATCCTACCAGTACAGTACCTGAAACAGAAAAAAAAATCACATTAACATTGCTGGTGGAAAAAAAGCACCTGCTGCAAAGGTGATATACAATATATAAATGTGAAACAGAACGTGAAAACAGAAGTACACTTTATATAATGTACAGTCACTGTTTTCACTGCCGGTAATAGATAACATTTGTAGAGATGCTAATTTTAACAACTTTTCTGAAAATCATATAGTCTGAGCTATATTCCCACCAATTTTCAAAGACAAAGTGTCAATAATAAGAGAGAACCATCAGTTTGAGGTAGAATGCTTTATTCTGTGCTATGTATAGTTTTGAAAAGTGTGTTTTGGCATGGGGTTATAAATCGAGTGATAACACACAGAAAGCTACCACTGCTGCAATGCTATCGCATATTTTCTAGCACCAGAGGTGTATACCTTGCCAAAACTCTCTGTAAAAATTATTCCCCCCATATGGTGCCAGTGGCCTAAATTTGGGGTCCTGGCTCAATGACTACTACCTTGACAGCATGATTTAAATTCTCTGATAAAAGGAATCATCATTTTCAGCTCCAACCTGTCATGACCACTTATACATATTTGTCTTTGTATTATTTATTCATTTTTTAATTTATTGTAATTTTTATGTCTTTGCACTGTACTGCTATTACAAAACATCACATTTCATGGTAAATAAGCCAGTAATATTTGATCTCATTCTGATTTAGTTCAATCAAGTCCACTTTCAAAGTTCTAAACTTCAGTGGATACAAGTCTTGCCTTATAAGACAATCCACAATTTCAAGCTATTAGTCTTGTAAATCTTCTCTGAACTGCTACATTAAGTTTCTTTTCCGGAGGATTGGAAAATTGAAAATGTCTCTGCACTCTTTAAGAAGGGAGTGAGGCAAAAGACAGGAAATTATAGGCCAGTTAGCCTGACTTCAGTGGGAAATTATAGGCCAGTTAGCCTGACTGGAGGATGTTGGAGTCCATTATTAAGGATGAGGTTTTAGGCTACTTGGAGGCACATGGTAAACTAGGCCAAAGTCAGCAGGAGAAATCTTGCCTGACAAATCTGTTGGAATTCTTGACAACAGTATAATATACTAATGTAAGATAATCACCAATGCATCTAATCAGAAATTAAGAAATGTATTTTCCTAAAGATGATGAAGATCCATTTTCCTAAAGATGGTAGAGAGCTATTTTCCTAAAGATGATTGATTGCAAGAGGGAGGACAGGCAGGTGATAGAGAAGGGACGCGCTCCGATGGAAGGTTTGAGTTGTGTCTATTTTAACACAAGGAGTGTTGTGAACAAAGTGGATGAGCTTAGGGTGTGAATCAGTACTTGGAGATATGATGGGGTGGCCATTACAGAGACTTGGATGACTCAGGGACGGGAATGGTTACTTCAAGTGCCAGGTTTTATATGTTTCAGAAAGGACAGGGAGGGAGGCAAAAGAGGTGGGGGCGTGGCACTGTTGATCAGAGATAGTGTCAGGGCTGCAGAAAAGGTGGATGCCATGAAGGGATTGTCTACAGAGTCTCTGTGGATGGAGGTTAGGAACAGGAAAGGATCAATAACTTTACTGGGTGTTTTTTTTAATAGGCCGCCCAATAGTAACAGAGATATCGAGGAGCAGATAGGGAAACAGATCCTGAAAAGGTGTAATAATAACAGAGTTGTCGTGATGGGAAATTTTAATTTCCCAAATATTGATTGGCATCTCCCTAGAGCAAGCAGTTTAGATGGGGTGGAGTTTGTTAGGTGTGTTCAGGAAGGTTTCTTGACACAATATGTAGATAAGCCTACAAGAGGAGAGGCTGTACTTGATTTGGTATTGGGAAATGAACCAGGTCAGGTGTCAGATCTCTCAGTGGGAGAGCATTTTGGAGATAGTGATCATAATTCTATCTCCTTTATGATAGCATTGGAGAGAGATAGGAACAGACAAATTAGAGAAGTGTTTAATTGGAGTAAGGGGAATTATGAGGCTATCAGGCAGGAAACTAGAGGCTTAAATTGGAAACAGATGTTCTCAGGGAAAAGTATGGAAGAAATGTGGCAAATGTTCAGGGGATATTTGTGTGGAGTTCTGCATAGGTACGTTCCAATGAAACAGGGAAGTTATGGTAGGGTACAGGAACCGTGGTGTACAAAGGCTGTAATAAATCTAGTCAAGAAGAAAAGAAAAGCTTACAAAATGTTCAGAGAGTTAGGTAATGTTAGAGATCTAGAAGATTATAAGGCTAATAGAAAGGAGCTTAAGGAGGAAATTAGGAGAACCAGAAGGGGCCATGAGAAGGCCTTGGCGAGCAGGATTAAGGAAAAACCCCAAGGCATTCTACAAGTTTGTGAAGAGGATAAGACATGCTAGAATACGATCTATCAAGTGTGACAATGGGAAAGTGTGTATTGAACCGGAGGAAATAACAGAAGTACTTAATGAATACTTTACTTCAGTATTTACTATGGAAAAGGAACTTGGTGATTATGATTGCTGAGCCTCTGGCGGTAACCTTTGCATCATCAATGGGGGCGGGACAGGTTCCGGAGGATTGGAGGGTTGCAGATGTTTTTCCTTTATTCAAGAAAGGGAGTAGAGATAGCTGAGGAAATTATAGTCCAGTGAGTCTTACTTCAGTGGTTGTTAAGTTGATGGAGAAGATCCTGAGAGGCAGGATTTATGAACATTTGGAGAGGTATAATATGATTAGGAATAGTCAGTATGGCTTTGTCAAGGGCAGGTCATGCCTTATAAGCATGATTGAATTTTTTGAGGATGTGACTAAACACATTGATGAAGGAAGGGCAGTAGATGTAGTGTATATGGATTTCAGCAAGGCATTTGATAAGGTATCCCAAGAAAGGCTTATTGAGGAAGTAAGGAGGCATGGGATCCAAGGGGACATTGCTTTGTGGATCCAGAACTGACGTGCACAGAAGGCAAAGAGTGGTTGTAGACGGGTCATATTCTGCACGGAGGTCGGTCACCAGTAGAGTGCCTCAGGGATCTGTTCTGGGACCCTTACTCTTCGTGATTTTTATAAATGACCTGGATGAGGAAGTGGAGGGATGCTTTAGTAAGTTTGCTGATGACACAAAGGTTGGAGGTGTTGTGGATAGTGTGGAGGGCTGTCAAAGGTTACAGCGGGACATTGATAGGATGCAAAACTGGGCTGAGAAGTGGCAGATGGAGTTTAACCCAGACAAGTGTGAAGTGGTTCATTTTGGTAGGTCAAATCTGATGGCAGAATATCGTATTAGTGGTAAGACTCTTAGCAGTGAGGAGGATCAGAGGGCTCTTGGGGTCCGAGTCCATAGGACGCTCTAAGCAGCCGCGCAAGTTGACTGTGTGGTTAAGAAAGCATGCAGTGTATTGGCCTTCATCAATCGTGGGATTGAATTTAGGAGCCGAGAAGTAATGTTGCAGCTACGTAGGACCCTGATCAGACCCCTCTTGGAGTACTGTGCTCAGTTCCGGTCGCCTCACTACAGGAAGGATGTGGAAACCATAGAAAGGGTGCAGAGGAGATTTACAAAGACGTTGCCTGGATTGGGGAGCATGCCTTATGAGAATAGGTTGAGTGAACTTGGCCTCTTCTCCTTGGAGCGACGAAGGATGAGAGGTGACCAGATAGACGTGTATAAGATGATGAGAGACATTGATCGTGTGGATAGTCAGAGGCTTTTTCCCAGGGCTGAAATGGTTGCCACAAGAAGACACAGGTTTAAGGTGCTTTGGAGTAGGTACAGATGAGATGTCAGGGGTAAGTTTTTTACTCAGAGTGGCGAGTGCGTGGAATGGGCTGCTGGCAACGGTGGTGGAAGTGGATACGATAGGGTCTTTTAAGAGACTTTTAGATAGGTACATGGAGCTTAGAAAAACAGAGGGCTATATGTGAGCCTAGTAATTTCTAAGGTAGGACATGTTCGGCACAAATTTGTGGGCCGAAGGGCCTGTATTGTGCATAGGTTTTCTATGTTTTATGATCATGGAAATTCACTACTATTTGAGCAAATGTCACACATTTGAAAGGAAGCTTGTCAAGTATATGAGAGAACAGGTAATGGAGGTTTGTACTGATAGACCTAGAGGAAGAAAGATAAGAGATTGCTCAAGTACAGCCTGATGAATACCGGCTGCTTCAAGAAAGCGACCCCTTTTATGCCATTTACCCTGTATAGTCCAACCTAATATCAATGGACTAATAACCAAAGAACACAACTAAGAAATTTACTGAGAAAATTTGAGTTCAGTTTTTAAAAAAGGGAACATAAAAGAACTGCTTAAGGTAAAGTGTCTATGAATCTGTTAGATAGAAAACTTGAATAGTTTGCTAAAATAATTTTAGGAAGGAAATCCAGCATCCCTATCCAAACTAGTCAAAATGCAAGTTCTGCCCTGTTACTTGACCCCTAACTTCCCCCTAAGTTAGTCCAGCAAAGCTGCCCCAGCAGTGTGTCAAAGAGCACCATGACCTTTGTTTTCTAACTTGTGCTAGGCTACAAATATCAACATCCAGAACATGACATTTAAAAAAAAATAAAAACTGAAAATGGTGGAGACGCATATCAAATCAGTCAACATCAGAAATACAGAAAGTAAGATTTTGATCAATTTGTAACCCTCTATAAAAAATTGTTTGCCCAGAACTTTCTAAACTAAATGAATGTTCAGTTTTGGGTGTGAAATGAAGTAGTATAATTTGCAGTCTGGCACAGACTTCTCCTTGTTCTACATTCTATGGATGGAAAGTTGTTTTCCACTTTCTCAAACACAGAGTTTAAATGCGCAATATAAACAGGAGCACTAAATGCTAGCAATTTATTTCACTGAATTCTCACAAGCCTCCTTTATAATTTCTCTTACACATTGGAGATAATTTGATAGACAGGAATGTGATGGTGCCTGGCAACCAGAGAAACAGATTACAGAAGAAGTATTTGAAGCAATGTTCTCTATTTGAGTGCTTATCTTATCTCAGTAAACATATTTTGACTGAGGCTGTTACATTCAGTTAATAACAGCTTTTTTATTAGAATGAAGTGACTTTAGAAGCTACATCTTTACAGAAATAGAATATTTTTTCCATATAGATAAGGAAGATGCTGAATCTTTTGATATCTTTAAGTTACTTATTTCTGCAGTTGGCAATCATTGGAACGTGAGGATAGCTCTTTTAAATGAAATAAATGAGATTATATTAAACCTTGCTTCACTAAATCTTGAAATTTGATGTACTGTGCAAATAGTAAGGCAGCTCTAAATATTTGGAGGTCCTCTGCTAGAACTAGTTGTGCAAAAAAGGGCAGGGAAATGAGACCTATCAAAGTAAGTGTGTTCAACTCATTTTAAAGAGAAACTATACTAATTTAAGAAGTAGGAGTATAAGCATGTATTCAACACCTTGAGCTTGCTTTGACATTGACAAAGATAACTTTCCTCAAATGTCATTCAAAGTTCAAGTTCAAAGTAAAGTAATTATCAAAACATGTATATGTCATCACATGCCACTCCAAGATTTATGCTCTATCCAATATCCCTTGGTGCCTTTAATGTTCTGAAATGTTTTTACCAATGGTCTAAATCAGGGGGTAGGCAACCTTAAGCACAAATGATTTTCTTGCATGTGTTATTTATTAATTTGAGGCAAAACATAACTAGATGTATTTAAATGGATAATTCCCATATTTCAAGTTTTTTATGGCATTTATCTGGCCCCCCCGTCTGCTCATTAATACACGATCCGACCCACAGAGGCAAAAAGGTTGCTGACGCCTGGTCTGAATGAACCCAATGACTAAATACCTACAGCCCCTGGGTTAGAAAATTTTAAAAATTCACCACCTTACAAGCGAAGAAATTCTTCTTACTTCAATCCTAAATAGTCTATCTCTTATTTTGAGAGTATGACCTTTAACTCTGGACCTATTAGCCAAGGAAAACATGTAAAGCTATCTAATTTCCATTGTTCTAAATTCTGAAGAATCGGGGTCCAGCCTACTCAATCTCTCATAGATTTTTTTTTTATCATCGCAGGAAGCTTTACTGCACTTCCTCTACAATAAGTGTACCCTTCAGGCAAGGAAACCAAAATTGTACATATCATAGGCAACCCCAGGTTATGGGCTTTATAGTTGTGGTAATTTCCCCTTACAGAATTCACAAATTGGTACCCAAAATTTGAGATATGGAATAAAATTTGCTCTTGTGTAACTAATGTGAAAAAGGATAAATACAACTTATTTTTCAGCTCATGTTTGTTAATGTATGTGCAAATGATATGGCTTTCCATTATGGAAAATCGTGAGACTGACACATTTCTATGAATTTATATATCCCCATAACGCAGGAACTGTCAGTACTTCAAGTAAGGTCACAGACATGCCTTTTAGTTTACTTATGATATAACTATGACAGAAGTCATGGTTGACAGATTTCAGCTGGGGAGTTTCAGGGTTAAAATTAGTTCCAGGATTGTTAATGATGAGCAAAAATGCTGTCAGGCATTCATCGAGGTGAGTAATACAGTCAATTGCTTGACAGTCACATCAGTATATTGTGTTCTCGTTTCAAAAACTCATTTCCCAACTTTGACAGAATGAATAATAAATGCAAATTACAATGTGCTAATGTGACAATATAGCAACAATATTGAACAGCAGACCAAAGGCAAAAATTGAAAAGAAGCACAGCTTCTGGAAATCTGAGATAAAACAGAAAATATTGGGAAATCTCAGCAGTTAGGTAATAGAAGCCATTAACATTTCAGATTGAAGATGCTCCTGAATGGATTAAGTCTGACCACAGATGAAGCTGTTAATTGTGTTTTAATCTGAATGCAAAAACAGTGATTCACAAGGATGGTTGCATGCTACAACTTGGAGCAGAAGGGCAAGGATTTTGGAAAAATTTGACAAAGGATGAAACTTCCAAGTAGGCACCCAACCATAGTGGTCATTCCTAATCTGGGAAATGTTAATGAATGAGAAAAGATATAAAGAAGGCAACTGATAATTCGAAGTGAGAGTAGCCTCCGAGATTATGACTATAGAAGCATCGGAGTTGCTGCTATAGTCATATAGGTAGAAGATAAGTTAACTCTTCCCTATATGTGAGTTTGGCACCAAATGTGTGTACAACTTAATCAGGAACCCCCAGTTCAACTGGTCAGTTAGATACAGGTTAGACCCAGCCTACCATCAACCAGTCCACTGCTACCATGTACCTTGCATAATATTTGAGGGTATTGGTAATGGTATTGTTTTATTATTGTTACATGTGCTGTACTGGGATACAGTGGAAAAACTTTCTTACATACTGTTAACACAGATCAAACCAATACACAGCTCTTTGAGGTAAGACAATAACAATACAGAATAAGGTGTAGAAGAACTACCAAAGGAGAGCAGTGCAAGTAAACGATAAAGTGCAAAATCATAGCAATGTGTATGTGAGGCTAGGAGTCTATCTTATCGTATGAGGGGTCTGTTGAAAAGTCTGATAACAGTGGGATAGAACCTGTTCTTCAGCCTGGTGATATGTGCTTTCAGGCTTTAGTATCTTATGCCCAATGGGAGAATGGAGAAAAGAGAATGTCTGTGGTGGGTGGGGTCTTTGATTATGCTGGCTGCTTTAGTGATGCAATATCGACAGATTTCAGCGAGAGGATTTTGGTTCCTGTGATGTGCTGAGCTGTGTCTATATCTCTCTTCAGTGTCTTGCAGTCATGTGCAGAACAGTTACCAAATGAAGCTGGTATGCCTTCAGACAGAATGTTATCTATGGTGCATCCATGAATATTGCTAAGAATCAACAGGGACATGCTGAATTTCTTTAGTCTCCTGAGGAAGTAAAGGCATTGGTGAGCCTTCTTGGCCATGACATCAACATGGTTGGTCCAGAACAGGGTATTGGTGATATTTACATGTATGAACATGAAGATCTCAACCTCAGCATCATTGATGTAGACTCGAGCATGTGCATTGTTCCTCTTTCTGAAGTCAATAACTAGCTCATTTGGCATTCTGTATAATGATATTGGTGTTTGAGATTGGCTAGTGCTGTTTTACAAAGGTATATAAACTGTGTTTTGGCATGGTGTGTTTCTGTAGGCTAAACAACTCATTCAAACACTCCAATAAAACAATGCTACATTATTGGGAATATGATTTAGAAATACAGAAGCTGCCTTGAAATGGAGGGCATTCTTATTGACACATTAGAGTATTCCAGGGTCCATGAGCCTGTAGGACTTTTCACATGCTAATATGGTCAGATCAATGAATGACCTGGGTATTTAACTGAGAAACAAAGCACTGCACTATTTTCCTGAAACTGCTGACATTATGATGGATTAATTTTGGTTGTTGTCTCTCAGAAGTTTGATCTTTCTCTCAATCAATAATGGAGTGTATGGAAGCCTGAGGTCACAAATTCTATGTCATACATGAGAGCTATTTTGTTATGGATGTTGCCAGGTTTTTTGAGTGTTGTTGGAAATGCACTCACTCAGACAATCTGTAGTATGGCCAAAGAGATTTAACATTATTCAAACTAAAGCACTTTTTCAGTGGGACGTCTACTTTCTTAAATGTTCACTCCTTCTACTGCTAGGATGTAATGCATACTGTGCAGCAAACTTACCTGGGCTAATTTAGCAGATGAAAGAGCACACACCTGAAAAATTAATTCCTTTTTCTTTTCACCATTGTTGCCTAACCTGCTGAGGTTTTTCTTTCCATTTTCCAAATTATTAAAGTTTCTGCAATGCAGCTTGGAGACCTACAATGCAGCTACTGTAACACAGTATTCTTGTGGATTCTGTATCTCCTGAGCAAACTGTTAGGAAGGTAGTTGATAAAAATTAACATACTGATAACAATTCACTTTCAACACTAACTCATGTTCTTTTCTTAAATTTCTTCAATGTTTTCAAGGGAGGATCAGCTCTCTCTCCAAGTACGGTGATGAGTAAAAAGAGAGCACAGGAACAAGTAATCAACTTGGCTAAAGAGGTTGGCTGTCCAACTGATAACAAGACCATACTTTTGTCTTGCCTTCGTGGTACACCTGCATTGACTCTGAACACAGCACAAACTAAGGTTGGTAATCATTCATTAAATAATATTTGAAGATATATTACTGTATAGCATCAATCATTCATAGAATCTCCCATGCAAAACACTTCCTGTTAAAGTTATATTTTGTCTAGACACCTGTCACGAAGACAGGAAAATTTTTCCAACAATCTTGTGTGCAAACAGCCAAGCAGAAGGCAACATGCTGAGAAATGTTCCTTGCCCATTGAGATTCTTATGACCTGAAATGGACTGTCTGCGACACTGGTGGAAGTAGATTCAATAATAAATTTCATGAGGAAATTTGATTAGAAATTGAATAGGAAAATTTTGTAGAGTTCTGGAAAAAGGCAGGGCTGTGCAATAATAGTTTTCAAATAACCAAAATTGGCTCTTTCGTGTTGTATAAATCTATGAAACTTTGATGCAAGGCACTTGGTAACTGATAATCCCATTGACAAGATGCCAGGGTTGATCACACAGCTAGCTTTTGCTCAAATATTAATTGCTTGCAGAAGAAAATGGCTACAAGTTCCAGTATCATCTTTCTGAAGGAGAAAGAATGCTCAATGTTGAAAGAGAAAAAACAAAACCATGGGAGGCAAAGACTCATCCTAAGTCTTATTTTGATTCTGACTGGATGATTAGACAAAGAAAAATAACCCTTCACTTCTGATTACTGCATCCAAATCCAAAACAAACTTATAGGATGCAAATCTGCCAAATGGAAGCTTTTTAAGGAAAGTGAGTCTGAACAGTCGCAATCAGATTTCAGAAAATAGCATAAAATAACTCATAACTTATGTAAAAATCAGCACACTAAACTTCTCAGTTTTACAATTTAATGCTTCTGTCATGCAAAGGTCTGTGCCAAAACATGAACCTTGCATCTAAGCTCTTGGAATTATTAAAAAGTAACATATGATCACACTAGAGTGCCTTTGCAATGCTTGAGCTTAAGGTATGGTTTTGGAATGAGTACTAAGAACGTTAGAAAGGAATGAAAAGGTCATTCAATCCATCTAGTCCTTTGTTTACAGGGAGAGATTCTGTCAAACCAAACTGCACCTGGATTGGCTTAATCACATGCAGAAGGAATTCGTAACAAGCAGTGATAACTCTTACAAATCAGTGAACAAAAAATTAAAATGATTTATGAGCCTTGGAACACTCCACTGCATTTGTGCCAATGACTAATCTGGACATCGACATCTGAGTTTTAAGATTACGTAAGCAGCGATCAGTAGAGGGGGCACAGGGAGAAACAGTTGGAGCAGACTGTGCTGTGGGAGAGCCAAGAAAGTGTCAGCATAACTGGGTGGAATGTAGACAATGGTGTGTTATGAGCTGAGGAGAAGAGAGTAAGGGAGCTTTTGTGATTTGAATCTGTGATGTCCAGTCAAGCAAGGCTCTGTCATCACACCATTATCTCCACTCCAACAAACTGAGTTCTGCAGTGGAGCAAATCCGCAGGATGTGCAGAAAATCATCCCTCTCTCCAGAACCAAGATCGGATGAACTTCAATTAGAGTTATTAGCCAATGAGCTCTAAACTGTTGTTGAATTCTTTATCGGATTATAAATATCTGATGATCTTGATCCTTCACCCAACTAACAACCATATCCCTTCCCTCCTCACAACGAGCACACTACCCCTGACAGTTAATATCCTAATATGTATTGATGTGCAAATGATACATGAGATCTGGTCCTGTGCAATGAGACAGGTAAAATTAGTGATCTTGTAGTTAGGAACCCTCTTGGAAAGAGTGATCACAGTATGACTGAATCCTCATACAAATGGAGGATGCAATAGTTCATTCTAAAACCAGTGTGTTATGTGTAAACAATAGAGACTACAATGGGATGAGGGAAGATTTGACTGGGAACACAGGCTATATGGTGGGATGGTTGAGGAACAGTAGGAGATTTTTAAAGAAGTTTTTCATGGTGCTCAACGAAGGTATATTCCAGGTACAAAGTCGCTAAGGGTTGCCAAGAGTAGTGGGGAAACTGGGAAATCTTTAAAAAGCAACAAAGAAAGGGAAGATAGATTATGAAAATAAACTACTGCAAAATATGAAAATAGATAGTAAAAGCTTTTATAATTATATAAAGCTGAAAAGGGTGGATAAAGTGAATGTAGGTCCCTTGGAGGACAAGAGGGGGGAATTGATATTGAGCAGTGAGGAAATGGCCGAGGCTTTGAATGACTATGTTGTGGGTCTTCATGGTAGAAGACACGTCTAACGTGACAATGAGAGATGTTATGGATGCGAATGGAGGTGAAGACCTCAATGTAAATCGCTATCACTAAAGAGGTATGCTGAGCAAACTTGTGGGCCTGAAGGTAGACAAGTCCCCTGGTCCTGATGGAATGCATCCCAAGGTACTGAAAGAAATGGCAGAGTTTATAGTTGAGGCTTTGGTGGTAATTTACCAAAATTTTCTGATGTCTGGGAAGATCGCGGTGGATTGGAAGACAGTGAGTGTCATGCCGCTGTTCAGAACAAGATGTAGGCAAAAGACAGGTAACTATAGGCCAGTTAGTTTAACATCTATAGTGGGGAAAACTCTTGAAGCTAGCATTAAAGAAGCAATAGCGAGGCATCGGGAAAGAAATGGATCCAGCAGGCAGACACAGCATGGATTCAGCAAAGGCAGGTCCTGTTTGACACACCTACTGGAGTTCTTTGAAGATACGAGTGCAATGGATAGAGGGGAACAGATGGACGTTATTTACTTGGATTTCCAGAAGGCGTTCGATAAGGTGCCGCACAAAAGACTCCTCCATAAGATAAGGACGCATAGAGTTGGGGGTGGTGTATTAGCACAGCCGGAGAATTGGTTAACCAATAGAAAGCAGAGAGTTGGAATACTGGGGTGTTACTGTGGTTGGCAACTAGTGGTGAGTGGTGGTCCTGCAATTGTTCACGATATACATTTATGATCTGGAATAGGGGACTGAGTGTAGTGTATTGAACTTTGTTGATGACACTCAAAGAAAATTGTGCAGAAGATACGGAGAGTCTGCTGAGATATAGATAGGTTAAATAAGTGGGCAAGGGTCTGGCAGATGGAGACAATGTTGGTAAATGTGAGGTCATTAACTTTGGAAGGAAAAATGGAAGATCAGTTTATTATTCAAATGATAGAAAAAATCATAGCATACTGCTGTGCAGAGAGACTTGGACGTGCTTGTGCACACAAAAGGTTGGTTTGCAGGTGCATCAGGCTATCAAGAAGGCAAGTGGAAAGTTGGCCTTCAGTGCTAGAGGGTTTGAATTTAAGAGCAGGGACGTTATGCTCCAAATGTACTGGGTACTGGTGAGGCTGCACCTGGAGTACTGCATGCAGTTCTGGCCTCTACTTGAGGAAGGATAAACTGGCTTTGGAGTCAGTGCAGAGGAGGTTCACCAGGTTGATTCCAGAGATGAGGGGGTTAGACTATGAGGAGAGATTGAGTTGCCTGGGACTGTACTCGCTGGAATTCAGAAGAATGAGAGGAGATCTTATAGAAACATACAAAATTTTGAAAGGGATAGATAAGATAGAGGCAGGAAAGTCTATGTGGATAACTTTGCATATCTCAGGAGCCACCCCTCAGTAAAGACAATCATCAGTGACAAAGTTTCCAACCACCTCCAGTGTTCTAGCACAGTCTTCAGCCATTATAGAAAAGTAAGAACCAAGGCCACAGGTCTGATACCAAGCTCATGGCCTACCAACCAGCAGTGATCACAGCTTTCCTGGAGATATGATATGGACAACAAACAGTAGGAAGCTTAAGGACTGAGAAGGGCTATGAGTGCAGGATATGGGAACCATCAATCATATCATCTCAAGGCAACATTTGCAGCATTGCTTTATTCAAGTCTCTAATCATTGTGAAGCAGCTTCAGTGGCCAAGCCACATCATTACTATTCCTGACATCAAATCCCCAAAGAAAGCACTCTACTCCAATCTGTATAACAGCAAGAGATTTCAAAATGAACAAAGAAATGCTTCAAGAACATCCTCAACTCTTTATTGATAAAGCAAAGCACCCCATCAACTCATGGGAGTCACTGGGCCACTTAAAACGATGGAGCTTCCTAAAGATTCCAGGTATTTCAGATATCTAGGATAGAAACACACGAAGATTAAAGCAAAGAGCATGTGGGCACCATAGCCAAGGAAGCACCATGTAAGAAACTATCAATCCATTCACCTGCCCTGTCTACTTCTACCTGTCCAACCCATGGCAGAGTTTGCAGATCCCACATTGGACTCATCTCGATGAATGAAGACTGCACATTGCTGGAATCTGGAACAACAAGTAATCTTCTGGAAGAAATCAGCCAGTGTAGCACCATTTGTGGGAAGAAACAAATTGTTGATGTTTCGAGTTCATGATACATCCCGCCCCTGCCCACAGATTTGTCATGGAAGCAACCTGTCTTACTTCCTGAGAAGAAGCAATGTTAGACTTACCTGAAGTTTAAAATACTACAAGCTTATAAATCAAACTGCGTTTGGAGTAAATGAGAATCTACGAATCTTGATGTAATGCCTCAATAATGGAAGCACAGAATTGTTTACTTACCTTGTTGTCTTATTTGAGTATATTGAAGGATGATTTTCATTTGTAGGTTTTCTAAATATCCATAGTATCTTGAAAGAGTATTGATACATTCAAACTTGATGCATTCTTAAAAAACCTAACAGTTTAAGAAACAATATATCATTAATGTCTTGAATCTAACTTGTTTTAGGGAACTGTTAGCTTTGAGCCTACTTTTCCCAAAGTTTCTTCTGGAATTTTCCTTACAGATAGTTGGATGCATAGTAAAGATTGATTGGATGAAGTAGGCATTGACTCAAACGTACCATGTGATTTTTTTTTTGTGGCATTACATGTTGCAGTATGATGAAGGAGAATAAAGACTGTTACCTTTTGTCACCCAGTGTTTCCTGTGAAACCAGCACTTTACAGTACCAGCAACCCTGCTGCTGTCTGTAAGGAGCTTGCATGCTCTCCCCGTGACCATGTGGGTTTCCTCCAGGTCCTCTGGTCTCCTCCCACAGCCAAAAGACATGCAAATTGGTAGGCTAATTGGTCATTGTAAATTGTCCAGTGATTAGGCTAGGAATAAATCAGGTTATTGCTGAGCAGCATGGATCAAAGGGCCAGAAGGGCCTACTCCACACTGTACCTGTATCTTAATCTCAGCATTTTACAAGGTAGTATATTCAGGCAAGGTTTTTACCTGCACATTTGTTTGTTTGATCCCACAGCTGTTATCAATCAGTGGTCCATTCCAAACATGGGGCCCAGTAGTTGATGGGATATACCTACGAGAATCCCCTCTCACAGCCTTCCCTAATAGACGATTCCATGCAGTGGACTTAATGATTGGGAGTGCAGAGGAGGACGGGCTTGTCAGAAGATCCAAAGCAATTATGGTAAGATGAAACTTGATTTAAGAAATGCCACCAATATTTTTCTCTACTATATAAGAACATAAGAAGCAGAAGCAAGAGTAGGCCATAGTCCTTTGAGTCTGCTCTGCCTTTCAATAAACCTTCATCTCAAAGCCACTTTATTGCACTCTCCCAAATATATTATCCTCCATAGAGTTTAGATGTCTGACATTCTTCACCTTAAATATATTCAGTGATTTTTGCCTTCTCAACTCTATGGGGTAAAGAAAAGTACACGGGCTCATGAATCTGAGAGTAAATTTCTCTTTTATCTCTGCCAGGACTGTGTGGCCACATATTCTGAAACTGTGCCCTCTAATTCCAGATTGGAGGGGATTAGAGGGCACAGGGGAAGAATCCTCTTTCCATCCATCTAGTCATTCATCCTCAGGATCTTTTATGTGAAGTAATGTGGCTCAGTAATGTAACTGTATTTATCTGAGTCTGGAAACAACCTGAAAGCACTGGAAGCACTCTGCAGGTTGGTCTACTTCAGTAGAATGAGAAAGGGAGTTAATGTTTCAGGGTGAAGAACTGGGAAAGAATGAAAAATAAGACAATTTTAAGTTGCATAGAGGGTGAGGAAGGGACAGATAGGGCAAGGGGATGATGACAGGTTCGCCAAGGTGATACTAGGCTACTGAAGCCCTCTGGCTGTTGGATTATAAAGGCAGTGAGAGAGAGGGGACAAACAGAGAAACGTGTAAAAACTGCGAAATGTCGTCACTGCTGTAAGAAGTGGCCAGCAAATCAGTGTTATCAGAAAGAGGAAATACAATATTAATATTATTGATGAATAACTATTTCTGGTTCAAACTATGAAAGCAAATTACCTGAAATTTTTGAGTTTGATATAATCCGGAAGGCTCTGATGCACCCAGGCAGAAAATGAAATATAATTCCTAAAGCTTACACTTAGCCTCACCAGAACAGTACAGCATTCCACAGGCTGAAAGATCAGAGTGGGAGTGGAACAGAGAAATAAAGTGACAATTTGAAGTCCTCAGTTTCTGTTTGGACACATTGTTACTTCAAGTATACCATACTGTAAATCAGCCAAGTTCTTATGTTTGACAACTGTCCAGTAAATCACAAATATAAAGTGTGTGTGTGAATATTTGCTTGCACTTGAAATGTTTGTGTCATGTGCAGACATCAGCTGACAACTAAGAAAAAGCTACCACTTTCACCTCCATCAGAGTCATAGTTGTTCATACCTTGGCAATGTCTACTTGGATGAGGTACAGGAGAGTTCTGAATCAGAACACAATGAGGATCAGAGTATTTGGTAAAAACATATGTCCAGTTCAATGCTGGAGGAACTCAACGGGTCAGGCAGAATCTACGGAAATGAATAAACTGTCGACATTTTGGGACAAGACCCTTCTTCAGGACCCAACCCATGCCAGTCCTTCCAAACGTCAGAACTTGGCGCTAAGTGAAAGGCCTATTTACTGAATGATCTGTCCATTTTCTCACTAATCTAAAGATAATTCCAATGATTTGTGGAATAATTATACAATCAAATTCAAGGTCAAAGTTGACTTTATTATCAAAAGCATAAGTACAGGTAAGCACAGGTACAATGAGAAACTTACTTCCAGCAATATTAAAGGCGCATTAGAGCATCCAGTCACACTCCCTTTTTTCCATCCAACTTTTAAAAATTTCATTCCTTTCCTTCAACTAATTTACATTCTTTTATTTCAGTCTTTAAATGCAATACAAAAAGAAATCATCAGGAAAACCCAACAAGCCAAAGAGCATCTATAGAGCTAGGAAGAAAGTCAAAGCCTCAGTTTGCTGAACTTCTGGTTATTTTGTTGTACTCAGTTTCATTTATGTTTTTCATAATGTCTTAAATGTCAGTGCTCTTGTAGCCCCAAAAGGGAACTCTGTTCCAAAGGACTGCAAGCTGGGTGATCTGGTCTGCAATATCATTGCCTCCTCTCCGAAACTGTGGTTTTCATGAGAAGACCAGACTTGCCCTATAATCTCATCCTATCCAGCAACTCTGTTATTCTCAATTATAATTAAATGTGAATCTTTCCAGTAGCTTTACTGCTTTATCTCCATAGAATTCTTCTATGGAGAATACTGAATAATTTGAAAAAACTGTAGCCAATTAATTACAAGGCAAGATTTTAATAAATTCTAATCAAAAGTTTCTCTATGTTGAATGGCATCATGCATATATTTTTTTAAGATATATTTTTACAACTTTTTTGTTCTGTTTACCAATATGTTTGGAAAGCACGTGTTCTTTCCACTTGGGGAAGCTTACTGCTCATCTTGTTTTTCCCATTTCCACTTGAGGGGTAGCTCTAGCCCACATGTTGCGCCCGTTGCCTAACAACAGCTCCAAGTAAATTATACTCCATTGGAAAAGTCTCCTCAATTAGCTTTTTTGTCAATTTGGCACACTGTAAATGTTGGCTTTTAGATCCTGTGGAGAAACATGTGTATTGCTTATTAACAAAGCTGAGACATGAGACTTGCTCATTACAAGAAGGCTTTGATGCTTTATAAATTAAGATACACAGATGCTTGCTCAGCAAGGTGCCGATAAACTCCTTCCTGCCAGAGACAACCATAAGCAATGTATTATGTTCTGGTGAGCTGGCAGTAGGTAGTAAATTTGGAACAGGAAAGTTTTAAATAGTCTCTTATCATACAATAAATCAAGATAGTGGTCATGGAAAGAATGCAATGTTGATATTGTGCCTTTGGCATTCTAAAGTTATGTAACAAGCTATTTTCCCATGTTCTCAAGAAAACATGCCAAGTAAGGACCTTGCCCTATCTGAAGTGGAGACAAATCAACATGGGATTTTTCTTACTTATCCTCTTTCAATTGGCCTAGTAGTGTTAGTGACAGTTTTAGAAGTAGCTTATACAAGAATTTTCTTAAGTAACGGAAGGCATCTAATTAGAAACAGGATGTGAAACTTATTACATAAATGGGAAGATGATGCATTACATTTATGCTCTTTCTTCAATTGATATATAATTTTAATTGATACATAACACATGAAAAAGACCATAAGACAGTGGAGCAGAATTAGGTCATTCGGCCTATCATGTCTGCTCTGCCACTTGATCACGACTGACCCACATTCCTCTGAATCCTATTCTCCTGCCTTCTCCCCATATCCTTTCACACTCTGATTTATCAAGAATCTCTCAACTTCCACCTTAAATACAATCAATCACCTGGCCTCTGCAGCTGCCTCTGGCAATGAATTCCACAGATTCACAACCCCCCGATTTAAAAAAAGAATTCCTTATCTCTGTTCTAAATAGACATCCCTCTATTCTGTTGTGCCCTCTAATCCTAGATGCCCCAGTACAGGAAATATCTTCTCAGCATGCACTCTATCTGGGCCTTTCAACATTCGATAGGTTTAATAAGATCCCCTCTATTATTCTAAATTCCAGTGGGTATAGGCACAGAGCCATCAAACGCTCCTCATATCATTCAATCCCAGCATCATTTTCGTGAACCTGCTTTGAACCCTCTCTGATGTCTCCAACCCTCTCTACTTCTTTATCACATCCTTTCTCAGATAAGGTGCCCAAAACTGCTCACAGTACTCCAAGTGCAGCCTCACCAGTGCCTCATAAAGCCTTATATCCTTGCTTTTATATTCTAGTCCTCAGGCATTTGCCTCCTTCAGCACCAACTCAACCTGCAAGTTAACCTTTAGGGAAACCTGCACAAGGACACTCAAGTCCCTTTGCACCTCAGATTTTTGAATTTTCTCCCCGTTTAGAAAATAGTTTATGCTTTTATTCCTTCCACCAAAGTGCATGACCGTACACTTCCTTTCACTGTCTCTTCTTTGTCCATCCTTCCGATCTGCCTCAGTCCTTTTGCAGCCATCCTGCTTCCTCAGCATTACCTGCTTTTCCATTTATCTTCACAGTATCTGCAAACTTGGCCACAAAGTCATCAATTCCATCATGCAAATCATTGACATATAATGTAAAAAGTATCGGTCCCAGCACCGATCCCTACGGAAAACTGCAGCCAATCAGAAAAGGCTCTCTTTATTTCCACTCTGCATCCTGCCAATCAGCCACTGCTTTATCCATGCTGGTATCTTTCCTGTAATGCCATGGGCTCTTAACTTGTTACATCCTTTCAAAGGCCTTTTGAAAATCCAATTACACAACATCAACTGATTTTCCTTTATCTGTCCCACTTGTTCATTCAAAGAATTCCAACAGATTTATCAGACAAGGTTTTCCCTAGAGGAAACTGTGCTGACTTTGGCCTATTTTTATCATGTGTTTTCAAGTACCCTGAGATCTCATCCTTGACAATCGATTCCAACATCTTCCGAACCACTGAGGTCAGACTAAATGGCCTATAGTTTAATTTCATTTGCCTCTCCGTTGAAGAGTGGAGTGACATTTGTAATTTTCCAGTCCTCTGGAATCATGCCAGAATCCAGTGATTCTTGAAAGATCATTACTAATACATCTACTAGCTCTTTCAGAACCCTAAGGCGTAGTCCATCTGGTCCAGGTGACTTAACTACCTTCAGACCTTTCAGCTTCCCAAGCACCTACACTAACTACTGTCCCCTGACACTCTACAACTTCTGGCATACTGTTAGTGTCTCCCACAGTGAAGACTGTTGCAAAATACTTATTCAGTTCACCCACCATTTCCTTCCATCTTGTAGGCATTCTACAAATTCTCTCTCTTGTGATCCACAATTAGCACCAACCTGCTTTTCCCAATCTATCTGCATTTTGAAATACCCTATTACCATGGTAACATTGCCCTTTTGACATACATTTTCTATCTACTGTTGTAATATGTTTCTCACTTCCTTGCTACTGTTCTGAGGCCTGTACATAACCCCTATCATCATCTTTATACCCTTGCAATTACTTAGCTCTACCCACAATGACTCTACATCTTCTGATCCTATATCACCTTTTAATAAGGGTTTGATTTCATTTTTTAGGAACAGAACCATGCCCACCCCTTCTGCCTACGTGTCTGTCCTTTCAATACAACATGTATCATTGAACGTTAAAATCTTCTTTGAGTCATGATTCAGTGATGCTCACTTCATATCTGCCAATCTCTAACTGCATTACAAGGTCACCTACCTTATTCAGTATACTTTGAGCATTCAAACGTAACCCCTTCAGTCATGTATTCATCACACTTTTCGATTTTGTCCCCATTACACTCCAACTCATCCCACTGCAATCTTGCCCTATCATCAGCCTGTCCCTCCTGACAGTCTCAATACACACTGCCTCTGCTTGTATACCGACTGCCCCATCCTAAACCCTATCACTCAGTTTCCCATCCCCTGCAGAATTAGTTTAAAGCCTCTCCAGTAGTTCCAGCAAACCTGCCTGCAAGGATATAAGTCCCCCTTGTGTTCAGACATAACTTTTGTACTGGTCGTACCTTCCCCAGAGGAGATCCCAATGATCCAGCATCTGAAACCCCACCCCCTGCACCAGTTCCTCAGCAACACATTCATCTGCAAAATCATCCTGTTCTTACTCTTAATGGGGGGTGGGGAGGTGGCACAGGCAGGAACCCAGAGTGTTCTGCCTTGGGGCTCTCATTTAGAACCTGGTGGCTTTTGTCATTGGTGCCAATATGTACCAACACTTCTGGCTGCTCACTCTCTCCCCCTTTAGAATGCTGTGGACCTAATTCAAGACATCCCTGACCCTGACTTGGGAGGCAAAATACCATCTGGGTGTCCATAAGACCATAAGGTACAGGAGCAGAATTAGGCCATTTGGCCCATTGAATCTGCTCCACTATTCCATCATGGCTGATCCCGGATCCCACTCAAACCCCATACACCTGCCTTCTTGCCATATCCTTTGATGACCCGACCAATCAGAAATCTATCAACTTCCACTTTAAGTATACCCACGGACTTGGCCTTAACCACATTCCCCAGATTCACCACTCTTTGGCTAAGAAAAAATCCTCCTTACTTCTAAGTTGCTGCGTTCACCAGCAACTTTGATGTGTGTTGCTTGAATTTCCAGCATCTGCAGAATTCCTCGTGTTTGCACTCTCCTTACTTCTGTTCTAAATGGTCGTCCCTCAATTTTGAGGTTGTGCCCTCTAGTTCTGGATACCCCCACCATAAGAAACATCCTCTCTGCATCCACCTTATAGAGCCATTTCAACGTTTGGTAGGTTTCAATGAGATCCCCTGTTTCCAGTGAGTACAGGCCCAAAGCTGCAAAATGCTCTTCATATGTTAACCCCTTCGTTCCCAGAATTAGCCTTGTGAACCTCCTCTGGACTCTTTCCAATGACAACACATCCTTTCTGAGATATACGGCCCAAAACTGTTGACAATTCTCTAAGTGCGATCTTATTAGTATCTTATAAAATCTCGGCATTATTTCCTTGCCTTTATGTTCCCTTGCAGTTGAAATAAATTCCAACATTATATTTGCCACCTTTACCACAGACTCAACCTGTAAATTAACCTTCGGGAGTCTTGCATAAGAATTCCCAAGTCCCTCTGCACCTCTGATGTTTGAAACTTCTCCCCATTTAGATAATAGTCTGCACTATTGTTCCTTTTACCAAAATTCATTATCATACATTTCCCAACACCGTATTCCATCTGCCACTGTTTTGCCCATTCTTCCAATTTGTCTAAGTCCTGCTGCAATCGCATTGCTTCCTCAGCACTACCTACCCCTCCACCTATCTTCGTGTCATCTGCAAACTTTGCTACAAAGCCATCAATGCTACTATCCAAATAATTGACAATGTGAAAAGCAGTGGTCTCGATACTGACCCCCGAGGAACACCACTAGTCACTGGCAGCCAACCAGAAAAGGCCCCCTTTATTCACATTCACTGCCTGTCAGTCATTCCTCTATCCAGGCCAGTATTTCTCCTGTAATGCCACAGGATTTTATATTATTTAACAGCTTCATGCATGGCACCTTATCAAATGCCTTCTGAAAATCCAAGTAAATGACATCCACTGCCTCTCCTTTATCCACCCTGCATGTTACTTCCTTAAAGAACTCTAATAGATTTGTCAGGCAAGATTTCCCTTCACAGTAACCATGCTGAGTTTGACTTATTTTATCATTAGTCTCCAAGTACTCCAAAACCTCATCCATAATAATAGACTCTAACACTTTCCCAACCACTGAGGTTAGGCTAACTGGCCTATAATTTCCTTTCTTTTGCATTCCTCCTTTCTTAAGGAGTGGAGTGACATTTGCAATCTTCCAGTCCTCCAAAACCATGTCTGAATCAAATATTTCTTGAAATATTATGACCAATGCATCCATTATCTCTTCAGCAACCTCTCTCAGGACTCTAGGATGTAGTCCATCTGGTCCAGGTGTCTTATCCACCTTAAGATCTTTGAGTTTGCCTGGCACTTTTCCCTTTGTAATAGCAATGGCACTCACTCCTTCTCCCTGACATTCATGGACCTCTGGCACACTTCTAAGTGTCTTCCACGGTGAAGTCTGATGCAAAGTACCCATTAAGTTTATCTGCCATTTCTTTCTCCCCATTACTACCTCACCAGCATCATTTTCCAGTGGTCCAATATCAACTCTCACCTCCTTCTTTCTCTTTTAGTATTTTGCTTTACATTATTGGCTAGTTTGCCCTCATATTTCATCATTTCCCTTCTTATAGCTTTTTGAGTTGCCTTTTGTTGGATTTTAAAATCTTCCCAACCATCCAACTTCCCATTCACTTTTGCTACGTTATATGCCCTTTCCTTGGCTTTTATGCAGTCCTTAACCTCCCTTTGTCAGCCATAGTTGTCTACCCTGCCATTTGAGAACTTATCACATCCACAGAATCTCGTGTCTATTCCTCTAACAATGGACTCCGCTAACACTGCTGCAATCCTCTTCTTTCCCCCTTCCCTTCTGAGCCACAGCACCAGACACTGCTAGAGACCTGATCACTATGGTTTATCTCTAATAGCTTGCCCCCCAAAACACTTTTCAAAATTGTATAATTATTACTGAGGGATATAGCCACAGGGGAGTCTACACTGGTTGCCTATTTTCTTTCCCTCTCCTGACAGTCACCCAAGTACCTACCCCCTGCAAGTTGAGGCTGACTGCCTCTCAGTATCACCACCTTAGTTTCCTGTGCGAGCCAAAGGTCATCGAGCTGCATCTCTAGTTCCTTAACATGTTCTTTGAGGATCTGCAACTTGGTGCACCTGGTGCAGATGTGGATATCTAGGAGGATGGAGGTCTCCCAGAATTCCCACATCTCACACAAAGAACACAACACAGCCTGTGGAGCCATCCTCACTGCACTAACCATGTAATAACTATAAAAAGAGATGAAGGAAGAAAAGAAACCTATCTGATACCTCGCCAAAGACTGAAGAGCCAGAGCTCCCCACTGCAATACTGGCCCACTGACACAATGGCCGCTCCATCTTTCCCTGCCTTATTATTATTTTCCCTTGTTAATGAATCACAGTTTGATTGGGCTGCCAGAAAATGGTGAAAGGCCACCAGCGCTTTTTAAGTCTCTCTCACTGACCTATGAGCTGCCTCCTTTCTTTCTCCCAATTTGACTGGGCTGCTGGAAAAATGCTGAAAGCCCACGTGCTTCTTTTTAAATCTTACTCACAGAACTGCGAGTTGCCTCCTCTCTTGCTCCCAATTCGACTGGGCTGCTGAAAAAATGCTGAAAGACAGCAAACGCTCCTTTTTAAATCTCATTTAAAAAGAACATCAACACTTTGGATTCTGATGTTATTACTAGTAGCAATGTAAACTAACAAGGTTTTAAACACTTTTAGAAGAATATTATCAAAAAGCAGGTGGTAAGTTGAGAAAAATATTGAGAAGTTTGGTTAAAGTCCACTTGGAACATTAGGTACAGAATTCCCCAGGTAATGTTGGACATTTGAAGGAAGAAGCAGAGTTTATATTTCAGACTGTTAACTTTTCATCAGAGCTCAGATTTAAACACTTTGAGGTGAATGTCCATTTCTTCCTGTAAGTTCAATGACCACTATGTCCGTCATTCTCCTTTGCAACAGAATGAAGCAGAACCAGATAGTACACCGCTTCATATATTCTTTGTTGCCAAGGCTTGTGTACTGGTTGCCTTGTCACAGTTCACCTATTTTTGCCTTACCCATGCTTAAGGTATTTTTGGCTTGAGTATTTTTGACTTGATGATTACAATCTTTTCCTGGTTTTTCTCTCTCCTTCCTTCCTACATAATGTTTTTCTCAATCGGCATTTTGCTTCCTGTGTTTTATCCTTCACAGCAAGTCTTGTTCAGCTGACACCCTGTGCAGACTGGATTTTACAAAACTCAATTTGAAAATGCTTATTCTTGATCTCAATCCCTCTATCCAAGGGGCTCCCAACTTTTATGCCAGGAACCCTTATCAGCAACCGAGGGTTCTGTGGACACTTGGTTGGGAAACCCTCTTCTACACCCTCATTCCTCCTGATCTCTGTATCATCCTTTAGCCACATAAACCTTGGAATTGCCATGTTTCTTTGGCATTTTGCAAACTCTTGATTAATTTGCTACTCCTTTCCAACAATGCTTCAGCTGACTTGGTCCCAAGCTCTGGGATTCACCCTTTGGTTCCATTTTCCTTACACCTTTAGAATAATCATTAATATTCTCCCCTTTGACCAAGGTTAGTGGATATTTATTTCTGTGATATTGTATGAGAATAAAAAAATTACCATACATGTGCTTCAGGAAAGTTTATTAAATATATATAGCTGCAAACTATTGTTGATGGAGTCAGATAGGTCAAGCACAGCCAATAATTAACAAAACACAAAAGCCTCTGTCTTGCCATTGCTAGTTTATGGAACAGATTTATTCAGGAATAATGTGGGTGATTGGCTTAATGAAAAGAAAATGCTTTTCAATTTCAAGCTCTCTGAAAAGTTGCTAAAAGTCGTGCTGCTGAATTTAGTGGGCACACAGTGTACATATCACAGAATAGGCTTTATGAATGAAATTATTTCAGTCAGTACAAACATAACAAAAAGCATTTTCAATGATAATTTCATAACGATTATTTCATAGGACAAAATTACAACAAAAAAAATAGATATTCTTTAAAAGAGACCAAAAGAGTGTAGGCTGAAGCTACAGCTTATTATGCCTACACCTCTTACTTACACAACAACATATTTGGCATCAATCATCACATCAAAATAAAAAAATTTCATAACCTTTTAATAAAATCTAATTCCAAGTATCATTTATTTACTAATCTGGTTGCAGATAGGTTTAATGATTTCTTTGTTAATGTGGGAACTAAATTAGCTAAATCGATTACTGAACACAGCAATAAAGATGGAGTAAATATACAAGATATGAAACATATAAGATTATTAAGGGATTGGACACGCTAGAGGCAGGAAACTTGTTCCCGATGTTCGGGGAGTCCAGAACCAGAGGCCACAGTTTAGAATAAGGGGTAGACAATTTAGAACGGAGTTGAGGAACAACTTTTTCACACAGAGGGTTGTGGTTCTGTGGAATACTCTGCCTCAGAAGGCAATGGAGGCCAATTCTCTGGATTCTTTCAAGAAAGAGTTAGATAGAGCTCTTAAAGATAGTGGAGTGAAGGGATATGCGGAGAAGGCAGGAAAAGGGTACTGATTGTGGATGATCAGCCATGATCACAGTGAATGGTGGTGCTGGCTCAAAGGGCTGAATGGCCTACTCCTGCACCTATTGTCTAAATAGTATTATCGATATAAACACTTACACTATGTTTACACTAGGTATATAAATCAAAGAGCAAGAAATCAACATTGGAATGGATATGATATGTATTTAATTATAAGCATCATTGACTGTGTTGTGAAACCACTGACTCATATTTGCAATCAGTCTTTGATTTTTGGAAAATTTCCCAATAAAATGAAAATAGCCAAGGTCATTCCAATATACAAAGCTAGAGATAGACATGTATTTTCAAATTATAGACCAGTTTCATTGCTCTCAGTTTTCCAAAATATATATATTACAGACTTTCATTATTTGCTTTCTGTTGGTTTTTAAAAGCTCCCAAACTTCTAACTTCTCACTAATCTTTGCTTTATTAGATGCCCTCTCTTTGGCTTTTATGTTGACGTTGACTTCCCTTGTTAGCCGTGGTTGTGTCATCTTGCCTTTAGAATACTTCTTCCTCATTGGGATGTATATATCATGTGCCTTCCAAATTGCTTCCAGAAATTCCAGCCATTGCAGCTCTGCCATCATCCTTGCCAGTGTTCTTTTCCAATCATTCCCAGCCAACTCCTCTTTGATGGCTCTGTAATTCCCTTTACTCCATTGTAATATTAATACATCTGTCTTTAGATTCTCCCCCTCAAATTTCAGGGTGAATTAGGTGTATAAGGTGATGAAAGGCATTGATCATGTGGATAGTCAGAGGCTTTTTTCCTGGGGCTGAAATAGCTAACATGAGAGGGAACAGTTTTAAGGTGCTTGGAAGTAGATACAGAGGGGACGTCAGGGGTAAGTTTTTTTTAAAAACACAAAGAGTGGTGAGTGTGTGGAATAGGCTGTTGGTGACTGTGGTGGAGGTGGATACAATAGAGTCTTTTAAGAGACTTATGGATAGGTACATAAGGCTTAGAAAAATAGAGGATTATGGGTAACCCTTGGTAATTTCTAAAGTAAGGGCATGTTCAGCACAGCATTGTGGACCGAAGGGCCTATATTATGCAGTAGTTTTTCTATGTATCTATGTTTCTAATTCAATCATATATGATCATCCCCTAAGGGTTCCTTTACCTTAAGCTCTCTAATCAATTCTGGCTCATCACATAGCACCAAATCCAGAATAGCTGATCTTCTAGTGGGCTCAACCATGAGTTGCTCCAAATGCCATCTCGTAGGCACTCTGGAAATTTCCCCTTCTGGAATCTAGCACCACCCTGAGTTTCCCAATTTACCTGCATATTGAAATCTTGCATGACTATTGTAACATTGCCCTTTTGGCATGCATTTTCTATCTCCCATTGTAATTTGTAGGCAACATTCTAACTACTATTTGGGGGTCTGTAAACAACTCCCATCAGGGTCTTTTTACCCTTGTAGTTCCTCAGTTGTATCCACAATGATTAAACACCTCCCAACCCTATGTCACCTCTTTTAATGATTTGATTTCATTGTTTACCAACAGAACAATGCTGCCCCCTTTGCCTTCCTGCCTATCCTTTGGATACGTGGTAATGCACTTTGGTGGAAGAAATGAAAGTGTTGACTATTTTCTAAATAGAGAGAAAATGCAAAAAGCTGAGGCACAAAGGGACTTGGGAGTTCTTGTGCAGGATTTCCTAAAGGTTACTTTATGGGTTTGAGTCCGGGATGAGGAAGGCAAATGCAATGTTAGCACTAATTTCAAGATGACTAGAATATGAAAGCAGGGATGTAATATTGAGACTTTATAAAGCACTGATGAGGCCTCACTTGGAAAATTGTGAACAATTTTGGGCCCCTTAGAAGGGATGTGCTGAAACTGGAGAACATACAAAGGAGGTTTAAAAAAAAATGATTCTAGGATTAAATGGTTTGTCATATGAAGAGCGTTTGATGGCTCTGGGCTTGTGTTGACCAGAATTCAGAAGAATGAGGGGTGATCTTATTGAAACCTATCAAATAGTGAAAGGCCTTGATAGAGTAGATGTGAAGAGGATGTTTCCTATGGTGGGAGAGTGCAAGACCAGAGGACACAGCCTCATAATAGAGGAGCATCCTTTTAAAACAGATGAGGAGGAATATCTTTAGCCAGAGAGCTGTGAATCTGTGAAATTCTTTGGCACAGGCAGCTGTGGAGGCCAAGTCTTTGCGAATACTGAAGGCAGAGGTTAATAGATTCTTGATTGGTCAGGGCATGAAGGGATATGGGGAGAAAGCAAGAGATTGGAGCAGAGGGGGAAATTTAGATCAGCCATGATGAAATGGTAGAGCAGTCTTAATGGGCCAAGTGGCCTAATTCTGCTCCTATATCTTATGGTCTTGTGGACTTAAGTTTTTGTAACAAATTCAGCAATCTAAGTCCTTATACAGGCATTCTTTTGCTGAATTCCCAGTTTTGCCACAACAGTAACATTGATTGCCAATAAATAGCTTATTCTTAAAGTCTGGAGAAACTTTGAGCTTGGGAAGATGCGCCTAATTGCTGTACTACTTTAGCTGCCATCTCCATAGATTTACTAATCTCCATTGCCTTCTGTAATATTAGTCTGTCTTCTGTGAGTAAACATTTCTGAATCACCTCATTACGCAGGTTACACGAGTCTCATGTAACATGCCATTCAGTGACTGCACAAAAACAGCCATAAAAACCCTGTTAATGATTGACTTCAAGTCTCCACAAAGCCTTAAAGACTCATCCCTTTTTAGGACAGGTACTAGTGGATTTGCCCATTTACTTACACACACTGGTTCCAATACTTTACTCTGTTCAGACAATTGCTTCAGCATCACCACAAACTGTGAAATAGACTCGCTTTCCTCTTGATTCTTTTTATGAAATATAACCCTCTAAATTTGTTTTATTTAACTATCCCATTTCTTCTATTCCCCCTCAGATTCTTCACCCACTCCGCTTCCTGTGGGCTGTTTTCCTTTTTCTCACTCACATACACTGTGGTACCCCACCAGTTTTGCCCACAGTCTTTTACTTGCCCAAGGGAACAATGCAATAGATGATATGTGAAACTTGTCACCTCATCACTAGTTGTTATTTTGTGGTACTGAGAAGCCAAGTGGCCGTGAATAACACACACAAGATATGTAGAGATGAGGAACAAATGTGCAGCTGGTTATTTTGCTTGTAAGCCATCTATCCAGAATGCCCTCTCACATTGCGTTCAGTACGTAACACAAGGGAAGCTTAACAGCAACCCATAAGGGTCAAAATATACAAGAACACATCACAGATGTGTTTTTATGACTAGCATTACTATTGTTCTGACACCACAAAAGATGGTACCTCAATAAGGCAGCATCCATCATTAAGAACCCTCAAAATCCAGCACATGTGCTCTTCTCATTACTACCATTGGGAAGGAAATACAGGAACCCGAAGACACAATCAACATTTTAGGAAAAGCTTATTCCCCTCCATCGTTTGATTTCTGAACAGTCCAGGAACCCATGAACACTACCTGACTATTCAGCTCTCCTTTACACTATTTGTATGATCTATTTTTTGTGTAACCTATAGTATGCATTGCACTGTATGCTGTCGCAAAACAACCAATTTCACAACATATTGTCAATGATAATAAACCAGATTCTGATGGTGCATAAGTTTTATACTAAGTGAATCCAGAGACTTCGGAGACATCAAGGGTATCTCAGAACCCGTCAAGAAAGAGTTGTAGAGATGTTTCAGAAGGAACTTTGGTTTCCTTGGTATTGGTAGCATGTGACGCTATTGCTTTTAGTGGAAAAATTAAACTCTTTAAAATATTGAGAATTTATCTTGACAGATTTGAAAGAGGTTGTGGTTGGTAAGGTAGAATATTAAGGGAAGAAAACGTGTAAGCCATTGGCAAGGTAAGGTCAGAGGATGCTAAGGGAGACACAGGAGAAAAAGCACTTCTATTATTTTTAATTTGCTGTGTAAGTTGCAATATCTACTGTCAACTTAGTGTGAAATATATATGATGTTCAGAAGTTTCATTGAAGGCATAACATTTTAATGTCATGTTGTGCCTTTCACAGTTAGATGACATTTCTCTTACTTTGGTTCTTTATTTAATTTGATCTCCTTGATGAAAAGCTGCCCACAACTGAGATAATTATTTTGGGATTTCTGTTGCAATGTGCCACAGGTATACATGGGTTGGTCTTGAGAGTTGCTGAGAAAATTTTAGCCATGGTATCTTTTTCTCCTTGCTCAGAGATACAATTGCTGTTTGTCAGTTCCTTGGTGGCCAAGATATCCTCCTTCTATTCCTCGAAGGCACTGAGGAGAAATAACTTATTTACTGCTGCTCCTTACTCTTTTTCCTGATGCACTGATTAATAAACCACCCAATGAATCTTCCTTGGATAAATGTCTCTGACTCTATTTTCTTCTGCCATCCACAAGTATTTATTTTTCAGGATTTCTCTCAAAATTATTTGAGAATTCCAAAGGGATGAAACAGGGAGGATGTTTTCTCTGAATTTATTTCACCTGTTCTATTACAAGTAAATCTCGGAAGGGAAGACCTGATCTGTACCAGATGTGGTCACGCTAGAGCCTTGCATAAGTTCAGTGAAATATCTCTGCTTTTGTACTCAAACAAACTTACAATAAAGGCAAACAACTTGTTGGATTTCCTACTTGCTTGACAGTGAAATATTATGTCCAATTTTCATAGAAGGAAGTCCTTTTGGCCCACTTCGTCTATGTCAATCTTGCTGCCTATGTACACTAATCCCATTTGCCTACATTTAGCCCATGTTCCCTTTCTATCAAAGTACCCATCTAAATACCTTTTATTATTGTAATTTTGTCTGCCTCCACTTCCTCTGGCTGCTTATTTCCAGTCATTCACCACCTTCTCTGTTAATAATCTGATCTCCATAAAAATTTCCATCGGAAAATTGTCCATGAATGGGTCTTATTTCTTGCTATTTTTTTTCTGTCTGGCTCATATGACTTAATTTCATTTTAACTTGAAATTTCTCAGTTGATTAATAAGGTTATTTTTGAACTTAGAAACCTCCACATTTATTTTCACATGATAGAAGTACTGTACACCCATTCATTTTTTGTTATTGATTCACTATTCAGAAATTTGAAGAAACTTCTGGAAAATCGGAAAGTAAGACAGCTTTCTATCAAGCTCTTGAAAATGCACTGGGAGGAGAAGCTTCTAATTCACTCATCAAGGGTGCAGCATCCTGGTTCTATTCACTACAGCAATCTCTGGTTGACTACTCTGCTTTTTCAAGGGCTTTGGAGAATGCAACACGGTAAGTGAACAGTGTAGAATAATCATTGTCATGAATTGTGTTTGCTTACTTGGAATATAAAAAATCCAAGGGCACCGCTTTGAAAAAGAACATCAAATTCTCCCCAGTCATGGCCAATATTTATTTTCCGGTTCATGAACCACACTGGGTATTGAAATTGGCAATGGTTTATTATTGTCGCATGTGCTGAATACAGTGAAAAAATTAACTTTTCAAGCCACCCATTCAGATCATTTCAAAACAAATATAATAGAATATGGAAAAGTACAGTTACAGAAAAGGTGTAGTGCAGATAGAGAATATGGTGCAAGAGCCATGACAAGGTAAGTTGTGCGATCAGGAGTTCATCTTTAGCATATGAAAGGACTGCACAATGGTCTTATAACAACAGGACAGAGGCGGTCTTTGAGCCTAGAGGAATGATGGAGGAGGATGAGGGGAGACTTGATAGAGGTATACAAGATATTAAGAGGAATAGATAGAGTGGATAGCCAGTGCCTCTTCCCCAGGGCACCACTGCTCAATACAAGGGGACATGGCTTTAAGGTAAGGGGTGGGAAGTTCAAGGGGGATATTAGAGGAAGGTTTTTTACTCAGAGAGTGGTTCATGCATGGAATACGCTGCCTTAGTCAGTGGTGGAGGCAGATACACTAGTGAAATTTAAGAGACTACTAGACAGGTATATGGAGGAATTTAAGGTGGGGGGTTATATGGGAGGCGGGTTTTGAGGGTCAGCACAACAATGTGGGCCGAAGGGCCTGTACTGTGCTGTACTATTCTAGGTTCTATTAATGTGCTTTCAGACTTCTGTATTTTCTGCCCAATGAAAGAGGCGAGAAGACAATGTCTGGGGTGTGAGGGGTCTTTATTTTCTGTGGCTGCAAGAAGTGTAGACAGGTCCAGGAAGCTGGTTTTTGTGACAGACTGGGCTATGTGCACAACTCTCTACAATTTCTCGTGGTCTGCTAATCCAAGACAATCTAGGATCCTAAAAGGCAGTGTTTGAATGTCTTTCATTTTCATTGCTTCCTGAGGTTGAACTATGTCACAGTGACATAAAAAGAGGGTCATTGGGGAGCCCCCAATTTCTTAATCGAACACAGAGCAAAATTCACCCAATCTGTTCATTGCAAAATTTATCATTGCACTATTTCAAGTAATATAACGATGCTCTATCCTCTTACTCACTCAAAACTCCACCAAGGGAAAATGAAATGGCCATTTTTGCTAGAGACACAAGAGGCTGCAGATGGTGGAATCTGAAGCAAGGATAAACTGCTGGAGAAACTCAGCCGGTCAGTCAACATCAGTGGAAAGAAATGGATATTTGGTGTTTCAGGTCAAGGCCCTTCATTTGGACCCTAACCAGCCCTTCCAGGTTTGTCAGACATTCACATACACGTCCTCCAATCTTGTTTATATATTTGGTGCATTGGTATGGCCTCCTCTACATCAGTGAACAAATGCAGACTAGGCATACTAAGTACCTGCTCTCTGTCCATCATGGCCATCTGAAATTCCTCATTTTAAGTTATTTTAATTCCCCTCCCCATCCCCACAGAGACTTGTCTGTCTTCAGCCTCCTCCCTCTCTCACCACCTGATCTGCCCAGCGCCCTACACCCTGTTTCTTTCCCGGTCTCCGCCCACTCTATCGGCTGATCAATCACACATTCTATCCACTGGATCCCTTTCTACTGTCCGTATCCTCCCACTCCACTTTCCTTATTTGGTTCCATGTTCCACCTTCGTATCTATTAGAGTCCATCACCTACAGCCCTTCCTTGTCTCCACCTATCAAGTCTCAGCCTCTGTTGCGATTTCCGTTCTTTTCTCCTCCATCTGGCTATCACCTCTCATCATGTGGATCAACCTATCATTTGCCAGCTCTTGCTTCACCCCTTCCTGTCACTTATTTTTTATTGGCTATCTCCCCTGTACTGTTCAATCCAGATGAAACATTTCTATCTGAAATGTCAACTGCCCATTTCTCCACACACATGTTGCCTGACCCATTGAGTTCCTCCAGCAGTTCCCAGCTGCTATGCTCAAAAAGTGAAGTTTTGAAATTTACTTCCATGGTATCGTTGATAGGCCACACCTGCCTTTTTATCTCCATATTAGTAAAAGTACATGCAGTAGAAGCACATGTGAGGGTATAGAAATTATTTACAGGGATGATCTCAGAGACTACAGCTGAAAACTTTGAAATAATGCAACTTTTCCCTTCAGTAAAGGCATCAGTTAGTTTTCAAAGCTGTTAAATACAGGGAGAATGTTTCTTCATGGGAGATTCAGAGTTAGTGTCTCTAAGTGCAATCAAATTATATACCATGTTTGGGAACAGAGGATTTTTTAATGCAGATAATTGTAAATTTAAAAAGGTTTATATCTAAATATTTTGTGGTTCCCGAGAATTTGCAAAAAGAAGAAATTTGAATATCTGTGCTATGGAATCAGTAGATCTATGCCAGAAAATCTACAGGAAGAGCTTTTTTCTTGCCACGTTTTTCCAAGAATTGAGTTTGCCTGCAAGTGTCACCTCACCTGAAAATCTAGATCACGGATCCAGGACAATACAGTGTGTTTGCCAACATGTTATTTCAGGCCAAAATCACATCATGATCGACACAATGCTGGCCAAGTCTTTTCAGCTGGGATCTGAGTGTGGAATTAATTTAAAGACTCAGATGCACCCAACATTAAGTGCTGTGCTTAAACTCATCACAGATGTATTTAAAACCTCTGAAACTTATAAAACTGAAATTACTTATTTTTATGAACATATATGACATGTATGATTGCATTTATTTTTAGCTGTGCTGGGATCAGGTCATTGCTCATAGAATGTAAGCTTACGATACTTGACCCATTTTAACATCCGGTGTTAAGTGAGATCAAGTTTATTGTCATGTGCTCAAATAGGGCGAGAGACAAGTATAATGGAAAACTTGCTTGCAGCAGTTTCATAGGCATGTAGACAACATATGCAATGGCAAGCATTTAAAGGTTGCATGGATGAACTACAACAATTGTTCATCCCAGTTTGGCAAAAGAATAAATCAAGGAAGGTAGTGCACCCGTGGCTGACAAGAGAAATTAGGGATAGTATCAATTCCAAAGAAGAAGCATACAAATTAGCCAGAGAAAGTGGCTCACCTGAGGACTGGGAGAAATTCAGTTCAGCAGAGGAGGACAAAGGGCTTAATTAGGAAGGGGAAAAAAGATTATGAGAGAAAACTGGCAGGGAACATAAAAACTGACTGTAAAAGCTTTTATAGATATGTAAAAAGGAAAAGACTGGTAAAGACAAATGTAGGTCCCCTGCAGACAGAAACAGGTGAATTGATTATGGGGAGCAAGGACATGGCAGACCAATTGAATAATTACTTTGGTTCTGTCTTCACTAAGGAGGACATAAATAATCTTCCAGAAATAGTAGGGGACAGAGGGTCCAGTGAGATGGAGGAACTGAGCGAAATACATGTTAGTAGGGAAGTGGTGTTAGGTAAATTGAAGGGATTGAAGGCAGATAAATCCCCAGGGCCAGATGGTCTGCATCCCAGGGTGCTTAAGGAAGTAGCCCAAGAAATAGTGGATGCATTAGTGATAATTTTTCAAAACTCGTTAGATTCTGGACTAGTTCCTGAGGATTGGAGGGTGGTTAATGTAACTCCACTTTTTAAAAAAGGAGGGAGAGAGAAACCGGGGAATTATAGACCGGTTAGCCTAACGTCGGTGGTGGGGAAACTGCTGGAGTCAGTTATCAAGGATGTAATAACAGCACATTTGGAAAGCGGTGAAATGATCGGACAAAGTCAGCATGGATTTGTGAAAGGAAAATCATGTCTGACGAATCTCATAGAATTTTTTTGAGGATGTAACTAGTAGAATGGATAGGGGAGAACCAGTGGATGTGGTATATTTGGATTTTCAAAAGGCTTTTGACAAGGTCCCACACAGGAGATTAGTGTGTAAACTTAAAGCACACGGTATTGGGGGTAAGGTATTGGTGTGGGTGGAGAATTGGTTAGCAGACAGGAAGCAAAGAGTGGGAATAAACGGGACCTTTTCAGAATGGCAGGCGGTGACTAGTGGGGTACCGCAAGGCTCAGTGCTGGGACCCCAGTTGTTTACAATATATATTAGTGACTTGGATGAGGGAATTAAATGCAGCATCTCCAAGTTTGCGGATGACACGAAGCTGGGTGGCAGTGTTAGCTGTGAGGAGGATGCTAAGAGGATGCAGGGTGACTTGGATAGGTGGGGTGAGTGGGCAAATTCATGGCAGATACAATTTAATGTGGATAAATGTGAAGTTATCCACTTTGGTGGCAAAAATAGGAAAACAGATTATTATCTGAATGGTGGCGGATTAGGAAAAGGGGAGGTGCAACGAGACCTGGGTGTCATTATACACCAGTCATTGAAAGTGGGCATGCAGGTACAGCAGGCGGTGAAAAAGGCGAATGGTATGCTGGCATTTATAGCGAGAGGATTCGAGTACAGGAGCAGGGAGGTACTACTGCAGTTGTACAAGGCCTTGGTGAGACCACACCTGGAGTATTGTGTGCAGTTTTGGTCCCCTAATCTGAGGAAAGACATCCTTGCCATAGAGGGAGTACAAAGAAGGTTCACCAGATTGATTCCTGGGATGGCAGGACTTTCATATGAAGAAAGACTGGATGAACTGGGCTTGTACTCGTTGGAATTTAGAAGATTGAGGGGGGATCTGATTGAAACATATAAGATCCTAAAGGGATTGGACAGACTAGATGCAGAAAGATTGTTCCCGATGTTGGGGAAGTTCAGAACGAGGGGCCGCAGTTTGAGGATAGAGGGGAAGCCTTTTAGGACCGAGATTAGGAAAAACTTCTTCACACAGAGAGTGGTGAATCTGTGGAATTCTCTGCCACAGGAAACAGTTGAGGCCAGTTCATTGGCTATATTTAAGAGGGAGTTAGATATGGCCCTTGTGGCTACGGGGATCAGGGGGTATGGAGGGAAGGCTGGGGCGGAGTTTTGAGTTGGATGATCAGCCATGATCTTAATAAATGGCAGTGCAGGCTTGAAGGGCCGAATGGCCTACTCCTGCACCTATTTTCTATGTTTCTATGTTTCTATATAAATTATACATATATTGTGGAAAAAAGACACAATCAGAGACAAGTCCATTGTAGTTCAAAAGGAGAACTATAATGTTCCATTGCTGAGACAAGGATAGGGTTGTGCAGGTCAATTCTAGAACCTGAGAGTTGTAGGAAAGTAGCTGTTCCTGAGCCTAGTGGTGTGAGAAGCAGGTATTACCCTAGATGGCACAGATGTTTGATGATAGATGCCACCTTCTTGAGGCCGCATCACCTGTAGAGTCTGTGAAAGGTGGGGAGAGCTGTGATGGACTCGTCTCTGCAGTCTCTTGTGTTTATAAGATATAGGAGCAGAATCAGACCTGTCAGCCCATTGAGTCTGCTCCACCTTTCCATCATGGCAGACCTCTAAACCAGGGGTCTCCAACCTGGTTTTTGCTTAATAGTATTGGTCCACAGCATAAAAAAAGTTTGGAAATCCTTGCTCTAAACCCCTTTCTCCTGCCTTCTCTGCATAACAGTTCACACTCTTACAAATCAAGAACCTATTAACCTCCACTTTAAATGTATTCAATGATTTGGCCTCAACAAATGTTTGTGGCAATTATTCCACTGATTCACTACCCTCTGGCTAAAATAATTCTCCTCATCTCTGTTTTAAAGGGACATCCTTCTATTCTGAGGTTGTGCTCTCTGATCTGAGGAAATGTCTTCCCCAAATCCACTCTATTTAGCCTTTTCTATATTTGATAGTTTTCAATGAGATCCCCCCTCATTCTTATAAACTCGTGTGCATTGAAATTGCTATTCTACAACCATGATGCAACAAGTCAGGATACTTTCAACACTCAAGTTCAATTTTATTTTTAAGCTTATTTATCTATTAAGCTACCACACGGAGTAGACTCTTCTGGCCCTTCGAGCCGCACTAACCAGTAATCCCTGATTTAATCCGAGCCTAATCACAGGACAATTTATGTTGACTAATTAAGCTACCAACTGGTATGTCTGTGGACTGTGGGAGGGAACTGGAGCTCCCGGAGGGAAACCACGTGGTCACGGGGAGAACGTACAGATTCCTTACAGGCAGCGGTGGGAATTGAACCTGGTTCGCTGGCACTGCAAAGCATTGTGCTAACCTCTACACTATCATGCCGCCCCAAAGTACAGGTTATTGTCATATGCATAAGTGCACGCATGCACATTTGCGATGAAAAATGTACTTGCAGCAGCATCACACGCACAAGGCATAATTTAATCAGCATTCACAATAAAACCATAAGTTTAAATATGAATTGTACATGATTTTTACAAGAAAAAATGCAACTAAAACAAAAAAAACATTTTAGTGCAAAGAGATCAAAGCGGTCACAGTGCTGCCAAACTTTAATGGATAGGATTGTATCAGCTGGTTCAAGAACTGAATGGTTGAAGGAAAGATTGGAGCCTGGTGATGTGGGACAGGCTTCTGTATTTCCTGTCTGATGGTAGTTATGAAAACTGTGCACCTGTGAGAGTTTGTCAGAATATTTAGTGCCATAGCAATTTTCCTTAAGTTTCTAAGAAAGCAGAGGTGCTAGTGCGCCTTCTCCGTGATTGCCTCTACGTGCTCGGCTACTTCATTCAAGGTATTAACTCGCAGGAATTTGGAACTGCTTATTTCACCCCACCGCACCCAGTTGATAATGGTAACCATCACATCTTCCAACGTAGAGCGGTTCTTTCTACTTTGATTAACTGTGTGAAAACTATTTTGGACCCGAAGAGTCTCCCTGAGGAAACACGTGCATAAGAACGACATTCCTACAGAATGGCTACAAGGTGAAGGAAATCAATTGGGTGCTCAAAAGGGCTGACAGAAAAATCGGGAACCTAACAACGAAGAGGAACCCATTGCTACCACCTGTCTTCCTTATATTTCCATGGTTTCAGGAAGGATCACCAGGAATACTGGATTAATACCATCCACAAACCTGTAAGGAAGCTCAAGTCACAATTTATGGGGGGCGGGGTGTCAAAGATGACCTGGGGCCTCAAGTCAGCTAGTGTTTACAGGATTCCCTGTGAATGTGGAGCAGCATATATTGGCCTGATGGGATGCACAGTGGAAACTCGCATCAAGGAGCACGAAGGTGTATCCATTTGGGTTACCTGGAGAAATCGATGGTAGCAGAACACTGCATTTGCAGTAGCCATAAGATTGACTTCACAGGTACAAAACTACTGTGCTGTGCCAATGGCTTTTGGGACCACTTGGTAAAGGAAACTATTGAAATAAAATTAGAGGAAAAGAATTTTAGCAAAGACGAAGGTCTCGCTCTGATTAAGAACTGGAATTCGATTGTAAACAAGGTGGGAGAGCAACAATCTGATTGGATGAGGACTAACCAGTCAGGAGGGCTGGACTACGGGTGTATAAATACCACTGGGCTAGACATACCCAGGCATCATCCGTGAAGATGATGGCAGAGTTAGTCATCAAATCATTGGTTATAATTGATACCTGTACAAAACCCGAGAAGAGTTTAGTTAACAGTGGTTTCGTTGGTGAATTTATACGTGGTATAAAGTTGATGATGTAATAATAAAAAATTTGAAAAGTTAGGTAGGAGAAACTGCTTTGAGCGTGAGCAATGCTAATCGCTAGAGGACTTGTAATTGCCAAAAGGAGAGACTTACTTTTACTACATAAGTTCTGAGAATTCAGAACACATTGCTGCAAGGTGTTGTGAGCCATTCATCAACAAGGAATGAGACATACCCTTGAAAAGGAAACACTTGCAGAATTATTTGTCAAGAGTAAATTAATAGAACTAGTTGGCAGCTCTTTCAGAGAAGAGGAAAGGTTTAGTGTACCTACTCCCTCTTGCCTCAGCAACAGGCTCTTCAGACCACAACACCCGTGCCAAACGCCACACCCTCCATTCCTTGCCTGTTCATGTGTCTGGCATATAGATAGTCTAAATGCATCTTTAAAACCTTGCTGTTGTATCTGCTGCCTCCCAATTCTCTGGCAGCTGGCTATGACACCTACCACTCTCAATGCAAAAACTTGCCTCTTAAATCTCTATTAAGCTTTCCCCTTCTTACCTTAAACCTGTACCCTCTAGTATTTGACATTTCCATCCTGGGAAGCAGACTCCACACTATCTATCCTATCTGTATCCCTCAGCAGTTGATATTATCAGTTTTAATGATAAATACAAAGACACCAGGATTCTTTGTTGCCTCCTGGATGCTACAGTCCATGATGTATCGGAGCAGCTACAGGATATTCTCAAGGGGGAGTGGGAACAGCCAAAGGTCATGGTGCATATTAGCACCAATGACATAGGTAGTAAAGGGGAAGAGGTCCTATGCAGTTAGGGAAGAGGCTGAAGAGAAGGATCTCCAAGCTAGTAATCTTTGATTACTCCCTGTGCCACAGGCTAGTGCAGGTAGGAGTGGGACAATAGCATGGATAAGTGAGTGGCTGAGGAGATGGTGCGGGGGGCAGGGTTTCAAGTTCTTGGATCATTAGAACCTTTTCTGGGGAGGGGGTGGCCTATTCAAGAGGAACAGTTTGCACCAGAACTGGAGGGGAATCAATATCCTGGCCGAGAGGTTTGCTGATGCTACTTGGGAGAGTTCAAACTGGTTTCGCAGGGTGCTGTGAATTGGAACCCCAGCTCAGCAAGGGAAGGATTGGACCAGAAGGTAGATGTCAGGGAATCATCTGCAGCTCAACATCAGTAAGACAAAGGAGATGGTGATGTGCTTTAGGAAGGATAAGCTTTCACTGCTTCCTGTTACTATTGATGGTGAGGATGTGGGGGTGGCGGGGACCTACAAATACCAGGGATTACACATGGATGACAGACTTGAGTGACACACTAACGCAGAGTGCTATGTGAGGTCATTCTTACCCTCAGCCATTAGGCTCTATGATGAGTCAATTTATGGCCAGGGAAGTGATGATCCCCCACCTGTTAGTCTGTCTATGGAAATTTACTTTTTATTACTTCTCTTGTAATATTTGTGTATCTCTGTACTTGTAATGTTACTAAGACACTGTAATTTCCTTTGGGATCAATAAAATATCTATCTATTGAAACTGGAACCTTCTTAGTGCAAGGGGTTAAATGTGGCTTAATTTCGTAAATGTATCCAGGAAGGTTTCTTCAATCAATATGTGGACAGTCCAATGAGAGGAGAGGTCATACTGGACCTGGCGTTGGATAATGAGCCTGGCCAGGTGACAGATCTTTCAGTCGGTGAGCAGTTAGGGAAAAGTTATCATAATTCCTTAACTTTCAGGATAGTTATAGATAAGGATAGGTATGGTCCTTGTGGGAGAGTTTTAAATTGGAGTAAGGCAAATTATGAGGGAATTAGGCAGAAACAAAGAAGCTTTAATTAAGAGCACCTTTTCTCTGGCAAGTCCAAATCAGACACGTGGAAAATGCTTAAAGATCAATTGTACAGAGTACATACAGGTAAGTTATGACCCTGTTAAAAGGAAGGATGGGGATGGAAAGCTAAGAGAACCTTGAATGTCCAGAGAGGGGATGAGTTCAGTCAAGAAGAAAGAGAAAAAGTATGTAAAGCTTTGGAAGTAACGATCAACTGAAGCACATGAGAGTATAAAGAAGCCAGAAAAAACACTAAAAGAGGGAATTTGGAATGCCAGGAGGGGCCATGAAAACTCCTTGGCAAGTAAGTTTAAGGCGAATCCCAAAGCATTCTGTACATACATCAAGATTGATGGGGTAACTAGGGAGAGGCTGGGACCACTTAAGAATAAAGGGGGAAACATTTGGCTTGGATGTGGAGAGTGTGAGTGAGGTACTTAATGAGTACTTTGTTTCAGTATTTATCAAGGAAATGGATATGGAGGACCAGGAGATCACTGCTGAGTGTATAAATACATAATGACATTTAGAGGTCAAAGAAGAAGTGTTGGGCCTCCTAATGAGTATTAAAGTCCCCAGGGCCTCATGGGATTTACCCCAGGTTACTGAGAGAGGCAAGAGATGAGAGAGGACTACCTTCAAATCATCTCGAGTCACAGGCGTGGTCCTGGAGGACTAGTAAGTAATTAATGTTGTACTTTTATTTAAGAAGGGAACAAGGGAAAATCCTGGGAACTATAGACCAGTAAGTTTCACATCAGTTGTTGGGGAATTGCTGGAGATGATCCTTAGGGATAGGATATATAGGCATTTGGAAACCCATGGGCTAATTAGGAAGAGTCAACATGGCTTTGTGTGCGGCAGGTTGTGCCTTACCAACTTGATAGAGTTTCTTTGAAGAGGTGACGAGAGATGGATGAAGGTAGGGCAGTGGATGTTGTCTACATGGATTTTAGTAACGCATTTGACTAAGTCCCTTATGGGAGGTGAATTCAGAAGATTAAGATACATAGGATCCACAGCAAAATGGCTGTTTGGATTCAGAACTGGCTTGAGCATAGAAAACAGGGTGGTGGTTGAAGCAATTTATTTGAGCTGGAGATCTGTAATCAATCGTCCACAAGGATCTGTGCTGGGGTCTCTGCTGTCTGTGATATATATAAATGACCTGGATGAAAATGTAGATGGGTAGGTTAGTAAGTTTGCAGACTGATAGCGAGATTGGTGGAGTTATGTATGGTATACAAGACTGGCAAAGAATACAGAATGATATGGATCAGTTCCAGATTTGGGCAAAGAAATGGCAGATGGCGTTTAACCCAGGTAAATCTGAAGTATTGCACCATGGTAGGGAAAATGCAAGGAGACACTACACTGTTAAGGAGAATATCCTTACCAGTGTCTCTGAGCAGAGAGATCTTGGGATCCTTCAAAGCGGCTATCCAGGTTGATAAGGTGGTTAAGGCGGCTTATGGAATGCTTGCTTTTATTAGTCAAGGCATTGAGTTCAAAAGTCAAGAGGTTATGGTGCAACTTTATAAAACTCTGGTTAGGCCACATCTGAAATATTGCATACAGATCTGGTCACCCCACTTTAGGAAGGATGTTGAGGCTTTGGAAAGGGTGCAGAAGAGGTTTACCAGGATGCTGCCTGGTTTAGAGGGCATGTGCTTTCATAAGCAGGTTGAACAAACTTGGGTTGTTTGCACTGGAGGATGAGGGGAGATCTGACAGCGGTTTTCAATGTTATGAGAGGCATAGATAGTGGACAGAGATCATCTGTTTCCCAGGGTTGAAAAGTCTAATATTAGAGGGCATGCGTTGAAGGTGAGAGGGGGCAGGTTCAAGGAGGATGTGAGGGGTAAGTTGTTTTTTTTTTACTCGGAAAGTCATGGATGTCTGGAATGCACTGTCTAGTATGGAGGTAGAGGAAAATACACTGGAGGCTTTTAAGAGATGTTTAGATAAGCACATGGATGTAAGGAAGATGGAAGGATATGGGTGTGATGTACGTAGGAGGGATTAGTGTTTGGGTGTTTTAGATTTTCTTTTCAGCTGGTTCGGCACATCATTGTGGGATGAATGGCCGATTCCTGCGCTGTACTGTCCTGTATTCTATGATGTTAAGTTTCTGATTTTTTTTTTGGTGGGGGGTGAATTTTCTTGACATCATATTCTGCTAATAGTTGCTTAAGATTGTGAAGCTGTCACTAACCAAAGAGACCAAAGGACCAGTAGATCAGGTTGGCTTTTCTTGGTTCCTGAAAAGACACAGGCTGTGTGGGGTTTTAAATTTTAATTCTGTGGATCATTAATGCAAGTCTCTGATTTGCTAGAATAGCAACTATTAGTGGTTTATTAGCTGAGAAGGAATGGAAACAAAATAAAAATCCTTACAAAGTTGCAGTACAGTAAACAAAACAATTTTCCACTTGGAAGCAAGTATGATATCATAGAAATTTTCCCCATTCCTGGCTTTATCTTGCATGGTACTCAGGCAAAGTGATGATTAATTAGTGTTTCCAAATATAAGTGACGTGCACAGCATGAATGTTGTAAACACTGGAATACTGTCAATATCAAACAACTACAGTCATCAGGGTTTGACATAACCCTTCTGCATTCCAACAAACGATCCTGACATATGTATGCCTTAAACTTACCTCAAGCTTAAAGAAAGCTACAGATTTCCAAAATGTTTTACAAATTATGCATAAATGAAATGAATGGTGTTATTCAGGTGCCATTTTAGACACAGTAGAATCATGAACTTAAATTAGAACATTTAGTACCATAGCGAGATCCCAGGTTTAACATAATAAGCAGAATGACTACCACCTTATGGGCTGTCATCTGATCAATTTGCCTTTATTTAGATAGTCCCATATTTTAAGCCTCTTTACAAATTTATCACTGTGGATGCCATACCCTACCACACTTATTCGGTCCATCTCTCAGTATCACACAGCTAAAAGTTTATTGATTTTTGTTAGCACATGGACTGTATTGCTTCAAGAAAAAAGCCTTTCCAAAGGGTAATAAGGAAAGGTCAATAGGTAAGGTAACATCTGATGTTTAACAGTAACACATAACGTACATGGCTGTAGAAGGTGCTGTGCTAAAGTTTCTGCAAAGTTGAAATGGGGCTGCTATTCTCATTGTCAGCAGATAACTCAGTGTTTCATGAACGCTAGCATGGACAGAAAATTGGTTGCCTGGCAGGAGGCAAAGTGTCAGAATAAAGGGGGGGGGAGGGTGCTGCTGGTATCTAATGGTGTTCCACAGGGGTTGGTTTTGGGATCGCTTCTTTTCACGCCTACCTTAATGTGAGGAGTATCGTGGATAAAGCCGATGAGCTTAGAGCATGGAGCAGCACTTGGAGCTATGATGTTGTGGCCATTGGATGGTGCAGGGTAGGAATGGCTACTTCAAGTGCCAGGCATTAGATGCTTTAGAAAGGACAGGGAGGGAGGCAAAAGAGATGGGTGCGTGGCACTGGTGATCAGAGAAGGCGTCACGGCTGCGGAAAAGGAGGAAGTCATGGAAGGGTTGTCTACAGAGTCTCTGTGGGTGGAAGTCAGGAATAGGAAGGGGTCAATAAGTCTACTGGGTGTTTTTTTTATTGACCACCCTATAGTAACAGGGACATCAAGGAGCAGATAGGGACACAGATTCTGGAAAGTAGTAATAATAACAGGGTTGTCGTGGTGGGAGATTTTAATTTCCCAAATATTGATTGGCATCTCTTAAGACTGAGGGGTTTAGATGGGGTAGAGTTTGTTAGGTGTGTTCAGGAAGGTTTCTTGTCACAATATGTAGATATGCCTACAAGAGGAGAGGCTGTACTTGATCTGGTATTGGGAAATGAACCTGATCAGGTGTCAGGACTCTCAGTGGGAGAGCATTTTGGAGATAGTGATCACAATTCTATTTCCTTTACCATAGCATTGGAGAGAGATGAGTACAGACAAGTTAGGGAAACGTTTAATTGGAGTAAGGGGAACTATGAGGCTATCAGGCAGGAACTTGGAAGCATAAATTGGAAACAGGTGTTCTCAGGGAAACGTACTGAAGAAATGTGGCAAATGTTCAGGGGATATATGCGTGGGGTTCTGAGTAGGTATGTTCCAATGAGACCTGGAAAGGATAGTAGGGTACAAGATCAATGCTGCAGAAAGACTGTTGTAAATCTAGTCAAGAAGAAAAGAGCTTATGAGAGGTACAAAAAACTAGGTAACGATAGGAATCTAGAAGATTATAAGGATAGCAGGAAGGAGCTTGAGAATGAAATTAGGAGAGCCAGAAGGGGCCATGGGAAGGCCTTGGTGATCAGGATTAAGGAAAACCCCAAGGCATTCCACAAATGTGTGAAGAGCAAGAGAATAAGACGTGAGAGAATAGGACCAATCAAGTGTGACAATGGAAAAGTGTGTATGGAACAGGAGGAAATAGTGGAAGTCCTTAATGAATACTTGGCTTCAGTATTCACTACATAAAAGGATCTTAGTGATTGTAGGATGACTTGCAGTGGACTGAAAAGCTTGGGAATGTAGATATTAAGAAAGAGGATGTGTTGGAGCTTTTGGAAAGCATCAAGTTGGATAAGTCACTGGGACCGAACGGGATGTACCCTAGGCTACTGTGGGAAGTGAGGGAGGAGATTGTGGAGCCTCTGGCAATGACCTTTGCATCATCACTGGGGACAGGAGAGGTTCTGGACGATTGAAGGGTTGCAGATGTTGCTCCCTTATTCAAGAAAGGAAGAAGAGATAGCCCAGGAAATTATAGTCCAGTGAGTCTTACTTCAGTGGTTGGTATGTTGATGGAGAAGATCCTGAGAGGCAGGATTTATGAACATTTGGAGAGGCATAATGACTAGGAATATTCAGCATGGCTTTGTCAAAGGCAGGTCGTGCCTTATGAGCCTGATTGCATTTTTTGAGAATGTGACTAAGCATATTGATGAAGGTAGAGCAGTAGATGTAGTGTATATGGATTTTAGCAAGGCATTTGATAAGGTACCCCATGCAAGGCTTCTTGAGAAAGTAAGAAGGCATGGGATCCAAGGGGGCATTGCTTTGTGTATCCAGAACTAGCTTGCCCACAGAAGGCAAAAAGTGGTTGTAGACAGGTCATATTCTGCATGGAGGCCGGTGACCAGTGGTGTGCCACAGGGATCTGTCTAGGACCCCTACTCTTTGTGAATTTTATAAATGACCTGGATGAGGAAGTGGAGGAATGGGTTAGTAAATTTGCTGATGACACAAAGGTTGGGGATGTTGTGGATAGTGTGGAGGGCTGTCAGAGGTTACAATGGGACATTGATAGGATGCAAAACTGGGCTGAGAAGTGGCAGATGGAGTTCAACCCAGATAAATGTGAGATGGTTCATGGCAGAATATAGTATTAATGGTAAGACTCTTGGCAGTGTGGAGGATCAGATGGATCTTTGGGTCCGAGTCCATAGGACACTCAAAGCTGCAATGCAGGTTGACTCCATAGTTAAGAAGGCATATGGTGCATTGGCTTTCATCAATCATGGGATTGAGTTTAAGAGCCGAGAGGTAATGTTGCAGCTATATACGACCCTGGTCAGACACCACTTGGAGTACTGTGCTCAATTCTGGTCGCATCACTATAGGAAGGACGTGGAAGGGTGCAGGGGAGATTTACAAAGATGTTGCCTGGATTGGGAAGCATGCCTTATGAGAATAGGTTGAGTGAACTTGGCCTTTTCTCCTTGGAGCGACGGAGGATGAGAGGTGACTTGATAGAGGTGTACAAGATAATGAGAGGCATTGATTGTGTGCATAGTCAGAGGCTTTTCCCCAGGGCTGAAATGTCCAGCACAAGAGGGCATAGTTTTAAGGTGCTTGGAAGTTGGTACAGAGGAGATGTCAGGGGTAAGTTTTTCACTCAGGGACTCGTGAGTGCATGGAATGGGCTGTTGGTGGCAGTGGTGGAGGCAGAATCGATAGGGTCTTTTAAGAGTCTCCTGGATGGCTACATGGAGCTTAGAAAAATAGAGGGCTACGGGTAAAGCCTAGGTAGTTCTGAGGTCGGGACATGTTCGGCACAACTTTGTGGACCGAAGGGCCTGTATTGTTTCTATGTCAACGATTTGCTTGATGAAATTGATGGCTGCAGAGTCATAGAAAAATACAGCACAGAAACAGGTCCTTCAGCCCATCTAGTCCATGCTGAACTATTTAAACTGCCTACTCCTGTCAACCTGCACCATCCCTTCATGCCTAGACTAATCAGGAATTTACCTTTAAATATACTCAACAACTTGGCCTCCACAGCTGCCTAAGGCAACAAAGTCCACAAATTAGATGAAGTCCTACCTGGCTAAGTGCTTTTAATGGTTGTGTTTATATGGGTTTGCAATTATGAATTTACTCGATGGTTGTGACTTGGAAATGCTATTGATGAAGAGCTGAAAAGTTGCTGCCCAGTACATAAACATTTTTTTCTGAACTTGAACAAAACAGTTCAATTCTAGAAGCAAATTGAGAGGGCTTTCCCTTGACATCAAAGGAGAATTTAGCCATGTGGGAAATCACGAAAGTAAAGTCAGTTAAAACCAGGCTGACAATTCTCCATTGTGGAGGCACAGGGGCACCAATCTCCTCCAAAATCTCAAAGACTTATAGATTTTTAGGTTAATTGGCCACTATAAATTATCCCTACTGTGTAGTCAAATAGCAGAATCTAGGAGGATTTGATAGGACTGAGTGGAAAATAAAATGAGATTAGTGTAAATGTGTGCTTTGTGGACTCAAAGGACTGTTTCTATGCTCAATGACTCTATAACATAGTCAGATAAAGGAAGATGGCTGTGATCATTGGGTGTTATTCACTTTGACCCAGGCTATTGCTACAAGACTCTCTCCATTATAAGTGGGATTCGCTGACTACTGACTACATAGTGCTTCAATTCAATCATAGCTCTCCAGATTGTGTCATCATAATTTGTCCAAGATCTGGTTAAAACCCAGACATAAACTGCTAAGTGGTAATTCCATTCGCACTTTATGCACTGGTAGCAAAATGGCTGCAGAGTGTAACATCTACAGTATGTGTCATAGTACCTTGCTAAATTTTCTTGTTTATCATCTTTCAAACCTGCAGCTTCTGCTATTAATAAGGGCATGAGTGTCAGGGACCCAGAAATTCCAAGTTCAATCCATTCATCTTGAGCTGGAAACTGATCATTCTTATTTCATAGTCATTGGGTCAAAATCCAAGAACTCTCTTCTCAACGCCACTATCCAAAAGCACAACTAATAAATTGCATTAAGTCAGTTCATTGTCCATTACCTCGCAGGCACGCTGATGAATGGGCAACAACCAATGACCTTTGCTGATAATGCCATCATGTTCTTTCTAGGAAACACTTCAGTGAAATGAAAACTGGAAAACAGTCACATGAAAAAGTTTACAGCAGAAAGGCTACCAAAATGACATCTGTTTATGAGAAATGTTATAGCTGTACTTAGAATAGCTATTTTCTGTGGTTCACTTGTCAAAAATAAAATCAGTTTCACTTTTTGCAGACCAAAGCTTATTATCATTATAGAAAAGATTGATATCACTTGGTTATTAATTCCATTACATCATTTCCTCAGTGTAAATTTGTTCAAAGTTCAAAATAAATTTATTATCAAAGTACATATATGTCACCATATACAACCCTGAGACTCATTTCCTTGTGGCATCCACAGTAAATCCAAGAAACACAATAGAACAAATGAAAGACCACACTCAATAGGACAAAAGTGCAAAAGACAATAAACTGTGCAAATACAACAAATAAAAATAAATAAGCAGTAAATATTGATAACATGAGCTGAAGCGTCCTTAAAAGTGAGTTCATAGGTTATGGGAACATTTCAGTGATGGAGCATGAAGTTATCCTTTCTGGTACAAAAGTCTGATAGTCGAGGGGTAATAACTATTCCCGAACCTGGTCATGTGAGGCCCGAGACTCAGGTACCCTCTTCCTGATGGCAGCAGCGACGAGAGACGTGGGTGGGAGGGGTCCGTTATGATAGATGCTGCTTTCCTGTGACAACGCAATTTGTAGATGTAAATGTGAAGAAGGCTTTACCCGTGATGGACTGATCTGTATCCATTTTTTTTTTTGTGGAATTTTCTATTCAAGGGCATTGGTGTTTCCATACTACGCTGTGATGCAGGTAGTCAATAGAAACACACATCTATAGAAGTTCGTCAAAGTTTTAGATGTCATGCTGAATCTTTGCAAACTTCTAAGGAATTAGAGGCACTGCTGTGCTTTCTTCGTAATAGCACTTGCTTCCTGGGTCCAGGCCAGGTCCTCTGAAACAATAACACCGAGGAACTTAAAGTTGCTGACCCTCTTCATCTCTGATCCCCTGATGAGGACTGGCTCATGGACCTCCATTTTCTTCTTTCTGAAGTCAATAATCAGCTCCTTGGTCTTGCTGACATTGAGTGAGAGGCTGTTGTTATGGTACCACTCAGCCATTGAGAGAGAGGCTGTTGTTATGGGACCACTCAGTTAGATTTTTAATCTCCCTCCTATATGCTGATTCATCACCATCTTTGATTTGGCCAATGACAGTGGTGTCAACGGCAAACAAATATGGCATTGGAGCTTCATATTAAGTATAAAGAGAGAACAGGTAAGCACAACACCTTGTGGTGCATCTGTACTGATGGAGATTGTGGAGGAGATGTTGTTGCCAATACAAACTGACTGGGGTCTGCCATTGAGGAAATTGAAGATCTGATTGCACAAGGAGATACTGAAGCCGAGGTCTTGAAGCTTATTGATTAGCTTTGAGGAGATGATAGTATTGAATGTCAAGCTGTAGTTAATGAAGGGCATCCTGATGTTTTTCATCTTTACTGTCCAGGTGTTCCAGGGTTGAGTGAAGAGCCAATGAAATGGCTTCTGCTGTGAATGTGTTGTGATGATTGGCAAAATGGAGCATATCTAAGCTGACTTTCAGTCAGGAATGGTATGTTTCATCACCAATCTATGAAAGCATTTCATTGCAATGTATGTAAGTGTGACTGGGTGATGGTCATTGAGGCAGGTTACCATGGGCACCGACATAATTGAAACCTGCTTGAAGCAGGGGCGTACATCAGACAGCCAAAGTTAAAGATATTGGTAAACACTTCAGCCAGTTGATCGGTGTAGGTCTTTAGTACTTGACCAGGTACCCCATCTGGGCCAGATGCTTCCATTGGGCTCACCCTGCTGATGGTTGGTCTCACTCCAACCTCAGAGACTGAAATTACAGGGTCATCAGGAGCTGTGGAAGCTCATGGATGTTTATGTCAGTTGAGTTCATCCCATTTAATGTTACTAAATTTTGCAGAATTCATCATGGCTTGGCTTCGCAAATGAAGAATTAGGAAGGGGGCTGCCCACGTCTTCTGCAGGCTCGCTGGTAGCTGACGAGGGCAATATGGGACAGTCAGGTCCGGCCACCTACCGTGGCTGCAAGGGAAATTCTGTTCTGTGTTTGGTACTGCTGTGTCATGGTTCTTCCTCCTTCTCCTTTTGTCCTCGATGCCAGCCCTGCGTGTGTTCTCGAAGGAGGAGACAGACTGGTGAATAGTGTGTCACCAGACCTTCGAGGCTAGATTAGACCACTGGCGATGGTCAATGTGACAAGGGATTTCTTCAGAGAGTCCTTGTACCTCTTCTTCGGTGTCCCTCTGTCATGGAGGCTAGTGGAGAGTTCACCATACAGCACAGTCTTGGGCAGGCGATGATCCTCCATCCTGGAGACGTGCCCTACCCAGCCCAGCTGCGTCTTCAACAGCATGGCCTCGATGCTGGTGACCTCCGCCTGTTCGAGGACTTCGATGTTGGTGTCGAAGTCACTCCAGTGGATGTTGAGGATGGTGCGGAGGCAGCGCTGGTGGAAACACTAAAGGGGTCGTAGCTGGTGACGGTAGGTGACCCACGACTCGGAGCTGTACAGGAGGCTGGTCAGTACAACGGCTCTGTACACGCTGATCTTTGGGACTTTCTTCAAGTGCTTGTTGTTCCAGACTCTTTTGTACAGCCTGCCAAATGCGCTGTTTGCCTTTGCCAGTCTGTTGTCAATCTCTTTGTCGATCTTGACATCTGACGAGATGGTGCACCGCAGGTAGCTGAACTGGTGGACTGTCTTCAGCTCTCCCTCACCGATGGTGATGCGGGGAGGGTGGTAATCTTCCTGAGGTGCGGGCTGATGGAGAACTTGTCTTCTTCAAGCTGACTTCCAGTCCGAAGAGCTTGGCAGCCTCTGCGAAGCAGGGTGTTATGCGCTGCAGGGCTGTCTCTGTGTGGGCAACAAGGGCAGCATCATCGGCGAAGCGTAGCTCTCGGATGAGTTGCTCCAATGTCTTGGTGTGGGACTGTAATCACCTCAGGTTGAACAGGCTACCATTGGTGCGGTATCGGATGTAGACACCGTCCTCGTCATCAAGGTCTTCTGTGACCCTGTCAAGTATCATGTTGAACAAGATGGTGAAGAGAGTTGGCATGAGGACACAGCCTTGCTTTACTCCATTGTCTATTGGGGAAGGGTTCTGTGAGGTCGTTGTTGTGTCTGAGTTGGCCACTCTGATCTTCATGTAGCTGGACGACCATGCTGAGGAACTTTGGGGGGCATCCCAGTCGTTCCATGATTTGCCACAGACCTTCCCTGGTCACAGTGCCAAACGCTTTGGTAAGGTTGACAAACGTCACGTACAATCCCTTGTTCTGTTCCCTACCTTTCTCTTGGAGCTGCCTGAGAACAAATACCATGTTCGTGGTGCTCCTGTTGGCTCTGAAGCCACACTGGCTCTCTGGAAGGTGTTCTTCTGCAATGATGGGCAGCAAACTGTTCAGGAGTACTCTTGTGGGGATTTTTCCTGTGATAGAGAGCAGGGTTATCCCCTGGTAGTTGGACTTTCCCCCCTTGTTCTTATACAGGGTGATGATGACTGCATCACAGAGGTCCTGTGGTAGTTTACCTTGTTCCCAGCAGCAGACAAAGAACTCATGGAGGTTGGTGTGTAACGCTGGGCCCCCATGCTTCCAAATCTCAGGTGGGATTCCATCAACATCCGCTGCCTTGCCACTTTTCAGTTGCTCTATCGCCTTAACTGTCTCTTCTAAAGTTGGAATCTTGTCCAGTTCTGTTTTCTCTCGCTGTTGTGGGATGCAATGAATTGCTGAGTCTTGGACCGTGCGATTGGCGCTGAAGAAAATCTGGAAATGTTCCAACCACCAGATGGACGCCTTGTCTGTGAAGAGCGCCTGACCGTCTGCACTGTGCAAGGGACTCTGGACCTGGTGCGAAGGGCTGTACACCACTCTCAGGGCTTCATAAAACCTTCTGTAGTCACCGGTGTCTGCGCAAAGCTGAGTTCTCTTTGCGAGGTTGGTCCACCACACGTTTTGAATCTCTCGAAACTTGCTCTGGGGGTTGCTGCATACAAGGCGGAAGGCTGCTTTCTTATCAGGACAAGACGCTGAGCAAGGTGCGCCTGGTGGGCGGATCTCTTCGTTGCCAGCAATTCTTAATTATAGAATTATAGGCAAGTAGAACTGGAAATATCATAGTAGAAAGGTAACTTCAGAATAGTTTAAAGAAATTTCAGTTTGTTTACAGTTTACTTTGGGGGATAGTGTTGTGAATATAATGAGGCCCAACATTCAGAAAGCTGCTGCTAAGAAGTGTACTTTGTTGTCTGCAAGGAAAGTCAGGAGTCTGAGGATAACCTGGAATTGAAGCTTAGTGATTTGAACATTCTGTTCAAGCTACAAATATACATACACTTACACACACATATGCACGGGGTGTAGATAAATACTAAGTCTCACAAGAAGAGAGAGAAGTAAAAAAATAAAGGAAGAAAGCTGAAGATAAAGAGATAACATGAAAATTTCGCAACACCTTGAACTGCACAGCAAGTAGTATACCTCTTCTGCTTGAAAAATGAGTTGACAGCAGCAAAGGTACAAATAGTCTCAAGGTGGGGGACTTCGATGCACAAAACCAAGAGTAGTTTGTTGGGAGCACAAATGACTAAACTATGAAACCTTAAGGGCAAAGCTATCACATCATGTGAGCAGGTGGTAAAAAGCAAGCTGACATGAAACATGAACCATGAACCTCCTTGATCTAATCCTTGTCAATCTACCTGTTGCAGGATATTCTACCCATGATAGGATCAGTGGATTACTCAGATTAGGTCCAGAGTTGGAGCTGGGCCCAGAGTAGTCCTGTGTAATAGTTACAGGGTAGGACGGTAGTGGTGGAGGGGACAACGGTGTTGGGTTTGATGTTGATCCCTGCATATAGCAGATCAATCAGACAGTAAAAGTAACTATCTGCCCTGAAGTTGCTCAGGCAACCTTAACCTGTTGATCAATTTTCAGGTTATTGTTGGAACATTTGTGCATATTATTCACTAATATTGTGTGTCCATTACCTGTGCTTTTTTTAAAACATAGAAATTCGTGCTTTCCCAGTGTTTGCATTTAGTGTCGAATCACTGCCATGGAAGACCAGTGATCACTAGAACCATTCAGCTGGAACTATTTATGCCTCGCCCCAGTTATCCTCTGTAGTTGTGCCAAACCCAGTGCTGCTGTAATCAGAAGCAGCATGCATCCTCATTACCATGATATTTCCATCCTTGTGTTTCATTTATACTGACTATGCCTATTTGAATTGCAAGTTTAAAGGGTGCTCGGAGGAATAAAAGATCTTTCATGTTAAACAAAAGGGCACTTCATAAATATTGAAATTTGGATGAGAGTAACCTAGTCTATAAAGTCATTGCAGATAATAGAAGTTTGTCTGGTTCAGTACCTGCTGTATATGCTATCAAGGAATACAAATGTAATTTCATCCCATGTCATTGAGTTTCAAAGTAGAAATCTAATAACCATTGAAGGCTTCCCATCATAGATCATCCAGGATAAATTGCTGAAATAAACTTCTCATCCATGACTCAACATTCTGTCATGTTAGGTCAGTTTGTAGAGATTACCTTGCTGGGTTTTGGTATTTACCTCAATCTAGGTTGACGCTCCAGACTGACAGCATTGTTGATTATTGGTGAAGCAACGATTCTTTTCTCGTTTACAATTAATTCAGCGTCCAGGTGAATGTAAGAAGTCTGTAGGACAGAGGAAACCAATTAATTTTACAAATGGCTGGACCAACATTCCTCTCTCAAAGAAAAATATCAAAGAACTAGTTCATTATTGTACTGCTGTTTGTGCCAGATTTGTGCTGGAAGATTACAGAAAGCAAATATATTAGAATAAATACAAATATTTCTCTTATTTGTCACTGAAAAGCAAAATAGGTTTAATTGTAGAGATTAGTGGCAATTATACTGTGACCTAGGAGCCATTTGCCCTCTCTCCTTGACTGTAATCAGTCCTGTGTATTTTATGTAAAAGACAATTTATGTTTAAAGTCAATGAAGGACCTGTTTTCCAGGATTATAAATAATGTTTTGCTTACTTGCTGATACTGTTAAAGATAACTTTCCCAGCCAAACTTGCCTCCGATAAAGTTTACAATTCAATACATGTAGTACTTTTGCAGCTCTTGACACAGTTTGCAGTCATATAAGGGCAGAAAGATTAGGAGGTTTAGACACTGACCAAGCTTTGGGACAGCACAGAAGGGGAGCAAGTAACCCATGGATTTAATGTGGAGCCAGATGATGCGATGTTGGTAGTCTTAGCTCCACAGTGAATGAAAGGTCATAGTTATTTTGAAAACAGGAATCTTCCACAATGACGTCAGGGTTTACAAATGGATGACTTAAAGTCTTATTATATATTAAATTTTGTCAAAGCCCATATAGAGAATCGAGATGAACTTCATGCATCAGGAGGGCTTGAATTATAAGGAGAGTCAAGATAGACTGAGACTTTTTTTCTTTGGAGCGAAGGAGGCTGAATGTTTCTAGAATTGTGACAAACCTTGATTGGATTGATAGATGCTGTCTTTTTCCCAGGGTACAGAGTCCAAAGCCAGAGGGTATTGATTTCAGATGAGAGGGGAAAGATTTAAAGGAAACCTGAGGGACAAGTTGATCTCACAGGGGTGGTGAGTTTCTGGAGCAATCTGCCAAAGGGATTGGTAGAGGTAGGAACAGATATAATGTTAAAAGGACAACTGGGCAGGTACATGGATAGGAAAAGTTTGGAAGGATATGGGCCAAATACAGGCAAATGGAACTAGCTCGGGTCGATGCTTTGATGAGTTGTGCTGAAGGGCCTATCTCCATACTGTTGAACCCTATGGCCACATTTTTCATCTCTACCTTTTTCAGAATTTCTTGCAATTGGTCAAGCAAGACTTTACCTTGAGAAATTCTTGTTGATTATTCTTTTTATTATGTTTTAGTTTTTAGTTGTTTTTCATAGACATTTCTCTTTTTTCTTAAGTGTGGATATACTATTAGTTATCAGGCATTCACTGATCATACACTTTCATCTTAGAATTACTAATTATGTACCTCTGTCAGATACATTCTTTAAAAGTATAGATATAATCTGTCTGGACATAGATTAATTACCACTGCCTTCTATTATTCTATACAAAGTCACTTTTTAAAATTTGTTTTTATTATTTCTGATCTCATCTGATGTCATGTTAGCCTACAGACTCTCTCTGATCAAATTATTCCATATTTGTAGCCTTCCCTATTGTTTAAAACCCTCTACTCTAAGTGCCCTAATTTCCCCTCTTTTATTTCATTCATTTTATTTACGTGCCTGTAAAACAAAATTTTTTAATGTTTGTTCATGATTTAATTTTAACTTTTCTCTTAATCTCTTTCCATTTTGTTTCTCTGTATTCTCTGTGTAATTAGTTTTTTTTATTGCCGTGACAAAATGTGTTTATATTCCTGTACGGTTCTAAGGCTTGGGATCTAATCTTTATGTTGTTTCTTCTCAGGGACTCTTTCATCATCTGCCCTGTGATAAAGATGGCTACTCAGTTGTCTAATAGCACACAAGCCAATGTCTTCATGTACCACATTCCAAGAAGTTTTTCTCAGCCTGGGTAAGAAATCTATGGCAAGACTTTAAAGAATTTGCCAAACTGTTTTTTTCTTAAATTATTATTAATTTAAGAGATGAGAACATTTTCAGTCTGGTATTCATTACCTAATTCCTAGTTAACACAATGAAATGTCTTTCTCTTGAAACAGCTGTTTTAGTTAACAGAGTGACTTTAGTAAAGAAGAACTGGAATGAATGAATTGACTCCTTTGAGTAGTTTGCCAGCCATTTGGGAAGATTTGATGAATTAACTGATCAGGTTCTACCCATTCTGTCATATGGTGACATGATTTTCTTGAAGCAATGCAATTATGTGAAAGGAAATTATATGGCTGGAAGGTTTTGGTCTGGAGGAAAAGCCCAGCAAATATGTCACTGTGTGAAGAAACCAACTCTAATAGAAATTTAATTTGACAATTAGTCTGATGCATGCCAAATCCCGTGAGGAGTGGTATGTGGATTTGGTGAGATTTCAGTAAATTGGACTTTGATTGAGAAGACAATGTCAGAAGTGAAGCAAACAAAGATATTATTGAATTTGCTACAAAGCCTGCTGTTCCTGATAAGATATGATGCTTCTGCTACTTTCTCCCAGAAACCTGCAACTAGGTCATCTTCATTTCTGCTATTGTTTTCCTCCTTGCATTTTCTCACTCTCCCAAGGAGCAAGTGAAGGGGGTTATCAATGATCCAGACCATAGTCTTTGAACATTTTGAATCAATGCTTCACTCATTTTCCTCAAACTCTTCTAACTATAATTTTGAAGTATTACTTCATAAACTAGAGCTGAGATAGTGCATGCAGATTTTTCACACTTGATGTTGTCCATTGAATGGTAAATGTGGGAGTAAGCTTTCTCTGAACTTGTTTGGAAAAGGAGAATTTTTAACTGCTGAAGATAATCCTCTGCTTCATACATGATGCTGGAGTTTAGTGCTCCTGGCACTCCTCCAGTTACTACCAAGCCTTGTGTTTGCTTATTGAGACCTTGCTAACTGACACTACCTGTGTGATTTGCAGAGGAGGCCTAAACCACAACATTTTCATGGAAGTTCTCTCATTCCTCACTCTAACAATTGAGCAAGAGCCCTGACAAAGAAATGCTGTAAATAACATTTGCATCCTTTCATAAGCACAATAAATTCAGCAGATTCTGGAAATCTTGAGGAACACACACAAAACACTGAAGGAATTAATCATAAATAGCACTGGACAACAATTTTTTTTTCAGAAATTTTGCTTCCTCGTTTATGATAGACAGCTTGAAACTGGACACAAATATAATTTCAGACTCCTGTATATCGTAGGAATTTGATGAAACAAGAAAATTAACTTTTATTGATCATAACGTGTTTAATTGCATAACAGTGCCGATAATTTTCAATAGTTCAAATAAGCTAAAAATGTTTTGTTAATGATTTTCATTTGTACTGAGTGTCTGAAGCTTCTCGCTTAAGTGTCCAACAATAATCGGCCAGCATTGATGGATTCCAGTTGCCCTGATACCGTTTCTCCATGACCGTAATGTCCTGGTGAAACCTCTCTCCATGCTCATCACTGACAATGCCTAGGTTTGCAGGAAAGAAGTCTAAATGGGAAAGCAGAAAATAAATCTATAGTGACATGTTGCACTTCATGGTTTTGTATATTTGAAGCATGACAGCCAGCTGCACGTAGTTTGATGCTCAGTAGCTGTCAAAAAAATTTTCAGTGACATCCTTGAATGGCTTTCACGTGTTCTTCTCTGGTCCCACTAGAAGTTCTTTGATTTGTCTGTCATTGATGACCTGTTTGATTTGTGGACCAGCAAAATGCAATCTTGGCTCGAATTATGAATTGAAGTAACATATGGACAATTTCAAAAAACGGTGTCTGATAGGGAAATCTCAGTGATTTTCATGATCAGCAGCCCAAAATCTATAAGGTGCACCCAAAGATATTTAGGAAGCAACATTTTTGTTGTCCAGTGTAGTTGATGTTCTGGGCTGAGACCCTTCATGAGTTCCGGAAGAGAAAGGAGTAGAATTTCTGTCCTTTCATCTGGATGTTTCTGCAATTTTTCTTCCTTTACTCATACCATTTGTGATCCCGCATTAAAGTCATAGGGAGGTTTTGCTTTAAATGAATCCCATCGCTTCAATAATTACTGCCAAGTTGATAGGCATACTCTGCATTTGACTTACTAGGAGCATAATTTCACATTTTATATTAATTAATTACTTAATGTTGAGTGAAAAGACTTTGCTGCTTTTTTAAGTATTGCTTTTCTAACAACTCTGTGTTTGCCGACCTACTTTGACGTAGTCCAACCCTGAATCAAGTGAAAATTTGCATTATGAGATTCAGCTCCGTCCATGAAATTATCCCTCACTGCCGTCACGGACACTAACAAAGGAATACGTGGGTAACATTGAAAGACTTGCTGAATTTAAAGTGGAAGTAACATGATGATGGCTTCAGTCCAGAAAGTTGAAGAATTTGATAGCACTAATGAAGGCTGGGATTTGTATATTGAGAGGGTTGGAATGTATTATAACACAAACAATGTGGAGGAGCAAAAGGAAGCCCCTACACTTCTTTGTTTAATGTGTCCTAGAACATACAGTCTCTTACGCAACTTAGTAACCCCTTGAAAAGCCGGCAAGGAAGATGTTCAATGGAGTTGTTACAATTTACAAAATCACTTGCGATCTAAAGTGCTGATATTAGCTGAGATATTGAGATTTTACAAAAGGAATCTGTTAAAATAAAAGCCATTCTGAATACATTGCAGAATTCCTTGGCATTTCCCAGTACTATGACTTTCGAGATGGGCTTTCTGATGCATTAAGAGGCAGGCTTGTATGTGGCATGCATACTCAAAGCACTTAGAAGAGGCTACTGGCAGAAAGAGACTTAACAGAATGGTGTAGACCATTGCAGTATCATTAGACTGCAGCAAAAGGTGTAGCAGAACTACAGAAAAGGAGGTTAGAATGTGAAATGCAGAAAAAGTCCCTGAATGGTGCAAAAAGCCAAAGATGTTATTGATGTGGCAAATCCTCCATGATGCAAATAACTGTTGGTTCAAAGGTCTGCAGAAAGTGTCACAAACAAGGTCACATAGAGAGATTGTGCAAGGCAGATGTAAAGCACAACCGCGTGAAAAGCCTCAAACACAAAACTAAGCAAATGCATAAAGCTACCAAATGTAAAACAGCATCAGACAAGCTAGAGTCTGACAAAGGTGAACTGTCATGCCTAGAACTGCATAGTATAATTTTAGCAGATCATAAAATCAACTGGATCACAATAGATGTGTCAGATGTAAAACTGAAAATGTCAGCTTTGTCCATAATTCCAGAGGCTGACAACAACAGACTGCTTTCTAAGCTTCCATTAGAGAAGACCTCAGTGGTGCTAGAGACCTACTCCGATAAAGAAGTTAGAGCTTTATGTATTGTAAAGTGGTGGGCCAGCACTTTTCAGACATGGATTTTTCTCAATCATTCATCTAGATTGGTACTCAGTGTGTCATCAACAAACAATGGCAGTCCAAATGGTAGCACTAACCAGAGATTGTCACAGCTGCTTAATGCTAATGAGAAGCTATTTGAGAAAGGGATTGGTAAACTCAAAGCCATGAAGGCCAGAACTGAACTGAATGAGGCAGCAACACCAAAATGCCGTAAAGCACGTCCCGTGCCTTATATATTACCTTCTGAAGTGGATGCTGAACTGCAGAGCTTGGAATCGTCTGGAATTTTCTCCAAGGTTGAGTGGAGTGATTGGGCCATGTCCATTGTCCTGATTATCAGGAAAGGGAAGGCCAGAGCCGTTCACATATGTGGGGATTTCAAAGTGAGCATCAACCCGGTACTGTGTAATGTGGCATATCGCCTGCCACAAATAGAAGATATTTTTGCATCTTTGACAAGGGTTTTCAAAGATTGATATCACAAGCCTATCTGCAAATGGAGATCAAGGAGGAAGTTTCTCTCAATCAACACTAAAAGAACAAGGGACAGTATTATCATCTCGTCTTTAACATCACATCAGCTCCAGTAATTTGGCCTTGAGGACAACATTGTGACCGGCGAAATGATGAAGAACACCTCCTGAACCTTGGTAAAGTGCTTACCAGGCTGAGTGAGTATGGTCTGTATGCAACGAGAGAAATGAAAGTTTTTCAAGAATGAAATCTCATTATGGACATGTGATTGACAAACAGGGCTTATATAAGTCACAGAAATGGCTTACCAGAACAAATTGTGAGTGACAATGGACATGTCAAAAGAATTCTGACTGTTGATGAGAAAAACATGGCATCAGACATTTCAAGTCAGCTCCTCACCACCCAGCAACAAACGGGTTTAACCAAATCTTCAAGAAATCCATTGAAGCAATTGTCAAGGGGGTCATTTCTCTAGAAGGTGGACAGCTTCCTCTTTGAGTATGAGAACTCTGTTAATGCAAAGACAGATCAAACACCTGCAACAGGAATCTAGGATCTTGCATAGACCTCCTGAAACCAGATGTACAGAGAGAAGTGCAGAATAAATGGTTCAGCCAGTTGCCAAGTGAAGCAGCAAGGAGCTTTGAGATTGGACAGGAAGTCCTAGCGTGTGGTTACCGAGGAGAAAAGTGGACACCCAGTAGGATATCTAAAATAACTAGACCACTGATGCACACAGGGAATGCAGGTGATCAGACAAGGAGACATCATGTGGACCAGATAATGGATGCTCAATTGAAGAACACACCCGAGGCAACTGCATCCAACAAGACAGACACACCGTAGTCGCTGGACTTGCCTCTCAGTGATGCTGTCACTGACAGCAACGTGACACCAGAAACTGAGAACTTTCTCTTAGACAAGACACCTACCAAACCTGATGTTACCCCACAGGTCCAGAGGCACTATCCTGAAAGAAACTGAGCACCACCCAGAAGTCTGAATCTTTAGAACTGTGAAGCTGGTTATGGACTGTTATTGCGATAGCATGTTTATTTGGAATATGGTTTTTGAAAGGGAAGTTGACTGTTTTGTACCTATACAGTTTTGTGTTGTATTAAAGGTGGAGGAAGTGTAATTTATGGATCTATTTCTTTTAATGACCCCCACCCCTCAGCACTATGTATGGATTGCTGTCTACACATGCATACTGATCTGTTTCTGTGCATGTCCATTGCTTTGTCTCTCTCACGCTACAATTCAAATTAACCAGTTAAACCAGTCTCCCATGAATGTGCTTTTATGTTGTTGATATGTAGTTGTGCACAGACACAACAGAATCCTCTGCCCAACACCTCAGGATCTTGTCTATTTCAGCAAGTTGCCACTCATTCTTCAAACTCCCAGCAGTACAATTCCTTCACATTTCTTCACATCAGACAATCACTTTCCTCCAACTAGCTTTTCTCTTAATCTCTCCACTGTGAATTTCTTTTCTTCCTTTGAGCCTTTAATATTAGGTTCATTACCTATTGAAAGGTCTTTCTTTGTTCATTGCACCAGTGTAGAATTCATAAAGTAAGCTAGTTATGCCCCTGTATGGGATTTGGGCCAGTTATGGTCCCAGGTGGTAGTACTGGAGAGGATAGTGATCGTGACTGATTTTGGAAGGGTTAGGGATAGAAACCAATTCATAAATAGGGGGTTCAGGTTAACAGTTGGTGGGGAGTGTGTGTGAAGATAAGGGGGCCAAGGACCCTTGGAAGAAAGATTAAAGGCTCTGATGAAGCAATGGGGTGTATTGGTGGAAGAATTAGTACTTACAGGTTGGGATTGTAGTTCATGGGGGCCGATTTGGAGATGGAGAAAGTTTGTTGTTGGAGTAGATCAGTATTTGTGGAGAGGTGGTATTGGACAACTGAACAGATTGGAGGTAGATGAATTCGCAACCATGGTAGGAAGGTGCTGCCTGAGGTGGAGATAGGGCTTAAATTTCAAAGCTCAAAGTAAATCTATTATCAAAGTACATATTTATCATCATATACAATCTTGAGATTCATTTTCTTGCATAGTCAATAAATCCTAATGGAATAATAACCATAATAGGATCAACCAAAGGTTGGGTGTCCAACCAGTGTGCAAAAGAGAACAAATAGTGCAAACACAAAAAGAAATAAATAAGCAATAAAATATCGAGAACATGAGATGAAAAGTCCTTGAAAGTGAGTCCGCTGATGGTGGGAACATTTCAATCATGGGGCATGTGTAGTTGAGTGAAATTATCCTCTCTGGTTAAAGAGCCTGAAGCTGGAGGGCTAATAAATATTCCTGAACCTGGTGGTGTGAGTCCTGAGGCTCCTCTACCTCCTTCCTGATGGCAGCAGTGAGAAGAGAGCATGACCTGGGTGGTAAGGGTCCCTGATGATAAGGACCTAATAGTACTTGTATAGTGTGTGGAGTATGTTTGTCCTCTGTCATCAATGAGTCATTAATATAAATGGCATGCACCTCCTAGGACTGACAGTGGTGGAAACTGGATCATCAAAATAATTTAAAGTGGATGTGGATATATATTTGATGGATCGAGGAATAGAAGTGGCACAGAAGAGGAGCTGCATTCAGCATAGATTACCCAAGGTCATATTAATGGTAGACCAGGCTTGAAAGGCCTGCTGGTCTGCTCCTCTGCCATTGTGTTTTGTGTTAAAATGCATCTGAGTCAGATCCCTACTGCTGAACTGGGAGTTCTTCAGTAATCTCTTCTTTCAGTAGTGAAATTTGCAATCTCTAGCTGATATGATCTGGGTACACATGTTCTATTGTCATAAATATTGATTGGCAGGGCAAACAAAAATCTAATTCTCAGTAAATGATAGCAAAGGGAATATGAATAAACAAAGCTGAATAGTACATGAGATGAATGGTATAATGCAGAGTCATAAACCTTAAAGAATCTCATCAGTACTGACCTTTCTAAACCCAAAGAAGTTTCAGTCAAAGTCTGGCCACTCACAAAACAAACCATGCAACATTTATAAAACTACAAACATAAAGTCTTTACAGTATCAGAGTACAGTATCTTCAGTTAATCAGAAGTCAGGAAAATGAACTGTGAAAGACTTTTTTTTAAATCTATGCCCTAGACTGAAATTAATGGTGGGTGAGATAGACGGTATGCACAAACCAAACAGGTGGAGAGGTCTATCCAGACAGATTGTATAACTGCTCACTCTTCAGCCTGACTGAACCATGCAGTTTGGAATAGCAAAACCCTCCAATGTATTTTTGTTCTCCTTGAGCAGAGTAAACAGTTATTTGGCAATCTGTGACTGTGACACACCCATACATTTTGTGCAAAATCATGTCCTAAGCAGAGGTCCCTGTGTTTTTCACAATCAACAATGAATTTCAATTCTGCAGTGTGTTTAGGAGATGGTGTATGCAGGTCATGAGCACAGGAGAAGCATGTTGTCCATATCAGTGACAATGCATTCATTGTAGATTATCTACATTTGCATGCTTACGCAATTTACCCAGTAAAGGAGCTATGATGCTGAATATCAATGTGAGCACACAATTGTTTCAATAGGAAACCAAGGATAAATGAGAGGCTGACTCCAGTGAATGCAGGCACTGGAATCTGGAGCAACAAATAAACTGATGTAGGTGAAGCAGCGTCTATGGGTGGAGGTGCGGAGGAAGGAATTTTGGGTCAAAACTGCGTATTAGGATCAAGATTTGAGAAAGGACTCCAGCAGATGTCTCCACCTTCTTCATCCCTCACTCTACTTGGCTCCTTATTCCTTTGTTATTGTCTGCCTCCATCTATCATTTACCCACCTCAGTCCCCAACTCCACCCTCCCCTTCATTTGTGTGGCTCGACTACCACCACCACAGTCCTATTTCTGGCCATGGCTCTCCACTCCCCCCTTCTCTTTATACTCCCCTCTGCACTCTATATGGTTTTAACCTAAAACAGTCCTCCATCTCCACAGATACTGTTGGACCTGCCGAGTTTCTCCAGCAGATTGTTTATTGCTATAACTGAAATGCTACCCTCTAAATTGCCCTTTGTAGCTGAACTTCACTGCAGTTATGCAGTATATATAAAAAAGACACTAAATGGTTAACTCATCCTTTCCCCTTGGTAAGTTATAATCGCATACAAGCCTCCTTCATTCACCTTTGAAATGCAGCTCTCTGATTTCTGGAGTTGTTCCACATCAGGACAGATTTTGCAATTGGTTATGCCTAACTGACAGCCAAGCAGAAAGACCAAAGTTCCATTACACGAGATTTCTGCACCCAACGTTCTTCCAGTTTCCCTCCTTGCCGTTTATATCCCAACACTTCGTAATATGCTAACTTCTGATCTGGAGAGCCCTGTGTTTTGAGCATCTCTAGTGTAAAACTCTTTGTTTCCTCCAAGCATGCAGTTAGCTACAACTAAAATGGCACTCCAGCTAATTACTCCAGGAACTAATGTCTCTGTGATGTACCCTTTAACGTCTTCCCAATGTTAACTAGCTCCCCCTGCCCTGGATGCAAAGAATGATTAACAAACATAAGATTGTAGGAACCTCACCGACAAGCTCAGCAGATTTGTTTTGATGTATACAGCTCTGCATAAAGAGTACAATAAGTAATCCAATAATTGAAAAGAAACAATCATGTGTAAAGTAATAAAGCATGGAACAAAATGCTCACATAAACAAAGTCTTTTCTTGGACACCAAGTTCTTCCAACTGTAAACTGTACCCATTCAAGTTCCAGAAAGAGGAAGCTTCTATGAAAAGATACAATTCAAATAATGCCTGAAGAGGCTTCTATAAACTCATTGCCAATAATTTAACTTTATTATCTTTAGAGTAACCATTTAATGGATTTATCTACTACAGAAACACAGCCATGAATTAGATGTCCTTAAACATCTATAGATTGTATTTTTAAAATCATATTGTTGGCGTAACATGTCTATTCTTCGTTCTATGTAAGCCTTTCAAAAGGTGACTTTCTGGTGATTCCCATTCAGACTCCGGCTTTATTGAGCAACACAGCAACTCTGTCCTTTCATTAGAAAGCACTTGGGCTAGAGCTATTTCACGGCTAATTGCTACTAAACTGTCCTGTGAATTCCAGACATGTTCATGTGAGCAAAGGGGTGTTACATGGTTAGATAGTGCCCTTCAGTTCATTGTGTAAGTGCACTCATCTTGCATAAAGCAATAACCTGCAGAACACAAAATCTTTAGTGCAGTGCCAAGTCTGTGCTGAGTTGGCTAACCATGACTGGCACAGCAAGGCAAACTGGCACATGCTTAGTTATGTTATTGGATTAGGGCCAGAGTATATTGTTCAAATCCTAACATAGCAGATAGAAAATATGAATTCAGCTTACAGCTTTGATAGGTTGTTGCTTAGGGAACGTGACCTTTCATCTTTACCCCTACAAGTGGAAGAAGTGCTACACCTGCCCATTCACCTCCTCCATCATCTCCACTCAGGGCCCCAAACAGTCCCTCCAGGTGAAGCCACACTTCACCTGAGAATCTACTGGGGTCATCTATTGTGTCCAGTGTTCCCGATGTGGTCTCCTCTACATTGGTGAGACCCTTCATAAATTGTGGGGATGCTTTGTTGAGCACCTCTGCTCCATCTACCAAAAGCAGAATGTCCCGTTGGCCACACATTTTAATTTTGATTACCATTTCCATTCTAACATGTCAGTCCTTCAGGGTGGTAGAGCAACACCTTATATTCTGTCTGGAAACAGAGTGCCAGAGCTGATAGTGGACAGGTTGAGGGGAAGGATGTTGTTAAACCTACATACAAAAATCAGGCATCAAAGGTTGAGCATGGTGAAATTAATATTCTGAGTTGCATATATTTCAATGCAAGGAGCATTGTAGGAAAAGCAGATGAGCCGAGGGCAGGGATCAGCATGCGGAGTTATGAATTTGTAGCCAATAGTGAGACATGGTCGCAGGAGGTTCAGGACTGGCAGCTAAATATTCCAGGGTTCCGTGGTTTTAGACATGATATAGCAGGAGGGATTAAAGGAGGAAGGATGGCATTACTAGTCAGGCAAGATGTCATGGCAGTACTCAAACAGGACAGACTGAACCTCAGTAGTTGAGATCTCCAGTGGGTGGAACTGAGTAGTAAGAAATGGATGCCTATGTTAATGGGATTATATTATTGACCACCCAACAGTCGGTAGAATTTAGAGAAGCAAATTTGAAGAGAGACTGCAGACTGTTGCAAGAAACAATGTTGCAATAGTAGGTGATTTTAACTTTCCACCAATTGACTGTGACACCCATTTTGTAAAAAGGCTCGATGGGATGGGGCTTGTCAAATATGTTCAGGAAAGTTTCCTCAAGCTATACACAAGGGATCTCAGCTAGAAAGTGCGATACTAAAATCAGAATTGGAAGCAGAATCAGATTTAATATCACTGGGATATGTTGTGAAATTTGTTTTTGACAGAAACTGTACATTGCAATACATAATAATAAAAACTGTGAATGACAATAAATATGTATACGCACACATAAGGCCATGGATGTTTCAATATGGACTTTAGCAAGGCCTTTGACAAAGTCCCACATAGAAGGTTGGTCAAGAAGGATTAGTCACTTGGCATTCAAGTTGAAGTAGCAAATTGGATTAGACAAAGGCTTTGTGGAATAAGCCAGAGAGTGGTGGCAGGTGGTTGCCTCTCTGACAGGAGGCCCGTTACTAGTGGTGTGCCCCAGGGGTTGAAGCTAGGCCCAATGTTTTTTTTTTGTCCTCTATATCAATGATCTGGATGATAATGTGGTAGAATGGATAAGCAAATTTAGTAGATTACAACAAGACTGTGGGTGTAGTGAACAGCAAGGAAAACTACCGTAGCTTGCAGCAGAATCTGGATCAGCTGGAATAATGGATTGAGTAATAGCAAGTGGAATTTAAGGCAGACAAGCATGAGATGTTGCATTTTGGGAGGGCCAACCAGGGGAGGTCTTACACAGTGAGTGGTAGGGCACTGAGAAGAGAACAAAGGGTTCTAGAAATGCAGATTCGTAATTCGTAGAAAGTGGCATCACAGGCAGATAACTTTTGGCACATTGGCCTTCATAAATCAAGGCATTATGTATAGGAGTTGGGACGCAATGTTAAAATTATATAAGATGTTGGTGAGGCCTAATTTGAAGTATTGTGTGCAGGTGGTGAGTGGAGATATGTCTCTACTAAAAGAGATGTAAGGCGCTCCTTCCATCTGCTAGCCAGCAGGTCACCCTTGGACATGTGTAGCATCTGCTTAGTGCCTCCCCCCGCAAATCAGGATTAAGCAAAACTATGGGAATGGATGGTTGTATGAGCAGAAGTCCTAGTTATACAACCACTAACACCAGTGAGACCAGACTCTCAAGAATACTTGTAATGGCAGGGTTCCTCTGTCTTGTGAAGACACTGCCCAGAAGGCAATGCCAAACCACTTCTGTGGAAATATTTGCACAGAACAATTATGGTCATGGATAGAGAAAGGAATAAGCAGATTAAAGACAGATGGAAGACCATGATCACCCACGTCATACGACACGGCACACGACACGGCACATGATGTTGTTGACGATGACAACGACGACGACCTACAGGAAATCTTTCAATAAGATTGAAAGAGTGTGGAGAAGTTTTACAAGGACATTGCCGGGACTTGAGGATCGGAGTTATAGGGAAAGGTGGAACTTTATTCTCTGGAGCGTAGAAGAATGAGGGGAGTTTTGAAAGAGGTATACAATATTATGAGAAGTATGGATACAGTAAATGCAAGCAGGCTTTTTCCACTGAGGTTGGCCGAGAGCAAAACTAAAGATCATGGGTTAATGGCGAAAGGTAAAATGTTTATGGGGAACATGAAGGGAACTTCTTCACTTAGGGTAGTGAGAGTCTGGAATGACGTGCCAGCAAAAGTGGTGGATGCAGATTTGATTTCAATATTCAAGAGAAATTTGTTTAGGTGCATGTATGAGATGGATATGGAGGGCTACGGTCCAGGTGCAGCTTGATGGGACAAAGCATAGACCTATTGGGCTGAAGGGCCTTTTCTGTGCTGTAGAGTTCCATGACTCCAACTAAAATATTTAACTTGTGACCCAACTTGCGTTGTTGACAGAACTAACTCCACAGATTTTTCTTTTAAAAATAAACACTTTGGAAACATTTCTTTTTTTGGCAAATGTGACAATTTAAAACAAACCCTCCCCCTTTCTGCATTGCCCATCCAGTCGGGTTGAGCAGTCAAAAACTTACACTGAAGCTGAGCAGAAGAGGAGAGTTCATGGTTTAACTTTAGTAAGGTGTAGCAACAATGGACAAAGGAAGAGGAAGGGAATTGGGAACAGGTCAGGACTTGAATCTTTTGTTTTAATTACAAACTATTATGGTAAAAGAAACCTGCAAATCATTTACAAACAAGAGAAAATCTGCAGATGCTGGAAATCTGATCAACACGCACAGGATGCTGGAGGAACTCAGAAGGCCAGGCAGCATCTATGGAAAAGAGTACAGTTGACGTTTAGGGCCAAAACCCTTCCAGTTCCCTATCAGGAGTGGAATGGTAATGTCGTGGGTTCATTGTGGTTCTTATCCAGAACTGTTCCAGAGCTACTTCAGGTGGAAATCTTGATGTGCTGCAAAATTATACTCCATAAGCAAGTCAAAGTATTCTTAATAATAAATGAATTCCTGGAGTTCAAATATATGAGGTGTCACCTGAATGGAAATCCAGAACAAGACCATGTCATTTTAAAGATAAACCTAAAAGCTGGGGGAAATCTAAATGTTCCTGGCAAACAGCAGCAAATTTAGAGTCCATTAATGATTTCAAAATACAATTGTTAGACTTTTGTCTTCTATCTTTTCTGATCAACAAGTGGGATTTAGACTTGGTGGAAGTTCACCAAATAAAGGGTGGCATGGTAGTGTAGATATTAGCATCACAATATTACAGCACCAGTAATCTTCGATTGAAGTTTAATTGCCACTGCTGTCTATAAGGAGTTCATGCATACTTCCGTAACCACAGAGGCTTCTTCAGGTGCTCCAGTTTCCTTATGGTTAGAAAACACCAGGAAATCTGCGGACGCTGGAAGTTCAAGCAACACACAAAAAATGCTGGTGAACACTGCAGGCCAGGCAGCATCTATAGGAAGAGGTACAGTCGACGTTTTGGGCCGAGACCTTTCGTCAGGACTGACTGAAAGAAGAGATAGCCCAGGGCTCCCCTCCCCCTTTCTTTCTCCCTAGGCCTCCTGTCCCATGATCCTCTCCCTTCTCCAGCCTCGTATCCCTTTTGCCAATCAACTTTCCAGCTCTTGGCTCGATTCCTCTCCCTCCTGTCTTCTCCTATCATTTCAGATCTCCCCCTCCCCCTCTCAAATCTCTTACTATCTCTTCTTTCAGTTAGTCCTGACGAAGGGTCTTGGCCCAAAACATCAACTGTACCTCTTCCTATAGATGCTGCCTGGCCTGCTGCGTTCACCAGCACTTTTTGTGTGTGTTCCTTACGGTTAGAGTTACCGAGTTGTATGGACATGCTATGTTAGCGTCTGAAGTGTAGCGACGCTTGTAGGCTGCCGGGTACAATCGTCGCTAATTTAATTTGACGTGAATGACATAGTTCACTGTATCAATGAAGGGTGACAGAACTAATACCAATCTTTATAAAGTGGATGAATGGTGTTACACGAATCAAACTTCTTCTGTTGTAATGCATGAAAAACCACAACTAATTTATACTTCTCAAAATCTGATAATGACCAGTCAACTTATCTTAAGTAATGTTGGTTGAGAGATAAATATTAGTCAGATATTAAGCTGAAAGAAAGTTTCTTTGCTCTACTTCAGAGAATATTTCTTCTCTCATTTTCATACAGTTTCTCAATTCTAGTTAGCAGTTCCAGGTTGGCTAGCATCTAGTAATGTCCACAGCCAGCTGGCACGGTTCATTATTATATCTTACTTTATCAAAAAGAATATTCCATTAACAGGGAATATCTAACCTAACGAGTGAGCAGCCATTGAAAGAAAGCCAGAAAGTAATTATTATGAGGGCAAATTTCAACAAGTTCTATTCCTGCCATAAAGGATGGTGAAAGGATATCTAAATATATCTAAAGAGTAACCGTAAGTAAAGTTAATTAGTATTTTCCTTATGAAGTTGGATGGATGTGCTTAGAACTGAGGCTTCTAAAGGATGATGGATTTGTACTAAAATAACTGCATGATCAGATCTTAAAGTTAACTTCCCTGACAAAATAAATTTTAACCATGCAGTGGTCACTCATAAAACCACATTTTCAGTGCTTTATCTGTTTCTAACAATTATTGTTTAGTTAGAAAAGCATAAGGCATAGAAGCAGAATTAGGCAATTTGGCCCATCGAGTATGCTCCGCCATTCCACCATGGCTGATTTACTATCCCTTTCAACCACATTCTCCTGCCTTCTCCCTGTAACATTTGATGCCCTGACTCATCAGGAAACTATCAACCTCTGCTTTAAATATACTCAGTGACTTGGCCCCCACAGCCATCCATGGCAATGAATTCCACAGATTCACCACTCTCTGGCTAGACAGATTCCTGCGCATTTCTTTTGTAAATGGACATCCCTCTATTCTGAACCTGTGCCCTCTGGTCCTAGACTCACCTAGTACAGGAAAATCTTCTACACATCCACTCTCTAGACCTTTCAATATTCAAGAGGTTTCAGTGAGATCCCCCCACTTCATTCTTCTAAACTCCATAGCTATCAAATGCTCAAATGCTCCTCCTGCATTAACTCTAACTCAGGGAATCATTCTCATAAACCTCCTCTGGACCCTCTCCAATGCCAGAACATACTTTCCAAAGCTGCACACAATACACTACATGTAGCCAAACGGATGCCTTATAAGGCCTTAGCATTATATCTTTGCTTTTATTTTCTAGTCCTCTCAAAATGAATGCTAATATTGCATTTGCCTTCCTTACCACCAACACAACCTGCAAGTTAACCTTTACAGAATCCTGTTCAAGGACTCCTAAGTCCCTTTGTACCTCTGATATTTGAATTTTCTTCCCATTTAGAAAATAGTCTACACCTTTATTCCTTCTACCGAAGTGCATGACCATATACTTCCCTACACCATATTCCATCTGCAACTTCTTTGCCCATTTTCTCAATCTATGTAAGTACTTCTGCAGATTCCCTGCCTACGGGTTCTTCCACCTATCTTCGTATCATCTGCAAACTTGGCCACAAACCCATCAATTCCATCACTCAAGTAATTGCCATATAGTATGAAAGCAATGGTCCCAATAACAACACCTGTGGGACACCACTAGTCACTGGCAGCCAACCAGAAAAGGCCCCCTTTATCCCCACTCTTTGCCTCCTGCCGGTCCGCCAATCATCTATGCTAGTATCATTCCTGTAAGACCATGGTCTTCTATATTGTTAAACAGTCTCATGTGCAGCGCTTTGCTCTAGGCCTTCCAAGTTGACCACACCACTGACTCTCCTTTGTTTCTCCTGCCTGATATTTCCCAAAAGAATGGCAACAGATCCATCAGGCAAGATTTCCCCTAAAGGAAACCATGCTGACTTTGGCCTATTTTATCATGTGCCTCCAAGTACCTCAAAACCTCATCCTTAATAATGGACTTCAACATCTTCCAACCACTGAAGTCATGCTAACTGGCCTATAATTTCCTACCTTTTGCCTCCCTCCCTTCTTAAAGAGTGGAGTGACATTTGCAATTTTCCAGTCCTCCAGAATCTAGTGATTATTGAAAGGTCATTATTAATGCCTCCAATCTGTTCAGCTACCCCTTTCAGAACCCTGGGGTGTAGTTCTGCTGGGCAATGTGGCTTAACTATCTTCAGACCTTTCAGCTCCCAAGCACCTTGGCATTAGTAATAGCAACTAAACTCATTACTGTCCCCTGAAACTCCTGAATTTCTGGCATATTGCTAGTGTTTTCCATAGTGAAGCCGAAACACAAAAAATCTTATTAGTATTTCAAACAAACATTAGGAAGGAGAGGAAGAGTGTGCTTTGTTTGAAGTGAATGGGGGAAAGGCGGCTAATAGCCAAGGATCGGGAAGATGTGCCCAAAATCAGAGATTCAGCATGGAACAGGCCCTTCTGGCACCTCAAGCCATGCTGCCCCAGCAAACCTTGATTACCCTGATTTACAATGACCAGTTAACCTACCCAGTACATCTTTGGACCATGGGAGGAAACTGGAGCATCCAGTGAAAACCCACATATTCCATGGGGAGGACATATTGAGGCTCCTTACAAATAGTGCTGGAATTGAACTCCAAACTCCAATTGCCAGAGTTGTAACATCATCCCAATAACCACTATGCTACCATGGTGCCAAGATAATTGGCCAAGGTGCAGCTAATGTCTGTTTTACATCTCAAGGTCTGCACTGGGAGCTTCAAAGGATTGCACTGTCTGAGATGAATCAACAGAGGGTTGAGCTTCAGGAACTGGGGCCATAAACACAAGAAATTCTGCAGATGCTGGAAATCCAGAGTAACACACAAAATTCTGGAGAAACATAGATGGATCCATCCTCAACATGATCTGATCACCAAACACATATTTACCTTCCCCCACTCTTTGCTTTCCGCAGGGATCTCTCTCTTCATGATTCTCTTGTCTATTTATCTCTCCCCACTAATCTCCTTCCTGGCACTGATCACTGGAAGCAGAAGAGTGCTACGTCTGCCCATTCACTTCTTCCATTACCTCCAGTCAGGGCCCCAAACAGTCCTTCCTGGTGAGGCAACACTTAATCTATGAATCTGTTAGTGTCATCAACAGTATCCAGTGCTCCTGATGGGCCTTCTCCATACAGATGGAACCCAACGTAGATAGGGGGACCGCTTTGTTGAAGACCTTTGTTCGATCATCAACAAGCAGGAATTCCTTGTGGTCAACCATTTTCATTCCAATTTCCATTCCGATTTGAACATGTTGGTCTTTGGCTGCCTCTAATTCCATGATGGGTCAACAGATTGAAGAAGCAACATCTCATATCATCTCTGGGTATCCTCCAACCTGATAGCTTAACATCCATTTCTCCAACTTCCATTAATTTTTTTCTCTCTCCTCAAAGACAGTGAATGCAAAGGTAAAAAATGTGATCAAAAGCTTTCTCAAAAGGATAGAGTGTTTCAAAAGAAGAAGGAAAGGACAAGGAAGTGGTATTCACCCTGCATCAGTTGTTTAAAAGTTTTATGGAGTTAATTTTGAACATATATATTTAATGGGATGGTCCGCCGCCACCCCCTCCAAACTCGAGCCCAGGGCCGTGTCGGCCTCCAACCACGGCCACTTCTTCAAGTTCGGCCCTTCCTTAGGCGGAGGCCTTGGGCAGGCCCAGGCACATGGTGCAGCGCCCAAGTTCATCTTGTGTCTTTAACTAAGTGTATAGGATACGATTCATAGATATATGGTGAGGCTTTAATCTCTTCCACAGAAGATGGCCGTTGGCTCACAAGGAGCTCATCCGCCCTTTGTCAGGTCTTGTTTTCTTCAGTCCTGCTGGGTGTCCTCACACCCTCCTCACCAGACTAAGTCCGATGGGGGAGCCGGCCCAAGTCGCCAACCACTCGACCATGGCCCTGGCCGAGCGCTGGGCAACCTTCCCCCGCCGAATCTCTCCGAGCGTCCGGCACCCGACCGAAAACCATGATACACACCAGTAACCCATGACCTCTGGTTGTAGTCTCACCCAACCTCAGTGGAAAAAGCTTGCTTGCATTTACCCTTTCTATACCCATCATAATTTTGTATACCTCTATCAAACCTCCTCTCAATCTTCTATGTTCTAAAAAACAGTCCTAACCAATTCAATCTACTTATACCTCAGGTCCTCCAGAGCTGAAAACATCCTTTCAATTTTTTTCTGCACTCTTTCAATCTTGTTTACAACTTCCCTGTAGGTAAGTGACCAAAACTGCACACAATACTCCAAGTTAGGCCTTACCAATGTCTTGTATAACATAACATCCCATCTCCTCTACTCAATACATTGATTTATGAAGGCCAATGTGCCAAAAGCTTTCTTTACGACTCTATCTACCTGTGATGCCACTTTCAATGAATTATATACCTGTATTCCCAGATCCCTTTGTTCTACTATGCTCATTAGTGCCCTGCTGTTCACTGTGTAAGAACGATCCTGGTTGGTCCTACCGAAGTGCAAAACCTCACACTTGTCTGCATTAAATTCCATCTGCCATTTTCACACAAACACGAGGGACGAAGGGTCTCAGCCCAAAACGTCAACTGTACCTCTTCCTAGAGATGCTGCCTGGCCTGCTGCGTTCACCAGCAACTTTGATGTGTGTTGCTCTGCCATTTTCAGTCCATTTTTCCAGCTAATACAAGTGCCTCTGCAAGCCATGATAGCCTTCCTCACTGTCTACTACACCCCCAGTCTTGGTGTCATCTGCAGACCACAGTTACTGATCCAGTTAACCACATTCTCATCGAGATCATTGATATAGATGACAAACAACAAAGGATCTAACACCAATCCCTATGTCACTCCACTAGTCACATCCCTCCAAACAGAAAGGCAACCATATACTCTCTGCCTTCTCCCACAAAGCCAATGTCTAATCGAATTTACCACCTCATCTTGAATACCAAGTGACTAAACCTTCCTGACCAGCCCCCCCATGCAAGACTTTGTCAAATGCTTTACTAAAATCCACGTAGACTGCCTTGTCTTCATCCACTTTCCTGGTAACTTCCTCAAAAAACTCTATATAATTGATTAGACGCAGCCTACCATGCATGAAGCCACGGTGACTATCCTTAATCAGACTATGTCTATCCAAATGTTTACGTATCCAATCTCTTAGAATACTTTCCAATAACTTTCCCACAACTGATGTCAGACTCACCAGCATATAATTTTCTGGTTTATGTTTAGAGCCTTTCTTAAGCAACAGAACAATGTTGGCTGTCCTCCAATCCTCTGGTACCTCTCCTGTTGCTAAGGATGTTTAAAATATCTTTGCCAGAGCCCTGGAAATTTCCGTACTTGCCTCCTGTAGGGTCCGAGGGAACGTTTTGTCAAGCCCTGGGGATTTATCCACCATTATTTGCCTCAGGGTAGCAAACACCTCCTCCAGTGTAATTTGTACAGGGTCCATGACTTTGTCTCACTTCCATCCATCTCCCAAGTAATACAGATGCAAAAAAATGCATTTAAGATCTACACCATCCATTTTGGCTCCATACATGGATTACCATTCTGGTCATCCAGAGGATTAATTTTGTGCCCTGCAATCCTTTTGCTCTTAACGTATCTGTAGAGTCCATTAGTATTCTCTTTTACTTTGTCGGCTAGAGCAATTTTATGCCTTCTTTTAGCATTCCTGATTTCTTTCTTAAGTGTTCACTTACAATTCTTGTACTCCATAAGCACCTCATTTGTTCCTACCTGCCTATACTTGCTATGCATCTCCTTTTTTCTCTAAACCAGGGCCTCAATATCTCTTGAAAACCCTACACTTGTTATCTTTAACTTTTATTCTGAAAGACACATACAAACTTAGTACTCTCAAAAATTCATTTTTTTAGGCCTCCCACTCACCAAGTACACCTTTACCAAAAAAACAGCCTCTCCCAATCCACACTTGTCAGATCATTTCTGATACCATCAAAATTGGCCTTTCTTCAATTTAAAATCTCAGTTTGCGGACCAGACTCATCTTTTTGCATATTTACTTTGAAACTAATGGTATTATGGTCACTAGATACAAAGCGTTCCCTGACACAAACTTTTGTCAGCTGTCCTGCCTCATCCAGTATCACATGCTTTCTCATTGGAACTTAAATGAACTGATGAAGGAAACTTTCCTGAACAGATTTGACAAACTCTATCCCATATAGTCCCTTTACAGTATGGAATTCCTAGTCAATACATGAAAAGTTTAAATCACCTACTGTAACAACTTGTTTCTTGCAACAGTCTGACCTCTTTACAAATTTGTTCCTCTAAACCCCTAGGACTGTTGGGTAGTCTTCAATGTTTAACTGAGGAAAATTACTGCATAATTGAAACTATTCATGGGATATGACGAGTTTCAATTGTGCAGTAACTGTTCTGGGATGTCGGTTTATGACTTCTTCTTGTGCCACAATGAGGCCACCTTCAGGAGCAACACCTCAAATTTTGTCTGGGTAGCCTCCAACCCAATGGCATAAATATCAATTTCTCTTTCCCATTTTAAAAAAAAAATTCTCTCCCCCTCCCCTCTCCTTCTATTCCCCACTCTTGTCCCTTACCTCTTCTCACCTTCCAATCACCACCCCCTAGTCCCCTCCATCTTTCTCCTATAGTCCACCTTCTTCTCCTTTCAGATTCCTTCCTCTCCAGCCCTTCATTCCCACCCATTTAGCTTCACCTATTATTTTCTAGCTATCCTTCTTCCCCTCCCCCCTCCACCTTTTCACTCTGGCATCCTCCCCCTTCTTTTCCAATCCTGAAGAAGGGTCTTGGCCCAAAACATCAACTGCATGTTCATTTCGATAGATGCTGCCTGAACTGCTGAGTTCCTCCAGCATTTCGTATGTGTTGTATGGGATTAATAGTTTGAAGAAAAATAACTGTTTGGAGTGAAAAAAGACATGGAGAAAATAAATCATTATTTCATTTCTGTGGTGCAATGTCAGCAGGGATGTAATGCGTAGGGAAAGTGGATCAAAGAAGATTCTTGGAGATGGACTTGAATAGTGACAGTTTTGCTAGGTGGATAAATGAAGCCTAAACTAGGGTAGTCCCATTAAGCTGCAGTATAGTATTAGAGGAGGTATATATGGCAGACTGCCTTAAACATTACAAAGAACAAGCAAAAAGGGAGGGAAAATGCCCTATGGTGATGTCCTTAGAGAATTTTATGACTTTAGTTTGGGTCTTTTAATGCTATGGGCAGGGTAACATCTGCTTTGAGTGATTCTAATTGGGAGGAATTAACATGAAACTGAAAGAAGAAACACTATTAGGACTATTTATGCTGTATCAGGGTGGTATAGAATGCTTCCTCGATGCTTATATGACTAGTTTCAGTGGTGCAGTAATTGTTTTGACATATCAGTCTATGGCCTCTGCTTGTGCCACAACGAGGCCACCTTCAGGGTGGAGGAGCAACATCTGAAATTCTGTCTGAGTCACCTCCAACCTAATGGCATGAATATCAATTTTTCTTTCCTGTTAAAAAATATTCTTTCACCCTTCCCTCTTCTTCTATTCCCCACTCTTGCCCCTTACTGAATCTGGATGGGCCTGAGCATGTATCTGCTTTAAATTCCTGCAATGCTGTTCGATATGACAAACTAACCGATGTGATGTTTGAACTATAACTTCAGTTAAAAAAAAGCTTCTGAAGCATCACTTCATATCATTGAGCAGCAGAACTCATTACATAATAGGGTTATGTGATAGTTTTAAAAGAAAGGCATGATCTCTGATATAAGGCACTTTTATAACATCAGTTTGTAGGAGGCAAATGTTTGATATAAATGAGATTAAGGGAATGTGTGATGATCCAGGAAAAATTAGCTAAAAATGACAGAATGGAATGCAAGTAAAAAGTAGAAAGTGTCAGCCTTCAGAGCAAGATTTTAAAATTGGACTGGGGAAAGACCATTTTACTTTTCATTAGTGTTGAGAGTGTTGGAGAAGTGGCAACTTTCATACAAAATTATGCTCAGTGATAGACAGAGTTCCAGCAACTCAGGTCCCACCAAGTAAAAAGTAGTTAGCTAGATAACCCATTGTTAATGCTTCTTGAATTGTGCTGTGCAAGGGGTAATTACAAGGAATGATGCAGATTTTACTGGATGGAACGTATAATGGATGGATGCCTTGAGCATTCATTGCCGAAGTGAATGAAATGTCAAAGGCCAAATTATGAAGACTTTCAGAGACTGATTGAATTGACTTCAGAGAGGATATTCTTCCCCCAGAGAGAATCACAGAAATTAGTAGTAGTTAGTACAAGGAACTGAACTGCAGCAGTCAGGTTAACATTCGATGCCACAGGAATAGGACCATAAAACTAAGACATAGGAACAGAACTGGGCCATTTGCCTCATCGAGTCTGCACTGCCATTCAATCCTGGCTGATTTATTATCACTCCCAACCCCATTCTTCCGCCTTCTCCCCATAACCTTTGACACACTAATCTAGAACCCATCAAACTCCACTTAATACACTCAATAACCAAGCCTCCACAGCCACCTGTGGCAATGAATTCCACAGATTCACCACCCTCTGGCTAACAAAATTACTTCTCATCTTTGTTATAAATGGACATCCTTCTATTCTGATGCTATACCCTCTGGTCCTAGACACACACACTACAGGAAACATCCTCTCCACGTCCACTCTATCTAGGCCTTTCAACATTCATCAGGTTCCAATGAGATGCCCACTCATTCTTCTAAACTCCAGTGCTTACAGGCCCAGAGCCATCAAATGCTCCTCATACATTAACCCTTTCATTTCCAGAATAATTCTTGTGAACCTCATCTGGACCATCTCCAATGCTAGCACTTCTTTTCTTAGATAAGGGACACAAAACTGCTCAATACTCTAAATTCAGTTTTACCAATGTCTTATAAAGACTCGGCAGTATATTCTTGCTTTTATATTCTAGTCTCTTGAAATGAATGCTAACATTTCATTTACCTTCCTTAGAAGATAACCATAAGCATGCAAGAGAGCATTTATGTGAAAGTAGTAGTTCACACTGGTGGAGGATGTGAATGGGGTAAAATGGGGGTCAAGAAGCAAAGAGTTGAGGTTGAAGCTGAAATTGCTAAGGATGAAAGTCACTTGTTTGAACAGATTAGTAGTATGATGGTCCAAGGATAAGAAGCTCCAAGGTGATAATGGGAGAGTCATCAGTATATGATCTTCAGAAAAATCCTGATGATATAAAAGTCTGGAAAAATAGATAATGGAAAATATATCTGTTTTAAGTCGATTGAAATTAGGATGGTGCCATGACCATCCTATTTTCACTCAGGGCCAAGGTGCCAATTTGAACATTCATATTAGCAATGGATGGCTATGATTTTTCATGACGAGAGATATTTTAGAGAAATACTCCTATCGGAACAGAATGGTGGAATGCAACAACCCATCTTTACCATTCAAGGATGGTGATGAGTGTGGTAATTTGTAAAGAAGGAAAATGGTAAAGCAGATCCCCAGTATTTGGTAGAAAAGTCAATGAAGTACTAGTGACTTTCTTTACAACGATGTAAAGAAAGTATCATGTAGTTCAATAATTCAGTTACTGAATGGCAGGAGGTTGAGAGAATCAACCACTAATCATGTCAGACACTGACCTGCATGGAACACACCATTAGGTTCAGGAACTGTTGTTACCCTTCAACCATCAGGCTCCTAAACCAGTGTCAAGAACTTCACTCACTTCAACACTGAACTAATTTCCACAACATACGGACTCACTTTCAAGAGATCTACAACTCGTGTTCTCAATATGTATCTATTTAATTAATTTATTATTGTTATGATGTATTTGCGCAGTTTGTCTTCCTCTGCACATTGGTTGTTTGTCCGTCTTTGTGTGTAGTTTTTCATTCATTCTATTGTATTGCTTTGTTCTACTGTGAATGCCTGCAAGAAAGTGATTCTCAGAGTAGCAGATGGTGACAAATATGATTTTTCTAATACATTCTTGAACTTTGCTGTTTTAAAAACATTGCCATGAGAGAAATGTTTGAAAACCAAGTGACGGCAAAGACTACTCCTGCTCCCATTTTCCTTTGATTCTTACGTGTTCTTTCTGACACTGTTGTTTCTATTAACCTGTATTAGCAATCCTTCCTGATAACTTTTCAAAAGAAAAAGTTCAAATCAATCAGTCTTTAAGATTGTTATGGAGAGGAATAGAAAATAATTAAGGTATGGTGTGGGAAAGACTGATTTTAAATGACAAGACCTACCAAAAGTTAATGCAAGTTCCTACCTGCAGATAGGTCCACATAGGACCAGAAGACCATTCAAAAGCAGAATAGGGGAAGTTCAGAGCTGGTGTGATTTAGTGATGATGAAAAGTATTTTTAACAAGTCCAAGGAATGTTGGATGTCAAGGGATATTGTGAGACCCATTTTAAAAAAAAAGACGGGGGGGGGGATACCTTGTGGTAGGTTTAGAGGGCAAAATCAAGAGGTCCTACTGGAGTACCAAATATATAGGGCGGTACTTAAAAAGCAGTTAAGAGAAAAAAAAACAGTCAGGCATGTTTACGGAATGTTTAAAAGCAATTTTGTTAGCATATAAAGTAAAGAGAAGAGTCCATTTAGGACAAAATAGTTAAACTATATGTTAAGCCATAGGACAAGGGCAAGGTCTTAAACAATATTTCTCATCTATATTCACTTTTGAGAAGAACATTGCACTTTTGAAGAATTCAGGAACAGCTTGATGGAATTCTAGAGAATATTATCATCAAAAATACCAGTGAATGTGGTATCTTTATTCAAGAACACCAAGGATAAGCCATCAGGCCCATCTGTCAAACATCATTGCCTACAAAGGATTCTCAAGAATAGGGTTATTCTCCACTTGGAAAAGTAGGGGCTGATCAGGAAGTGTCAGTAGAACTTTAAGAGGAGATTCTATCTGTCAATTCAATTGGTTTTTTTTCAAGAAGTGCTGTCAAAGTACCTTTAGGGACTTCAGTAAAGTCTTTTGGGATATTGCTCTAAAAGTTAAGACCCTATGGATTGAGGACAATTTGGCAACATGGACTGAATCAAACTCAGAATTAGTCTTATTGCCATTGCCTTTTGACATGAAATGTGTTCTTTTGCACCAGTACAATGAAATAAAATTACTATGATTTACAAAAATTGTATAATAAAAGGAATAATAAAGTGGTGTTCATTGGCCATTCAGAAATCCGACAGGGAAAGAAGCTGCTCCTGAATCATTGTGTAAGAGTCTTCAGGCTATTTTACCTTCCTGATGACAATAACAAAAGAGGGCATATCACAGATGGCGATGGCCCTTAATTATGGATGCCATCTTCTTGTTACATTGCCTTTTGAAGATGCCCTCAATGATACAGATGGTTGTTCCTGAGGGAACTGGTTGACTCTACAATCCTCTGCAGTCTCCTGGGGTCCTGTACATTGGAACCTCCCTACCAGGCTCCCATGCAACCAGTTAGAAAGCTCTCCACCACATATCTATAGAAACTTGGAGAAATCTTTGATGACGTCAAATTTCCTCAAAATTGTAATGAACTAGAGCTGCCGGCATGCCATCTTTGTGATTGAATCAATTTGTCACACCCAGGTCAGATCCTTAATCTAAACTTAATCTACTCACCCTTACCAAGGTAGGCCCCTCAGTGAGGACTGGTAATGGGAGGCAGAGGAAGACAGTTGAAGGGTTTCTTTCTTGTGATTTGAAGCCTGTGATGCATCACAGAGATTACTGATGAGACCTTTGTTTATAGTAATAATCTGGATGTGATTGTAGAAGTTATGATTCTCAGGTTTCTAGCCTGCTGAAGGTATTGATTGTAGCCAACGTTTTGATGACAAACTCTGCCATCTTCATCAGGATGATGCCTGGGTATGTCTAGTCTGGTGGTATTCATACCCCTTCCCCCCCCCCCCATAGACAGTTCCTCCTGATTGGTTAGCCTTAATCCAATCAGGTTTCTGCTCTACGTCCTTATTTACAATTGATTTCCAGTTTTTACTTAAAACGAGCCCTTCATCTTTGTTAAAATTCTTTTTCTCTAACTTCATTTCAATAGCTTCCTTTACTAGGTGGTCCCAAAAGCTATTGGCATGGCACGGTAATTTTATACCATTGAAGTCAATTCTATGGCCATTGCAAATGCAGTGTTTTTCTACCACTGATTACTTTGGGTAACCCAAATTGATACACCTCCTGTGCTCCTTGATGTAGGTTTCCACTGTACGTCCTACTTGACCGATATACACTACTCCGTATTCACAGGGAATCCTGCAAGTGCCAGCCAACTTGAGTCCCAGCTCATCTTTAACCCACATAAGCTGTGATACAAGCTTCCTTTAGGGTTTATAGATGGTATTAATCTGGTGTTTCTTCAGGATCCTGACGATACTTCCAGAAACTGTGGAAATATAGGGAAGCCAGGTGTAACGACAGGTTTCTCTGCATTGTTAGGCTTCCTAGTTTTTCCCATCAGCCCTGTTAAGAACCCAATGGGTTTCCTTCACCTTGTAGCCATTCTGCAGAAACATTGTGTGTAGCTGCCTTCCCCTGTAACTAATGAAGGTCTGACTAACCAAAAACTTATCAACCTCTGCTTTAAGTATACTCAATGACTTGGCCTCCACAACCATACACAACAACGAATTGCACAATTCACCACCTTTTGGCTAAAGAAATTCTTTCTCATATCTGTTCTAAACAGATGTCCCTCTATTGTAAGGCTGTATTTTCTGGTGCTAGACTCACCCACTACTGGAAATATTCTCTCCACATCCATTCTGTCTAGGCCTTTCAAAATTTGATAGGTTTCAAAGAGATTCCCCCTCTCATTCTTCTAAACTCCAGTGACTACAGGCCCAGAGCCATCAAATGCTGCTTATATGTTAACACTTTCATTCCTGGAATCATTCTCATGAATCTCCTCAGGACCCTCTCCAATGTCAGTACATCTTTTGGATAAGGGTCCTAAACCTGATCACAATACTCTCTGTGAAATCTGATAATGTCTGATAAAGCCTCAGCATCATATCCTTTCTCTTATATTCTAGTCCTCTTGAAATGAATGCTAACATTGCATTTGTTTTCCGCACCACTGACCCAACCTGCAAATTAACCTTTAGAGAATCTGGCACAAGGACTCCCAAGTTCCTTTGCACCTCTGATTTTTGAATTTTCTTCCTATTTAGAAATCAAGTCAGGCTAACTGGTCAATAATTTCCTTTCTTCTGCCTCTCTCCCTTCTTAAACAGTGTAGTGACATTCACAACTTTTCAGTACTCTGGGAACCATTTCCGACTCTAGTGATTCTTGAAAGATCATTACTAATACCTCCACAATCTCTTCAGATACCCCTTTCAGATCCCTGGGGGGTAGTCCATCTCATCCAGTTGACTCATTTAACTTCAGAGTTTTTTGCTTCCCAAGCACCTTCTCCTTAGTAATAGCAATGACACTCACTTCTACTCCCTGACACTCTCAAATTGCTGGCATACTGCTAGTGTCTTCCACAGTGAATACTGATGCAGAATACATATTAGTTCATCCATTATTTCTTGCCTTACTACCTCTCCTGCATCATTTTCCAGTGGTCCAATATCCATTTGCCTCTCTTTTACTCTTTATAAATATGAAAAAAAACTTCTGGTATCCTCTGATATTTTTAACTAACTTGCCTTCATATTTCACTTTTCTCTCCTTATGTTTCTTTTTAGTTGCCTTCTGGCTGTTTTTAAAAGCTTCCCAATCCTCTAATTTCCCACTGATTTTGGTTGTATTATATGCCCTGACTTTCACTTTAATGTTGTCTTTGACTTCCCTTGTCATCCACAATTGCCCCCTCCTCCCTTTAGAATACTTCTTTATATTTGGGATGCATCTATCCTGTACCTTCCAAATTGCTCCGGAAACTCAAGCCATTGCTGTTCTGCCATCATCCCTGCTAGTGTTCCTTCCAATCAACTTTGTCCAGCTACTTTCTTATTCCTCCAATTCCCATTACTACACTGTAAAGTTGATGCAGCTGGCTTTATCTTCTTCCTCTCAAACCACAGAGTGAATGCTATCATATTATGATCACTGTCTCCCAAGGGTTCCTTTACCTTAAATTTCCTAAACAAATCTGATTCATTACACAACAGCCAATCCAGAATTGCCCTTCCCTTAGTGGGCTCAACCACAAGCTGATCTAATAAGCTATCTCAGAGGCATTCTACAAGTTCCCCCTCTTGGGATCTGGCACCAAACAGATTTTCCTAATTTACCTACATCTTAAAATCTCCCATGACTATTATCATTGCCCTTATTACATTCCTTTTCTATTTCCCGTTGAAATGTATATCCCACATTGTAGCTACAGTTTGGGGACCTGTATATAACTCCCACAGTATTTTTACCCTTGTTGTTTCTTTACTCTACCTACAAGGATTCTACATTATCTAATCCCATGTCATCTTTTTCTTAGGATTTGATTTCATCTTTTAAACCAATAGAGCCACCCCACCCCCTCTGCCTACCTGCCTGTTCTTTAGCTGGGTAGTGTATCTTTGGATGTTAAGCTCTCAACTATGATCTTCTTTCAGCCAGTTCTCAGCGATGTCCACAATGTCATACCTGCCAATCACTAACTGTGCTACAAGATCTGCTTTATTCTGCATACTGCATGTATTCATCACCCAGTTTGATTTTGCCCCGATGTTACACTTCACCCCACAAACTGCAATTTTGCAGAGTCATTGGCCTTTCCATCCCCACAGTCTAATTACACACTTGTATTCCAACTGCCCCATCCTCAGCCCAATCCCTCTGGCTCCCATTCCCCTGCCAAATTAGCTTAAACCCTCCCCAGCAGCTCGAGCAAACCTGTCCGCAGGGATCTTGGTCGCCCTTGGGTTCAGGTGTAACCCATTCTTTTTGTACAGGTTATACCTTTCCCAGATGAGATCACAATGATCCAGAAATCTGAAACTCTGCCCCCTGCACCACTCCTTCAGCCACTCATTCATCTGTACCATCATCCTATTCCTGCCCTGACTAGCACGTGACACTGGGAGTGTTCCAAAGATTACTATCTTGCAGGTTCTGTTCTTCAGCCTTTTCCTTAGATCCCTATACTCATTTCACAGGACCTCTTGCCCCTTTCTATCTATATCATTGGTACTAATGTGCATCATATGCTCTGGCTGCTCGCCCACCCTCTCGAGAGTGTTCTGCACCTATTCCGAGACATACTGAACCCTAGCATCTGGGAACCAACACAGCCTCCTGCCTTCTTTTTTGTGAACCACGGAATCCATGGAAGAGAAATGGAACCAGGTCAACGTTGACCCATAGAAAGTGCCTCAGAGAATAAAAGTTATATTTTCACCATAATGGGATCTGATATATCGGTCAAACTGGGCTATAGGCATCTCCTTTCCCATGGAATTCCTTGGACATTATTTGCCTAATAGTCACATGATCACATTCACCAAGGTAAGGAAGACACTATCAATGCCACATGTCAAGACCTGAAGTCTTTGAGGATGTATGTATTAATCTCAAGTCAGTCTGTTCCTGAGAATCAGACATGCTCACAGCTCTAGCAGTCTGGATTCAGTCTTGTCCTCCACTGAAGTCTACGTGCAGCTTGTGATGATGTGGGCTTCCTTCAGAAGTGGTTTAAAGGGCCTGTTTCCATGCTGTGATTCTGTGCCTAAAACATTAAGAAAGGCTGTGCAGATGTATTAGTGTGAATGGTAAATCTGGTGCAGATTGATTGATTATTCCTTGTGACAAATACTATGTGTCTGACATGTGGTATTGTTACTTGCCTTGCCAGAATCCTTAATGCAAGTCATCTGTCCACTAGTGTTGCCTGAAATCACAACCTATTCTCCTCCATCTTTAGCAAACAGTGGTCTTAAATCATAGAGGATAAGCTGTTAGCAACCGTCTCTTGCGGCAGATTGCCCACTTCCGCACTAGTTCTACAAACAGGTGTGGGAGTGGGCGGCAGGGGGGATTTAAGTTCTATTTATTACCTCAACAGTATGTGCTTTCAGTCTCGGGATGAATTCTTTTCTCTTGTGCTATCAATCTGAATCCCTTTTTATTAAGCGCCAGGATTTTAACATGAATTATTTAGTCACTTGTATTTCTGTGGTGGTGTTAATGCTAGACAGCAGCCTCTTATAATTCTGTACGGCTTTTTGTTATAATTGGTGCTTAAGCAGGGAACATACTTGGATAAAGATAACTAATTTCTCCCTCGGTGTTTTACCAGTCTGCTGATTCATCTTCCTTGTCCAGGGTATGGAAAATGACAGTACATCTAATATTCCACAGCCACAATCCAGTACCTATTGTGTAACATTAAACAGTGAATGTGTTTAATATTCAAGAGCTTTCACAAAGTTCTAGAGTGTTACTGACGACTTGGCCCAGTCTTCTCCTTTCCCAAATGCACTTCTGAGGTGATTGATTAATTTGAGACCTGCAGCCTCTGCCACAGTTGGTGCAGGAGATGTTTAGTGAGATGGGAAGTTAGTGAGCTCCTCCTGCCACTTATGCTTGGCTTCTGTACACTTCTGTATAAATGGATTCAAGATAATCAATGTTACTCTGAATGTTCATTGTACAGAAACACATGATTATAAGTGTCTTCTCCCTTATGGTATTAAGGTGCTAAGATAAATTAATGGCTCACTAAAGAATAACTATTTAGTTTACTTCCATAATAGACAGTACAGAATCAACTTTTAATCTCTACTCATGAGGTTGTGTTCTCTCCCTGTTTCAGTGCAAGTCTTTCCTCAGAGGTTCAGTTTGTTTTTGGGTTGCCTCTCCATCCTGACTCAGAACAGATGTTCACGGTACAAGAGCAAAGCTTGTCACTCACTATAATCCAGTACATTGCCAACTTTGTCAAATCGGGGTAAGTAGTGATTCTTTACCTCACAACCCCACTCTTGGGATAAATACCATGAGGACTAAAGGGGACCACAAATCATGAAAGACATTGAGAGATACAAAGTTCTAGAATAAAAGGGAAAGCAAGAGAGAAAAAGTGAGAAAAAGTGTGAAGTATGATACTCTTCAAAACAGGGCATTAGCATTAACGTAATGACTTTCAAACTTCTTGCTACAATACTGTTATTAACAAACAATGCATTCATGTGTTTTATTTTACATTTTAAAGAATCAGACCAATTTAGTACTCCAAAATCCATCCTCTGCTTGTGTTTTCATCTATCGCATTTCCCCACTGAATTGTGTTTGTGGACTATTATGTTAAATGTAAAGAGATTTTTGTTTTATGCTATGTATCTGAAATTTATAGTATTCTGGTCCCTTGAATGTTCTTGAATGTAATTATTCTTCTTTTGCTAGCCTTGCCTTTAATTACCAAAGCCCTCGATTCCATTATTCCATCCCTACTTCTTTTAAACTTCTCTCTCCCCCACCCCACCTTTAAGAAAACCATTAAAACCTATCTCTTCGAGCAAGTTTTGGCTCTTCTGTCCGAATATCAGCTTTTATGGTTTAGATACTAATTCTTTCCAAAAGCACTTCAGTGAAGATTTGCTGCATTAAATCCATTACATTTAACCAGTTTAGAATTGTTTAGGATTTAGTGGCTTATTCGCCTCCATGTTATTTTTAATTGACTTTCATCCAGTAATAAAAATCAATATGCGAAAAGTTAAAATGGAAACTTCCAATGTAAAATTGGTTGGCTCTAATTAGCAGTCGTGATTCAGTAATTCCTCAGTTTAACTTGGCATAAGAATTTTAGAGAAGCTCCTCCTGTTGACTTCAAATATGTAATCCAACAGGAGATTAAGTAACATAAAGGATAATGTTCATTTTAGAACTCAGCTGGATCAAACAATCTACACTCTCTTCAGGCCCATCTTGCTTTAGTACCAACTACTGAATATGCAAATCATTCAATCACAAATTCCACTTGTTTAATCAGTAACTTTGATCACCTGTGTATAATCTTAGTTATAATGCTGAACACAGATAATATTTCATGAACATGGGATAGTCTTTCTTCAAATTCTGCATGTACACTTCATGGGCAAGGGTAGTTTAAGGTCAACAAATTAACCCTGTGTTGTATTTTTAAATGTACTTATTTATTTCTGTTTTGTCAGCAACCCCAACTACCCCTTCACCTTCTCCAGAAAATCTGCTGATGAGACTCTGCCACTGTGGCTCAATTTTTTTGATAATATGGATGGCAACAACTATAAAGAATTCACAAACAGCCTGGAAAATAGAAAAGGCCTGAAGAAAGCGGAGTGCTCATTCTGGTCCGACTATGTTCCGATGCTGCAAGCATCCACAGGTGAATACAAGTGAGATTGGAAATTGTAGGTAATAAACCAAAGCAGAGGCACCAGAGAGACTGCAAATGCTGGAAATCTGCTGTAATACACAGAAAACGCTGGAGAAACTCAATAGGTCAGGCAGCATCTATGAAGAGAAGTGAACAGTTGAGATTTGGGCCAAGATTCTTTATCAGGACTGGGGAAAAAAAAGGTCAGAAGCCAAAATAAAAGGATGGGGGTGGGGAAGAATGAATTGGTTGATGGTAGGTGAATCTAGGTGAGAGAAGGAAGGTAGGAAGTTGAGGGCATGGCAGGAGTGAATGATGTGAGAAATTAGGAGATAATAGATGAAAGATGCAAAGGGCCGAAGACAAAGGAATCTCATAGGAGATGTCAGTAGACCATGCCCCATTTCTTTTTAGACCAAATGTAGAGTCTCAGCACAAAACAATGAATAACAAGCTGAGTTCCTCCAGCATTTTGTGTGTGTTGTTAAATCAAAGCCCAGTCTTTGTATCCCATGATTATTACTGTCTCCTTCCAATCTTATAATTATCCTCTCCTGCTTCCAGCACAGTGCCAATGCGATTCAGAATGACAGTATGTAAAGAACTCTTCTAGCATCATTCTTGTTGGTGTGGTCTTCACAGTTCTCTCATTTTATCTGATAGGTTGCTTTTCTGCCAACAATTCTAATTTTCTCAGTTATCCTGAATGAGGTCAGGAACTCACAAAAGTGAAGCTGTATTCATCCATTTTGCTGCCTTGCAGTTTTTTCCATTTGAAACATTATTGGTCACCTCTCACTTGCTTCCACACCGCAACAAATTCACATGAAGTTGCATTTGCTTTCAAATGAAACCAAATGAAACTGATCATACAGTTAAGGAAGTCCATTCTACCAGCCAGTAAAATTGATCATTATTTGAATGTATTGAGAGCTACAAATGCCAAAAATTTGTTTATCGCTTCTGAATAGGGAATGGGAATGTCTGTCCTGTGTTAACTTTGCTCCCATGTGTGTGTGATGTGTGAATTCATAATGTATGAGGCCAGAAGCAGTCTCAATCAGGAAGCCAAATACGTTTATAAAGCCTACTCTCCTTTGAGTGTTAGAACTCATTCATTTTGATGAGTTCTAACACTCACAAAATAGGTTGTTATTTAAGGAATCAATAATGGCAGGAAAGGAAGGGAGAGTTGAAAATATCCTGCTTAAAATGTAGGAAGTTAGGATACTCATTTAATCTATGCAGTTATTTAGTAGATGAAATGAATCAGAGTAAAACACAATTCTTGCGCTAAACTCACATCTTCAGAAAGACTGCATCTATTCAATTCCCCCACACATCCTGTTAAAAAAATGTACCACATGTTCTCATTGAGGATTCTTACGGAAGTCAGATTACAAAAGATCTAGAATATTTAAGGAGCAAACAGTTGCCTTTTGTTCACTCTGGGCTGTTTGGATGTATATTTAGAAACCAAAAGAATAATCATTCTCAAATTTTCAGAGGCTTTACTGTTCTGGCAAAAGACGGATGGATCAGATTGCTCCTTCTCCTTCCCACCTTTCCTCATACCAGACTTCCCTTTCCTTTCTCGTCTTTGATTCATGCTGTGAGATATTTCAATGTGCCAAACTTTCATATACAAGTGCAGAATGTGAATATCAATAGGCTATTCCAACAAGCTTCATCATAGGCATCTGCTAGTCTTGTGAGACCATGGATTTGCGCCTTGGAAGGTTTTTCCAGGGCGCAGGCCTGGGCAAGGTTGTATGGAAGACCAGCAGTTGCCCATGATGCAAGTCTCCCCTCTCCACGCCACCGATGTTGTCCAAGGGAAGGGCACTAGGGCCGATACAGTGTGGCATCGGTGTCATCACAGAGCAATGTGTAGATAAGTGCCTTGCTCAAGGACACAACACGCTGCCTCAGCTGAGGCTCGAACTAGCGATCTTCAGATCACTAGACTGACGCCTTCACCACTTGGCCATGCGCCAACACTCAAATAAGCTAGGCATCACCCTAACCCAATCATATCTCACTCAATTCTCTCAAAAGACAACTCTATTCTTGCCTAATTCATACATCTACAAAGATGGGAACAGAAATTTCAAAGGGAGACTGTTCTACAATAAATATATAAGATACTTTGTTGGCCTAATCCATGTAGAGTTGATGCTCATAGGACATAATCCTCGCTAATCCAGGCAATATCCTGTTGACGTTCTTCTTATAATACATTGACCAGCACAGCACACAATGCTCCAAACACAGCCTAACCATAAGTTTATACAACTGCATAACAACTTCCTGACACATGTACTCATTTGCCTTCATTGGCTGGGGAATTATGTCTTCTTTGCCATCCTATCAATCTATGTTCCACTTTCAGAGAACAGTGGACTTGAACCCTAAAACTCCTCAATGATGTTAAGGGTCCTGTCACGTACTATCTACTTTTTCCTTACATTTGATGTAAAAAGTGCAACTCCTCACATTTGCTCAGATTAAATTTTCCTCAACCATTTCTCCAATTTATCTAAATCCTGCTCTATGAAAAGCCAACTTTGAATTCATATCAGGGAGCAAGTGGTTAACTTTGAAGCAAATCCCTATTGAAGATAGTGGAAGAATTTACCACTGTTTTGTTCAACTTAATGTAAAACAACTAGGAAAAAGTACTGTGCCATCAGCCTCCGAGAAATTTTAGATATGACCTCCAGTAAGAGTAGTAAGCCTGACAAGCAATGGCTGTCCATGAACTACTAGTTCACAAGTATTTCCACCACATCCTGTATTCTGTTTCTGCTATAGAAGTTTACTCCATTTTTGGAGAAACAAGAGACTGCAGGTGCTGGAACCAGGAGGAACAGAAACTGGGGGATCTCAATGGACCAGGCAGCATCTATGGAGAGAAATGGATGTTCAATATTCCTGATGTAGACCATTTATCTGGAAGTCCAATCATCTACCACATCTTACATTCCTATAGAACATAAAATAATAAAGCAATACAGTTCAGAAACAGGCCCTTTGGGCTACAATCTATGTGCCAACATTGATACCAATGCAAACTAACCCCATCTGCCTACATACAAGATAAGGTCATAAGACCAGATGATATAAAAGCAGAATTAGGCCATTTGGCCCATCATGTCTGATCCAATTTTCCTCAGTCCCAATTTCCTGCCTTTTCCCCGTACCTACTCATGCTCTGACCAGTCAGGAGTCTATCAACTGGTATTACCATATAATCTATATCTCTCCCTCCTCTGTCTGTTAATGTGTGTCTAAATGCCTCTTAAGTGTTGTTTCCACCATCTACCCTGGCACCTGCCAATCACTACTTAAACAAACATGCTCACAAATCTCCTTCAAACCTGCCCTCTGTCACCTTAAACCTATGGCCTCTATATGCAATTTCCATCCTGGAAAAAAAAAACTTGGACTGTCTACCCTCACTATGGCTCTCATAAATTTTATACACTCCGATCAAATGGCTCCTCATCTTTTGAAGCTCCAGATAAAGCAATCTAGGTTCATCTAATCTCTCCATGTAGCAAATTTCCTAATCCAGGCAACCTCCTGGTGAACCTCTTCTGTACCCTCTCCAAAGTATCAACATTCTTCCTATAGTATATTGATCTGAAATGCACACAATATGCCAAGTGTAAAAGTTCTATTTCCTGACTTCTATATGCAGCATCCTGACTGATGAAGACAAGGATATCATATGCTTTTTTTGGCCCCTGATCTACTTATGTTGTCACTTTCTGGAAGCTATGGTGTCGGACCACAAGACCCATCTGTACTTCAGTGCTTCTAAGGGCCCTGCTATTTACTGCATACTTTCCTCACACAGAGTGCAGCAACTTATATTTGCCCACATTGAACTCCATCTGCCAATTCTCAAATGGTATTGCCAACTGGACTCTGTTCTGCTGAATCCTTCCTCACTATTCAAACTCCTTCAATTTTTGTGTTCTCTGCAAATTCACTAATCAGCCAGCCCAAGTTTAATCCAAATCATTTAAAAGCAAGCAATGACCCCTGCAGAACATCACTGGTCACAGATATTAGTCTGAATAACAATCCTCCACTATGCCCATGCCAATTTTGAATCCAGTCTAATATGTCTCCATGAGTCCCATGTGCTTAATCTTCTGGATCAGCCTATGATGAGGGATTTATCGATGCTTTACTGAAGTTCATGTATACACATCCACTGTCCTGCCCTCATCACTCCTCTTCATCATCTCTACAAAACCACAAAGTTTGCAAAACATGAGCTCCCCTACACAAAGCTATGTTAATTATTCTAAATGTTTATGTTTTTCCTGACGCAAGTAGATCCTATCTCTGACTATGGTCTCCAATAATTTCCTCAAAGTTCACTAGCTTATAATTTCCTGTTATGTTTTCACTGATTTGAAAGTAACTTGGGCCAATATTCAGGCCAAAATTTTTTTACAGATTTTGCATATAGATTGTCAAGTCAAAAGGAAAGAAATCTCAAATTTAGCTTTGTGAAAAATTCTGATTCTGATTATGGAAGCTATTTCAGTGGGTGAAGAGTCATGGAAGAGTGAACACAACTCCTTAAGCTTTAAGGGAGCTATAAATCAGGATAAGTATGGACCTTGTGGGGAAGTATTAAATTGGAGCAGGGCAAATTATGGGAGCATTACGCAGGAACTAAGGAGAGTTAATCTGGAAGAGCTGTTTTTGTGCAAGTCCACATCTGAGATGTGGAGGGCATTTGAAGATCAATGTTCCAGTAAGAAGAAAGGACAAGGATGGCAAGGTAAAAGAACCTTGGATGTCAGGAGAGGTGATGAACTTAGTCAAGATATGTTAAGCTTAGAAAGCTAGAATCAAATAGAAGCCTTGAGGATTATAAAGAAAGAAAGAAAAGATCCAAAGAAGGGAATTAAAAAAGCTAGGAGGGGTCATAAGAAGTCCTTTCAAGAAGGATTAAAGAGAATCCCAAGGCATTCTATACATACATCAGGAACAAGAGAGGGTAACTAGGGAAGAGGATAGGACCACTCAAGGATAAAAGGGGAACATTTACTTAGATGTGGAGGATGTGCATGAGATCCTTCATGAGTACTTACAACAAATATTTACTAATGAGAAGGATGTAGAGAATAGGAAAATCAGTGCTGAGCATTTTGATATATTGGGGCATTTCAAGGTAGAGGAGGAGGCAGTGGTGTGTCTCTTAAAAAACATTGAGGTGGATTATCCCAAGGCCTGATGGGATATACCCAGGTTATTGAGACCAACAAAAACAAAAAAGGGAGAGATTGCTGGGGCATTGATCAATATCTTTGTGTCCGTTCTAGCCTCAAGCAAGGTCCCAGAGGATTGGAAAATAGCTAATGTTGTTCTATTATTCAAGAAGGGAGTGATGGTTAATCCTGAAAACTATAAACCAGCGAGTCTCATGTCAGTGGTAGGGAAGTTACTGGAGAAAATTCTTAGGGATAGAGCTTTTAGAAATCCATGGCCTAATTAGGGCGAGCCAGCATGACTTTGTATAGGGCAAGTCGTGTCTTACTAACCTGATAGTTTTATTCCACCCCCCCCCCCACAAGGTGATGCGGATGATTGATGAAGGTAGCTGTGCATGTTATCCACGTGGATTTTAGTAAGGTATTTGACAAGATCCCTCATGGGAGGCTCATCCAGTAGATTAAGATGCAAGGGGTCCATTGTGATTGGCCATTTGGATTCAGAACAGGCACGTCTATAGAAAATAGAGTGTACCGGCTGAAGGGACTTATTCTAGGTGGAGGTCTGTCATTTGTGGTTTTCCACGGGGCTCTGTACTGGGACATCAGCTGTCTGTGATGTATAAAAATTACATGGATGAAAATATAGAAAGGTGGGTAAGTAAGTCTGCAGATGATAGGAAGATTGGTGGTGTTGTGGATAGTGTAGAAAACTGGCAAAGAATCCAATAGGAGATGGATCAGTTGTAGGTATGGATGGAGAAATGGCAGGTGGAGTTTAACCCAGCCAAATGCAAAGTGTTGCACCTTGGTAGGTCAAAGAGGAAGTACAATATTAAGGGTAAGATTTTGAACAATGTTGCTGAGTAGAGGGAACTTGAGATCCAAATTCATAGCTCCCTGAAAGTGGCTGCACAGGTTGATAGGGTGGTTAAGAAGGTACATAGCATGCCTACCTTTATTAATTGAGGCTTTGAATTCAAAAGTCTGGGAGTTATATTAAACAGAAGATAGTCTACAGACACTGGAAATTTTGAGCAACACATACAAAACGCTGGAGGAACTCAGCAGCTCAGGCAGCATTTATGGAAAAGAATAAACAGTTTCTCCTTCAGGCTGAGACATTTCATCAGGTCTGCCTGACCTGCTGACTTCCTCCAGGAAGTAACGTTACAGCTTTATAGAACTCAAGTTAGGCCGCATCTGGAATATTTTCATCCTATTATCAGAAGGGTCGAGGCTTTGGAGGGGCTACAGAAGAGATTTATCAAGGATGTTGCCTGGATTAGAGGGTATATACCATAACAAGAGATTGGACAAATCTGCTTTCATTTTCTCTGGAACGGTGGAAGCTGAAGGGAGAACTGGTGGAGGTTTATAAGATTTTGAGAGGCATAGAGTTGACAGACTATCCTTTTTCCCCAGCATTGAATTGTCTAGTACCAAAGGACATGTATTTAAGGTGAGAGGGAATAAGCCTGGAATGCACGGCCCGGTGTGGTGGTAGAAGCAGAAACAGACACTTTTAAGATGCATTTTGATAGATACGTGAATGTGAGAAAAATGGAAGGATACAGACGTTGTGTAGGCAGAAAAGATTAGTTTAGTTAGCCATTTGATTACTGATTTAATTGGTTCAGCACAACATTGAGGGCTGACGGGCCTGTTCCTACACTACTCTTCTATGTTCTAGGTTCTGTATCCTCAAGCCAGTTGCTGATAAAAAGTTTGCTGGAAAATTGTAGTTCACAAGGAGTTATTTATGCAGCGATTTCCTTCAGTAGATTATAGTTAGTGAGACAGAATCTGTGACATGCAAGTTTAAAGCTGGATTGTGAAAGGAATAAACTCAAGGTCTAAATGGCCTTTTCTCATTCATTATCTGGAACTAAGTATGTGATGAGGGGGTCAGGGTATTTGTTTCTCCTGGGATCAATAAGAAATTATGGACACATTTTTGTGTGTATATGTGCCCCTCCAATGGGGACAGGTTCAAATTCCAGCTCACACCTCTTATAGGAAGTACTTTGTGAAGATGGTTTTAAAAAAAAAACACATAATTGCTTCATTAATATTATTTGATTTTCACTATGAATAATTGATGCTTGTAAAAGGAGGAAAGAAAAGTTTGGATTTAGTTAAGAGGTGTCATTGTGGGATGCTATCTGACTGGAATGAATAAATTGCAATACTGGCAGCTGTGTACACACGTGCCATACTACTTACAATGATTTTCACATGTTCCATTTTTAATATTAACCAGTGTTTTCTATCACTGTTGTCAGTTAGAATTTTTAATCTTACCCAATCTAAATTTTATACAAACTTAGACTATTATCCATGTTATGCCACCTGCATTGTGCCTAAGACTTTCATCCACATTTTGTATTTCAGGTGATGTCTCTGAGAATAAGACAAGCATAGTTCAACATGAGCCTGTATTCCCACCACCAATCACACAAAGCCAACCACTGCAAGGAGAAGCTTATCAATAATGTATAATGTTTGAAGTCTTCAGTGACAAACACATTCTTTCTGATTAACCTTGGAAGAAAATTAATACAACACGAGAGAATAGAAAATAATGAAATAAAATAATCAATAAAAATGTTATTCCTGTGTGGTTCCTTTGCCTAACCATCAGCATTATTCTAACATACATTATGTTATCAAGAGAAAAATCCACAACTGACTGGTATAGAAGTCATAATTTCCTTAATTATTTTGTAAAATGTGTATATTTCAAACAAGAGAAAAATCTATAGATGCTAGAAATCCAAGCAACACACACAAAATACTGAAGGGTTTCATCCAGGAATATGGACTATACTCTTTTCCATTGATGCTGCCTGGCCTGCTGAGATCCTCCAACATTTTGTGTGTAATAATTGTTAATATATTTTATTGTTGTTCAGTTGATAGCTAAAACCAAGTGAATTCAACAGTTGTGAACAGATAAGAACAGACTCTGAATTGTTTGAAGTCTGAAAAGCAGCTTTCCAATACATGTTGTATTTATGGATAGGAAGAAATTAAAAGACTTAAAATACTCAGCAGGTGGAGCAGCATCGGCAGAGGAGAGAAACAGGGGACACTTTGCACATCAAAGTGGCTCTTAATTAGATTTGCAAATTATTGGAAGTGAAGCACGTTTTAAATAGCTAAAAAAAACAGGAAGACACAACAACAACTAAAGGAAAGGTCAGTGAGTCGGTGAAGAACAACAGGAATTCTGCAGATGCTGGAAATTCAAGCAACACACATCAAAGTTGCTGGTGAACGCAGCAGGCCAGGCAGCATCTGTAGGAAGAGGTGCAGTCGACGTTTCAGGCCGAGACCCTTCGTCAGGACTAACTGAAGGAAGAGTGAGTAAGGGATTTGAAAGTTGGAGGGGGAGGTTGAGTCAGTGAAGATGAGGGTTCATGGAATATAGTAAGCCATTTTGGAAGAAATAGAATTAGATTGCTTTTTGACCTAAAGGAGGTTTTTGGGTCCCCAGCTTGCAGGAAGGGAGTGAGTAAAATGTAAGGTTTTGCATCTCTTGTAATTTCATTACAAATGGCACAAACAGTGAGGGTGGTGTTAGTTAAAAGACATTGGTTGACTTCCATGTAGATAGGACAACATAAATAAAATCAGAAACTGCAGAAAGCACAAGAGGAAAAAAAACCCTGAAAATCCATCCATCTACATCGTGTCCGATACTGAAAATATCTGGTAATGTGCACTCTGACAAACACTCCTAACAGGAGACACAGAGTCAAGGCAAATTCCAATACCAAGAAACCACCTGATTCTCAAAAAAAGTTAAGGCGGTGAAATAATGCCCAAGGTAACAGAGAGTTGAGTGACTTCCCTGCTGCAACTGTGAGCAGAAACTTGTGAGGTAAGGCTAGACACTGTTTCAGTCACTTGGAATGATCCAGGAACAAGAAAGTTGAGACACAAAGTGCTTCGACCTCCACAGAAAGAGCAGCTAGGCACAAGTGTGTGGAGGAGTATATTCCCACAGAATATTGGTAAATAAGTGTATATATTATTGTTACCCGCACCAAGGTACAGTGAAAATCTTCTCTTGCTTATACAGATCAATCTATTACAACAGTGCATTGAGATAATACAAGGTAAAACAAAAACAGAGTGCAGAATAAAGTGTTCCAATTACAGAGAAAGTGTTGTGCAGGTTGACACCAAGGTGCAAGGACACAACAAGGTAGATAATGAGGTCAAGAGTCCATCTCTTCATATTAGAGAACTGTTTGGTAGACTCATAACAAAGGGATAGAAATGGCCTGGTGATATGTACTTTCAGGCTTTTATATATTCTGCTTGATGGGAGTGGGCAGAAAAGAGAACATCCAGAATGGGTGGATTCTTCAATCATGCTGGATACTTTACTGAGGCAATGAGAAGTGTACCCAGAGTTCACTGAGGAAAGAATGGTTTCTGTGATGTACTGAGCTGCGTCCACAACTCTGCAGTTTCTTGGGGTCAAAGGCAGATCCATAGTCATAACAAGTTGTATTGTATCCAGATAGAATGCTTTCTATAGCACATCAATAAAAATATCACATATTTCAGTGATAACAGCCTTGTAAAACCTGAGCAACCATGCATTCTTTGTCAGACACGTCTGGATAAGATGTGACGTCTTGGAAGACTCTGAAAGAAGACTCCTTGCTACTTGTCATTTCTTTACCCCTTTCCAAGCTCCCCAACACAAGCTGAATGACCAGACATGGATAACTGTTTTTTTGTTCTTTTCTTATACAGTCTGACCTATTGTGCATCCCCCACAGCCTTCTGTTTAACTTCATATTACAAAGAGGACTCATCTGGTTTTAACTGCCCTTAAACTTCCACCTGAGGTCATTCTGTCTCACCCTATCCCAGATACTGCAGATGCTGGAATCTGCAGCAACTAGGAACCTGCCTTTGGAATTGAAGTTCAAGTTCATTGTCATCTGACTATCCATATATACAACCAAATGAAACAGCATTCCTCTGGACCACAGTGTACCCACAATACATACTGTATAATCACACACAGCAGAGAAAAGCAAAATATTACCACAAATAATTTAATGAAATATAATTCAAAATGCATGTGAGGTGCAGCACAGCTAAACGGTAAACAACTCGCTGTCCGAGTGACGAGACCTCAGTGGAGGCAGGATATTCATTAGCCTCACAGACCAAGGGAAGCAGCTGTTACCCAGTCTGGCAGTCCTAGCCCTGATGCTCCTGTACCTCCTTCCTGATGATAGAGGGTCAGATTGTGAGATGGGTGAGAGGGATCCTCAATGTTTTGAGCCCTTCATATACGACACTCCCAATAAATGTCACAAATGGGGGGGGGGGGGGGGAGAGAGAGAAGAGAGGTGGAGGGAGGGAGAACGCTATGATCCTCTTGACAGTTTTTACTATCCTCTGTAGGGTCTTACAATCTGATGCCATGCAGCCTGCATACCACACCACACAACGATGCAGCCAGACAGAACTCCCTCCATGGCGCCCCTGTAGAAAGTTGCTAGAATGGGGTCAGAGAGCCTTGCAAGCCTCAGTCTCCTCAGAAAATGTAGACGCTGCTGTGCCTTCTTGACTAGTAAGGAAGTGTTATGAATCCATGTTAGATTGTCCATTATGAACACACGAAGGAACTTTGTGCCCTTCACTCTCTCCATGGCAGAACCATTGGTGTGCCATGGAGTGTTTGACCTACGACTTCCTAAAATTCACAATCATCTCTTTTGTCTTCTCCACGTTGAGAATCATGTTGTTATTTATAGCAACAGCATATAAGCTCTTAAAGATATTTCAAGATAGCACCTCTTGCACTAGATGGTCTACACTACCTCTGGACAGACATCCAGCTTTAGGGTTAGGGTTAGGGTTAAGTTAGGCATTGTTAAGTGTACTGCAGGATTTCAGAGTTACGTTGTTCCCTGTAGAAAGAGGCACTTCCTGGCAATTAACCTAACCCTGCTTTCTCAGAACTTGAACTTCAGATTCTTAGCCTTCCCAGCACTTACTCGAGGCAGCTTGTAGCACACATGCAATCATCGTAGAAAAATTGTCAGATAAATCATCCATAATTCAATGTTAGGTGAAACAAATTAGTTCTTGATGCTGTGACGTGGAAACTAACCCTAGTGATCCTTCTCCGTATCATTCCCAAGCCTCCATGTGAGCAAACCAAAACCAGGCACATGGTTTCAGCAGTGACCAATGTCTTACTGTAACTAAATCCTCCGTTCACTTCCTTACTCACAAACACAATCCAGCCAGAGTCTTCTCTTCCTCAGAGCAAATAATCCCAGACACTATAATTCCACATCCTCCGTGCAAACCATCACACAAATCAACTTCCTTTCCATTGACGCCATCCACGGTTTCCAGCTACTTTGCAGTCAGTGTAATCAAGGATCCTTCACATCCCAGCTGCTTCCTTTACCTTTGGGCAAATGATGCAAAAGCCCAAGATCATGAACTACCAGACTCAGTAACAATTTCTAATCAGACCCTTGAATTGACCTCTCGTATGCTAAAGAATGAACTCGTGATCTCTTGGGCTGCCAATCTAACTCATCGTAGGCCTTGCACTTTATTTTTCTACTTGCACTGTATGTTCTGTGTAACTAGAACACTTCTGCATATTCTGCATTTTGTTTTCTTCCTGCTACCTCAATGTAATTACATCTTTCCAGATCCTGAAACATGTGACAATAAACCAATAAGCAAATCTCATGCTCTTTAGAGTTTGAAAGCTTCACTTCCTCAGAATGAACAATCCCACCTCTTCAAATGCTGGGACACGAGGAAATTTGCAGATGCTGGAAGTTCAAGCAACACACGCAAAATGCTGGTGGAACGCAGGCCAGGTAGCATCCATAGGAAGAAGCAGTCAACGTTTCTGGCAGAGACCCTTCGTCAGGACTAACTGAAAGAAAAGATAGTAAGAGATTTGAAAGTGGGAGGGGGAGGTGGAACTCCGAAATGATAGGAGAGGGAGGGATAGAGCTAAGAGCTGGAAAGTTGATTGGCAAAAGGGATACGAGGCTGGAGAAGGGAAAGGATCATGGGACAGGAGGCCTAGGAAGGAAAAAAAGGGGAGGGGAGCGCCAGAGGAAGATGGAGAGGAGGCAAGGAGTAATTGTGAGTGGGGGGGGGGAGGGAGGGAGAAAAAAAAGAGGGAGGGAGAAAAAAAAGGAGGGAGAAAAAAAAGGAGGGAGAAAAAAAAGGAGGGAGAAAAAAAAGAGGGAGGGAGAAAAAAAAGAGGGAGGGAGAAAAAAAAGAGGGAGGGAGAAAAAAAAGAGGGAGGGAGAAAAAATAGAGGGAGGGAGAAAAAATAGAGGGAGGGAGAAAAATAGAGGGAGGGAGAAAAATAGAGGGAGGGAGAAAAATAGAGGGAGGGAGAAAAATAGAGGGAGGGAGAAAAAAAGAGGGAGGGAGAAAAAAAGAGGGAGGGAGAAAAAAAGAGGGAGGGAGAAAAAAAGAGGGAGGGAGAAAAAAAAGAGGGAGGGAGAAAAAAGAGGGAGGGAGAAAAAAGAGGGAGGGAGAAAAAAGAGGGAGGGAGAAAAAAAGAGGGAGGGAGAAAAAAAGAGGGAGGGAGAAAAAAAGAGGGAGGGAGAAAAAAGAGGGAGGGAGAAAAAAGAGGGAGGGAGAAAAAAAGAGGGAGGGAGAAAAAAAGAGGGAGGGAGAAAAAAAGAGGGAGGGAGAAAAAAAGAGGGAGGGAGAAAAAAAAGAGGGAGGGAGAAAAAAAAGAGGGAGGGAGAAAAAAAAGAGGGAGGGAGAAAAAAAAGAGGGAGGGAGAAAAAAAAGAGGGAGGGAGAAAAAAAAGAGGGAGGGAGTAGCCTCCAACCTGATGGTGTTATCCCCTGGGATCAAGTATGACTCTGACTATGATTACTCCTCTAACTTCTGTTAGTGCCCCTCCTCCCATTCTTACCCCATTCTGCATTTATTTATTTTTTATTTTTTTCCTCTCTCTCTGTCCCTCTCACAATTACTCCTTGCCTGCTCTCCATCTTCCTCTGGCACTCCACTCCCCGTTTCTTTCTCCCTAGGCCTACCGTCCCATGGTCCTCTCCCTTCTCCAGCCTTGTATCCCTTTTGCCAATCAACTTTCCAGCTCTTAGCTCCATCCCTCCCCCTCCTGTCTTCTCTTATCATTTCGGATTTCCCCCTCCCACTCTCAAGTCTCTTACTATCTCTTCTTTCAGTTAGTCCCGACAAAGGGTCTTGGCCTGAAACGTCGACTGTGCTTCTTCAAATTCTTATAGCTCAGTTTTGCTGATCTTGGTAACAGTTCAGTTTACTGTTCCTCTCTGTGCATCTGCCACATCTCTAGAACCACATGATGTAGCCGCAAGTGCAGAGGGAAAAAAAAAAATTACACATTCTTCTCCTGCCTTCTGTTTTGTTATGTTCTTATGTAGATGTTTCATTTGGAAATTGTTAGACTTGAAACTTCAAACTAAAGCTGTAATAATACATCACTTCATTTTTTCCCCTGTGTATTTTCTTTTTCTCTGCCTCCATGACTGGAGATTTTGATTAATATCCAACACCTGGACAAATAACCATTATTTATGTGTCAATGCTGCCAGTAAACACAAATTTTCCGATGCAGGGTTTATCATAGACACGTTGAGGGGAGTTAGGGTATCTGCAGGAACACAGTAACTCCACCTGAATAACCACCAGAGTTAACATGCAGAATGTCAGGCTTGGACGACATAACCTTAAGGAGATATGCACACGATTGTCCAAAAGGCAGCAAATTGAAATTACTGAGTAGATCCCTGGACTGTACGTTTCAGCATCATAAAATAGAAGGTTGGAAGAAGAGGCAGGAAGTGTGTAGGGTTGGGCTGCAAACTGAAGAGAGTGGATCTTAGGGCAGGAAATGAGTGTACAAGTAGTAAAACAGATCAGAACTCACTTCTTGCCCTCTTTCTTTTTGCAGTCATTATTGATTTGGGGTTGATCAGGGATCCATCATCTGGGAAGCTTTTTCTGCATTCTGATGAATAGAGCATAGGTTTAAGGTGAGAAGGGGTTGATTCAATAGGAGCTTGAGGGGCAACCTTTCACCCAGAGGGTGAACTGCCAGAGGAAATGGTTGAGGCAGGTACATAACACTTAGACAGTACTTGGACAAGTACATAAATAAGAAGGGTTTAGTGGTCTATGGGGCAACCACATACAAAAGGGACTAGCTTAGACAGGCACCTTGGTCAGCATGGACTAGGTAGGCCAATGCTGTATGACTCTACGACTGTGTGACTGTATCTAAAAGATCATTTGACTTAATATAGAGTCAAAGTCAGGACCAAAGTGTGTGACTAGAAATTCACCTCACTACAGGATAACCTCAATTTTCATATTTTATTTCTCTCTCTATTTATCTCCTCCTCCCAACTTTTTTTTTTAAAACGGTAATCTTGCCTTTCAAGTGTGTGCGTTTTTTTTTAAAAATGGCTTTACCCACAACTTTAGCTTTTGGCTATTATTAGCTCAACATACCAAAGACACAAGGAGGACAAAGTGTCTCATAGCAAATCAACCCTCAACAGGAAGAACGGAAAACCTTTTCAGAGCCTTTTTATACTGATGGTTTCAGTCTTGGTCATATGCTGACATTGTACAGATGCCATCTGTCCCAGCAATCTCTGAAGAAGCTGTTTTACATTCACAAAGTGAGCTTTTAATGACGCAGGCTTGCTTCCCAGCAACATATCTGTTGGTCAATTACGTGGGTGTAACACAATCACTCACACACTGGTATTAGATATATGGTTTGAAGCACCAATAACAGCTTTCAGAATGACACAGTAAGGAAGCCACGCAAGCAAAGGCAGTAAGTATAGGTAAGGAAACTGAAACTTTTTGGAAGTCATGCAGTGGAAAAGTAGCTTGTGTGTGCTTTATTCTAGACACCAATATAGATCAGTCAGGTTATTTAAAATTACCACCTGTTATTTTCTTGGTGATTTGAGAGGATGACGTCAATGCAAAGAAACACTTCAGTTTTATCTACAACACTATCATGACAGGTGCAGTATGGTGGCAACCTGCTTCATTCAGAGAAATTGAGTCGTAGAAATTTCCAATTTTAGAGAAGTGGTGGCATCCATTTGTTTACATCAATCATGCTGAAGTCGAAGGGGTTGAAAGCTTCAGGGTTTTAAAGCGGGGACATCACCTATGATATCATGGCCAAGGAAGCTTCCCAGTGCCTCTACTTCCTCAGAAGGCAAAAGAAATTTGGTATGTCCAGGTTAACCTTCACCAATTTTTACTGATGCAGGACAGAAAGCATCATATCCAGATGCATTACAGCTTGGTATGGCAACTGCTCTGTACATGAGCACAAGAAACTACAGAGTTGTGGACACAGCTCAGCATACCATGGAAACCAGTCTTCCCTGCATGGACCTTGTCTACCTCAGATTTCTCACTGTCTCAGTAAAAGTAGCCAACATAATCAAAGAGCTTACTAACCACCCACCCCGAAACATTCTCTTTTCACCTCCTCACTCCCTTCAGGCAGATGATACAAGAGCTTGAACCAGCATCCCACCAAGCTCAAGGACAGCTAATAACCCACTGTCAAGAGACTATCGAATGGTCCCCTGGTACAATAAAATGGACCCTTGACTTCACAATCCACCCCTTTGTCTTGTACCTTATTACACTTTTTCTGTAAATACACTTTATTCTGCATTCTGCTATTGTTTTCCCTTGTGCTTCCTCAATGCACTGTTCTAATGAAATGGTCTGTATGGGAGGCATCAAAACAAGTGTTTCACTGTACCTTGATATGTGACAATAAATAATTTAATAAGCCAGTTCATTTACCTTATTCAACGTAATTTCTTTACATCAATTTTGTTAATTGTCTTTACATGCTTGAATAACTCAAAGACACATCTTCCCTTAAAAAAGTTCTCCTTTTCTTAAACTTTTTACATACAAATATGAGTAAATTCCAACAGATTTGATAAATATCTGATAGAAGTAGAAATCACATTTTTTGTCTTGTATGTTTATGTGGACTGGCCTCATTTATTCCGCACATAACATCTGGCAGAGAAGCTGGCTTACAAGTCTGCAAGAGTTCAAACCAAGAATGAGGTCACTGTTAGTCCAAATTCCTGTACTACTACAGGGCCTCATCTGTCTCAGTTACTCATAGCTAAAGCCGAGAAAAGAATGAAAAATATTCCATTGTGTCTAGTTGGAGACAAGAACAGAAACATAACCAAGCATGATGAATTCAGAATTACACATCTCAGGGACCATACGACTTGTATTACCTCCTTCTCAAATTAGACTGGAAGTCTTCAGGAGTTAGTGTTCAAGCAATGATAAATACCTTGCATATCTCAAAATTTCTCATCATTAGGACCCATTGTTGGAATCCAACTCTATTAGAAATCTCAGTACTGTTTAAAGTGGCACAAGCGAGCACTCCTCTTAAGATACTTCAATGCTGGATCTGACCAATACTTTCATTTTTCAAGTTTGTTCAAGTTTTGCCTTGCTTCTGTTAAACCAGATAGTAAACTGACTAGTTTTGAACTTACATTATCTTTCACGGGGAAAAAACATCCATGGAAATTGTCACAATTGGGGATTTTAGTTTTATCATAAAAATAAATGGTTATAAAATCTAAGTTAAATTCAGTTTATATTAGACCCCCACCCCCCCAAAAAAAAAAACTCCTTGGCCTACTAAGATCAGTCAAGATAACGACACAAGTGTAAGTCTTGCACACCCTACCAATCTGAGACCGTAGGCCTTAATGCATGCAGGAGCCATTCACAAACAACAGTCAGAAATTTCAGCTTCAGCGAGGCAAATAATGCTTTACACAAGCTGACAATTGATCGCTATTACATCATAGTCTCCTAAATTATGTCCAAAATGTTAGATTAGCCTCATTCAATTTGTTCCACTGGGAGGAAGGTGAAGAGCAATCAAGGAAGGCTTTCTAAATATCCATTAAAAACAATTTATTTCAAGCCACGCCACCCAGCAATACCCCAATTCAATCTAGCCTAATCACGGGATAATTTACAACAACCAATTAACCTACACCTTTTGACTGTGCGGTGATGAGAATTTAAAATCAGCCATCCATGTGGTATATTCTGATATATATTAATGAAGGCAGAGTCTCTCGCAATATTTCAGAAGCATTTGAGTCACCAAGGCAGTGAAGGCACAGACCAGATGCTGTGAAATAGGATTAATATTTGATGGTGGGAAAAAGGACCACTTCTGTAAGGATGAATTTTAGAGATCTGCTAATCTGCAGGTGCAGCACAGTCACTGGCATAAACCAGTAATGTTTTTTGGGAATCGATAGTAAATTGAAAGGAGGGAAAAGTGATGATGATGATGGCACCCATCTGTCTCGAAGGACAATGGGTGTGCGCTATGGTTCAAGCCTGGGCAGAAGGTTTGGAGACGCTGGGATGCCCAGTCATCAAGATCCCCTCTCAGCTTCACTAGTGTAGTCCAAAACAAAGCAAAACAATACGTTTGGAGCCAGCACGGCTGCGGGAGCTGCCATAAGGATGTTCAGTGACATCCAGTCGCCTTTGGGGCTCCCCTCCAGATTTTCCAGTCTGGGTTTACACCTGTAGCCTTCGTCTCTCCCGAGGCTGCCCACAAGGAAGTGGGGCTATTTGCCCATAGCTGGGGATCTGGTTCAAGAGCACACAGAGCTTGCAGTTGGAAAGACCATTTACTGGCAGGGAGAGACTTACGCATTCTGCTCTCCTTTCCACAAAACTGCTAGCCAGTATTGGAAGCCGAAAACAAGACCGACAGGTACTGTCTGTCTGTATCTTGTTTTACGGCGGTTGGCATCCAGCTTAATGGTGCATTACCGCCACCCTCTGCTCTGGAATGTGCACTAGACATACATTCTAAATCCACACACACACACACACACTTCACCCTCCCATCTTTGACCATCCTAGTACCCTATTCCTGATTATCCATCATATCCTATAAAAAACCCCTTAAAAACGCTAAAAATACCTGGACTTGTGCTCTCTCACCCATGCCCAGCAACCCTTTTAATGGGAATTCCTGCACCCCCAACTCCCTTAATTTAATTCTCATCATCTCTCTCTGTATCCCATACTTCCTGCAACACAAAACTACATGTTCTACTGACTCCTCTTCCTGACATTCCTCACACAATCCTGTCTGGTGTTTCCCTATCATTTTCAATGTTTTGTTTAATGCACAATGCCCCAGCCTTTACCTAGTCCACACAGTTTCCTCTCTTCTGTTTCCATTACCTACCCTAGTACCTGCAACACTCTTTTGTATTTGATATAAATGCCTCCCTTTCCCCTCTCTGTCCCATTTTTCTTGCCACATTTGGTTGACTTTTTCCCCAGATTACACACTTAACCTCTGCTTTACTGATACTAATGTGCATTTCCATTTTCTTTCTTTAACGCCCTCTTTGCCAACTCATCCACCCTCTCATTCCCCTTCACCCCTACATGTGCTGGAACCCATAGAAATTTTACCTGACCTCCCTGATTTGCAATTCTTGTAACTAACTGAAGGACTTCATAAAGTACATCTTGCCAACTGTTTGTGTGAAAAGACCTTAAACTTGCTAGAACTGAGGACGAATTTGAACATGTCAATGCTTTGGCTTGTCTGGCTTTCTGCACCCATTGCAATGCAACCAACACTGCCAGCATCTCCACTGTAAACACCCCTAACTTATTAGATGTTCTTCTGCTGATTCCAATTTCTTTTGCTGGTATTACCACCCCAAACCCTGTCACTCCTGTTTCAGGTTCCTTCGCACCATCTGTATAAGTGTGAGTATAATCACTATACTCTTCCATCACATGACAGTTAAATGCATTTACCAAATCTGTTTTGTATCTTTCTTTCTTTTTTACCTCTAACAAATGCCAGTCTATGTCAGGCCATACAAGCTTCCATGGAGCTACAACCGGATAAACTACTGAAGGACTTATCCTCAGATCAAACACTCCACATTCTTTCGCGATATCATTCCCTACCCAACTAAAGGTATCCCTCTGAAACCTCCCATTTTCCCAGCACCCCCGCAACACTCCTTTAGTAGGGTGAGAATCATTGTGCCCCTGCAAGTTAGCCCAGTAGTTTGCCATCAGTTACATCCTTCTTAGTTCCAAAGGCATTATTCCCATTTCTACCTGTAGGGCTGACATTGGTGATGTTTTAAAAGCCCCAGTGTACATTCTCAAGGCCTGAGCCTGAATCACAACCAGTTTCCTTATAAGAGACCTAGCTACTGATCCATATACTATATTTCCATAGTCCAACACAGATCTCACTAAAGCCACATACATTCTCTTCAAAGCTGAACAACTTGCTCCCCATTCCCTACCAGTCAAACATCTCATCACATTTATTACTTTTTTACATTTCTCCTCAACTTTCCTGATATGGTCTGCCCATGTTAATCGCGCATCAAATATAAATCCCAGAAATTTAAATGATGCAACCCTTTCTAATTCAACCCCATACATCCTTAACTTCTTCCCTACCTCAACCCTTTTCCTGGTAAAAAAAAATACAGTTTGAGTTTTATCTACTGAAAATCTACATCCCCAATCATAACCCCACTCCACCACTTCATCAATTGCTTCTTGTAGTTTCTTGATTATATGGTCCACGTCCCTGCCTCTTTTCCACAAGGCCCCATCATCCGCAAACAGTGACCTACCTATATCCACTGGTACCTTTGTGAAGACATCATTGATCATAATGATGAAAAGTAACGGGCTAATCACACTACCGTGAGGTGTGCCATTTTCCACTATGTACTGTTTTGATAATTCTGATCCAATCCGAACTTGAATTTTTCTACCAAACAAAAAATCTTTAATCCAATTAAAAACTCTCCCACCAACCCCCATCTTGTGCAGTTTAATCAATAATCCTTCCTTCCACATCATATCATAGGCTTTTTCAATGTCAAAGAACACTGCCACTACTGACTCTCTATTTGCCTGGGCCTTCCTTATTTCAGTCTCTAACATTATCACTGAGTCCATTGAATTCCTTCCCTTTCTAAAACCACTCTGATAACTTGCCAGCATTCCCCTTTTCTCAAGCTCATACGATAACCTTTCTGTTATCATCCTCTCCATTATCTTACATATACTTGATGTTAATGCAATTGGTCTGTAGCTAGTGGGTTTTGACTGTACCTTGCCAGGCTTCCTTATTGGAATTACAGGTACTACCCATCATAAAAACCATTTGACACAAAAAAAAACTGAAGAGAAGGAAAAAAAATCCATAAATTAAATGGTGACAATACTTTCTAGCCAGTGGTTGAGGTGAACAGAATTGGCATTTGAGGGGACGATAGTATTGAATGCCAAGCTGTAGTCGATAAAGAGCTTCCCGGTGTAGGCATCTTTGCTGTCCAGATGTTCCAGGGTTGAGAGAAGAGCCAATGAAATGGCATGTGCCATGGACTTGATATGCCAGTAGGCAAATTGGGGCAGATCGGAGTCGATTTTCAGGCAGGAGTTGATATGCTTCATCAGCAACCTCTCAAATCATTTCATCACTGTGAATGTAAGTTCTACTGGGCGATAGTCAATGAGGCTGGTTTCCACGTCCTTCTTAGGTATAATTGAAGCCTGCTTGAAGCAGGTGGGTACCTCAGACTGGTAAAGCAAGAAGTTAACGATCTTAGTGAATACTGCATCTAGCTGATCAGCACAGGTCTTTAGTACTTGGCCAGATGCTTTCTGAGGGTTCACCCTCATGAGGAAGGCTCTCATATTGGCCTCAGAGACTGAAATCACTGGACGCGGTGGGAGTTTGTGATGTTTCCTCCATGTTTTGACAGTCAAGGCGAGCATAGAAAGCATTGCGCTCATCTGGAAGAGAAGATCTGTTGTCACCTATGTCACTTGATTTCACTTCATAAGAAGAATTAGCACTCAAGCCCTGCCACAGCAATTGAGCATCCTTCATTAATGCAAGTTTAGTCCATTTTCCCCGTGATCTGGCTTTCCAGACATCGTACCTTGGACTTTTTGTAACTTTCTTCCTCGCCAGACCAAGTGGAAAGGACATAGGTTTAGAAATTCATCTCGAAGTTAACTAGGACACTGAATGGGAAACCTCCTTCTACTTCAGTTTAAGACAGTATTGCAGAGCTGGTTTTGAGGTGGGTGCTGAAATCTGCCCTTGGATTATTTTAATAGTTAGCTGGAGATAATCGAAAACTGGACAAGCAATTGCTGTAAACTGTAGCCCACAAATAATTTATTTGCAGAAAAGTCAATGAATAAAACATTGTTAAAACATGTAGAATAATAACATAAGGAAACAGCTAGAGCAGCAATTATTTTAATTACTGAGTGTTAAAATAATTGGAAAGTCGTACTAGGACTTGTACTATGAATGGTAGGGCACTAGGGAGTGTAATGGAACAGAGGAGCCTAGGAGCTCAAATGCATAGTCATTGAAAGCAGAGGCACAAGTAGACAGGGAAGTGAAAAAAGCATTTGGCATGCTGGCCTTCATTAGTCAGGGTACTGAACACAGGAGTTGGGAAATTATGTTGTCATTGTACAAGTTGTTGGTGAGACCACACAGTGTACAGTTTTGGTCATCCTGATACAAGAAAGATGTGGTAAACTGAAAAGAGTGCAGAAAATATTGCCAGGACTGAAAGTCCCTAGTTATAGGGAAAGGATTGCCAGGCTAAATCTTTATTGGCAGGAGAATGAGAGGCTACGTTATAGAAATGTTCTAAATTATGAGAGGCGTAGATGAGATAATAGCAGTCTTTTCCCAGGATAGGGGAGTCCAAAACTAGGGGTCAGAGGGGGAAAGATTTCTGAGGGGCACCATTCTGACAGAAGGTAGTGAGTATACGGAACAAGCTGCCAATTTAGGACAGGTACATCATGTCATTTAAGAAGCACTTGGATAGGCACGTGGAGTGGTGGGATTTAGAGGGATATGGGCTTATCGCAGGAAACTGGGACTTGCTGAGTGAGCACTGTGGACAACATGGATTCATTGAGCTGAATGATCTGTGTCCATGCTGTATTGCTTCATGACTCTGCTGAAGTAGTCTTAAACGAAAGAACCTCAAATGCCAAGGTAAATTGGTGATATCTAGTTTTATGGCATAAACATCTCACCTTTGATCAATCACACTACTTATCTATCATTCTTTCCTGATTTTTTTCCCCCACTCATCTTCAGCCCAATCCCTTGTAACTGACTTTATCCTGGTCCCTGATATCCATCCTCAATGATCCCATATTTAAAAAAAGCTGCCCTCACTGCCACTAATTCCACCTCAGTAATTTTGCCTGACTTCACGTGGTCTCAGATCATATCTTACTCACATGGCATCTTTGCCTTTGATAGATGTCACTTCTGCCTGTCTCTGCAACTGGTTATTAAAGTGGTCTCCTCAGCAACGTTGCTACTGTTTTCTAACTCATATTAAGTTTCATTCTTCTGTCACCTATTTTTCAGACCTACATTAATTCACAGTCCAATGATGCTTCAATTTAAAATTCTCATCCTTGGCTTCAATTCCTTATATATTTTGCCCTCATGCTATCCATCCCAGCAACCCTACCATCTCCAATCTCCAGCTGCACCATTCTGAATCCAGGTACTTCACTGATTTTAAATGCTTCAATATTGACTGTGCTTTTGGCTCTGAAGGCCATAAACTCCTTCCTTAAGTCTCCAGTCTCGTATCCCCTTTGCCAATCACCTGTCCAGCTCTTGGCTCCATCCCTCCCCCTCCTGTCTTCTCCTATCATTTTGGATCTCCCCCTCCCACTTTCAAATCTCTTACTAGCTCTTCCTTCAGTTAGTCCTGACGAAGGGTCTCGGCCCGAAATGTTGACTGTACCTCTTCCTAGAGATGCTGCCTGGCCTGCTGCATTCACCAGCAAATTTGATGTGTGCTGCTGTCCTTCTCTTAAGCTGGCTGTCAGCCAAGGCTAGTGAGCCCAGCCTGCCTGCCCAGTTATACCACTGGACACTCGGTCACGCCATGACTTAGCAAACTCAGTAAGAACAGGGACACCACATTGAAGGAGTTGCTATGGGCACAATAGTGTAGGAGAGGCCATATGCAAGTGACCTCCTACATGGCAAGCCAAACAATATAATGAGAACATGAGATAATAAAAATAAAGCCCTTAAAGTGAGATCACTGGTTGAGAGAACATCTCAATGGCTGGACAAGTGAGTGTAGTTACCCTCTTTGTTCAAGAGCCTGATGGCTGTGGAATACTAACTGTTCTTGAACCTGGTGATGCAAGTCCTGAGGCTCCTGTACCTTCTAACCGATGGCAGCAGTGAGAAAAGAGCATGACGTAGGGATCTCTGATGAGTGCTGCTTTCCTACAATACTGTTCCATGTAGATGTGCTCAATGACTGGTGGGGGGGGGGGGGGCTTTGCCCGTGATGTCCTGGGCCAAAGCCATTACACTTTGAAGGATTTTCTGTTCAAAGGCATTGGTTTCCATACCAGGCTGTGGCCAGTCAATATTCTCTCCATTACATATCAAAAGAAGTTTGTCAAAATTTTAGATGTCATGCCATATCTCCGCAGACTAAGGAAGTATAAGTGCTGCCGTGCTTTTTCACGATTGCATTTATGTGCTGGGTCCAGGACAGGTCCTCTGAAACAGCAACACCCAGGAATTTAAAATTGATCACCCTCTCCACTTCTGATCCTCCAAGGACTGGCTTATGGACCTCTGGTTTTCCTCTACTGGCCTACAATCAATTCCTTGGTCTCGCTAACATTGAGTGAGAGGTTGTTGTTATGACATTACCCAGCCAAATTTTCAATCTTCCTTCTGTGTGCTGATTCAGATGCTACATCCAGATGTATGCATCTTTGTTGTCCAGGGTTGAGTAACGAGCCAATGAGATGGCATTTGCTGAGGTTCTGATAGGCAAATTGGAGTGGATCCAATTTGATCCAGGAGCTGATAAGTTACATCACCAACCTCTCAAAACACTTCATCACTGTGGATGCAAGAGATTAAAGAACTCAGTGAACACTCCAGTCAGTTGGTCAACACAGGTCTTTAGTATATGGCCGGGTACTCTATCTGGGCTGGATGCTTTCCTTGGATTCACCCTCCTGAAGGCAGACTGCGCGTCAACCTCAGAAGTTGTGGTTAATCTGATAATGGTTGATCCATTTAGTCCTATATAATTGTAGGTCACAATTCTGCAATTTCCTAGATCAATTTGGAGACTACCTGTTGGTGCATATCTAGGGTGGCCACTTTATTAGCTATGCCTGCTCATTAATACAAATCAGCTAATCATGTGGCAGCAACTCAATACATAAAAGAATGCAGACATGTTCAAATGATTCATTTGTTGTTCAGACTAAACACCAGAATGGAGAAGAAATGTGATTTAAGTGACTTTAACCACAGACTGACTGTTCATGTCAGACAGGATGGTTTGAGCATCTCAGAAACTGCTTATCTCCTGGGATTTTCAGACACAACAGTCTCTAGCGTTTACAGAGAATGGTGAAAATAAATAATCAAGTGAGCAGCAGTTCAATGGGCAAAACACCTCTTTAATGAAACACGCAAAGTTGCTGGTGAACGCAGCAGACCAGGCAGCATCTCCAGGAAGAGGTACAGTCGATATTTCACGCCGAGACCCTTCATCAGACGAAGGGTCTGGGCCTGAAACGTCGACTGTACCTCTTCCTAGAGATGCTGTCTGGCCTGCTACGTTCACCAGCAACTTTGATGTGTGTTGCTTGAATTTCCAGCATCTGCAGAATTCCTGTTGTTCACCTTTTTAATGAGATAGGTTAGAGGAGATTAGTCAGACTGGTCAAGCTGACAGGAAAGCGACAGTAAGTCAAATCACTCGATTCCAAAACAGCTTCTTCTCCTCTGCCATCCGATTTCTATACAGACATTGAACCCATGAACACTTCTTCATTACTTCTTTTATTTCTGTTTTTTTGCACTACTTATTTTTAACTTAACTATTTAATAGACATATATACTTACTGTAATTCAGTTTCCCTCTCTGTATTTATCTATCATGTATTTCATTGTACTGCTGCCATAAAGTTAACAAATTTCATGGCATATGCCAGTAACATTAAACCCGTTTCTGAAATAACCATGAGTTACAAGTGGGTTGTAACCATGAATTACAACAATGTACATGTTGAACCTTGAAGTGGATGGGTGACAGCAGCAGAAGACCATGAACATGAAATAATGTTCAGCGGGCACATTATTACATATGCTTTATTAGCCATTCTATTAGTGAAGTTTCTACTGAATGTAGGTTTCCTTCAGTCTGTGTCTGTATATATAGTGGGAAATCATGCACACAAATTAAGCTGGAGTCACAATGGTATTGGAGAGCAGACAGATGTCTCATCCCAAATTACATGGGCTCTTAAAGAAGCATAGAGGAAACTGCTATCTGTATCTTTTTCCAAGCTAAAATAAGGTTTTTCTGCAATAGCAATAAAGATTTATCTATTTTCCAGGGCATACAGATCAATTTTCATATGCAATTTAAAAATGATGTAATTACAATATTAAAACAAGTTGTACCAGAGATGTCAGTATAACACTAACTTCCCAACTGATCTGGAAATACTTGATAAAAACTGTTTTAAATTGATTATGTTTTCTACAAATGCTGTACAAGTCATTTTTGATAGATTTTCGTTAAATATCCCTACTATGCTTCACCTAATCTGTGTGGTGAACTCTGAAGCTTAGTCCTAAGCTGTTCAAAGGCTCTAGAAACCAATATCCTTACAGCACAGATACAGGCCACTTGATACATCTCAATTATGTTTGTCCTTGACAGAGAAATCCAAATCAATTCCTTCTACATCGTTTCCCCATGTCACAAATCAGGTATCACCCACTGCCAGTTGGAAACCCACGATCCAAGGAGGAGGCCACACGCCGACAGTATTCTAACATTAATGACACGCCTTGATAAATGTGCAATCCACATGAAAAAGTTCAAAGTAGATGTATTATCAAAGTACATATATGTCGCCTTGTACTACCCCAAGTGGATACGGCACGTGGCCAAGTGGATAAGGCATCGGTCTAGTGATCTGAAAGTCGCAATTTCGAGCCTCAGCTGAGGCAGCGTGTTGTGTCCTCGAGCAAGGCACTTAACCATTGCTCTGCGACGACACCGGTGCCAAACTGTATCGGCCCTAGTGCCCTTCCCTTTGACAACACTGGTGTCTTGGAGAGGGGAGGCTTGCAGCATGGGCAACTGCCAGTCTTCCATACAACCTTCCAAGGCACAAATCCATGGTCTCACGAGACTAACGGATGCCTATAACTACCCCAAGATTCTTGCAGACATTCGCAGTAGATTCAAGAAAATACAGTAAAATCATGAAAATCAACACACAAAGGTGAATAAGTAACCAATGTGTTAAAGACAGACTGTGTAAATACAAAAAAAACATTGAGAACACGAGTTTTAGAGTCCTTAAAAGTGAAACCATAGGTTGTAGAATTATTCAGTGTTGAGGTGAGTGAAGTTATGCACACTGGTTCTGGACCCTGATGGTTGAAAGGCAATTACTGTTCTTGAACCTGCTGTGGGACCCAAGACTCCTATACCTCCTTAATGGCAGCAGTGAGAAGAGAGCATGGTCTGGATATAGGTGTGGAGGGTAGGGGAGGGAACGGAGTCCTTGATGATTGATGCTACTTTCTTGTGGCTGCGCTCCTTAATGTTCAATGGTGAGAGGGCATTTCCTGCAATGGACTGGAAAAACACACAAAGTACTGAACTGGGCTCCACACAACTGGACCTATAAAAATTAAATTCACAGATGTGGTTATTTATTAGTTAAACAGGCAAAATACTGGAGGAACTCAGCAGGTCACACAGCATGTTTTGGGCCAAGATCCTTCTTCAGGATTGCAGGACTCCCCCAGCCTTGAAAAGGGGCCTCAGCCTGAAACGTTGGCTATTTATTCATTTCTATGGACGCTGACTGATCTGCTGAGTTCCTCCAGCATTTTGTATGTGTTGATTTGGATTTCCAGCTTCTGCAGAGTCTCTTGTATGTATTAGTTAATGTAAGGATTGCACACAGGGTAAAGAAAACACTTGAAACTACAAAAATATTCTTGGACTGTAAGGAAGCCAAGTTGTCAACATTACTCATCAGCTAAATTTTGGAGATTACACAGGAGATTGAACTGCTCAGAGTTATGAAGTATTTTCTATTGCTGTTTCCAGACTCCAGACTTGGGCAAAATGCAAACAGAAATAATAGTTGTGAGTCAAATAGTTGATTCTCCTGCTTACAGCTGATAATCACACACAAACTAGTGCACATCTGCCAGGTCTTTTAACATGGGGCTTACAATTATCCAGTAGTTTCAATTATTTTTTTCAAATTCCACAACTGACATGGCATTTATGGATTCTGGCTTCTGGATTACTGTTAGTTAACTTAACCAGCTCTTAAGCCATTTCACTGCGCTCCACTATTATCCAAAAATCTCTGAATCCATGTTCTGAATACATTCAACAACTTAAACCTCCTGTGAATTCTAAAGAGTGAAGGAAGTCTGGTTAACCTAAATAGTGTGTCAATTGTTTTGAAACTCTGAAACCTGGTTCTGGATACTCCAGCCAGGGAAAACTCTTCTCCATCCAGCCTGTCAAATTTCATAGGAACTTGATAAATTTCAATGTGATCATCTCTTACTCTTTTGGGAAAGATGTTACACTCCATTTTTCAGTGTGATAATCTCTCTCACTGCTCCGCCTCTGTGATACCACCTTGTGTTTCTTCCTCCCCGCCCCCACCTCACCTTTTCACTCTGACTTCTACTCTTTTTTTTTCCAGTTCTGACAAAGACTCTCAGCCCAAAACTCCGACTGTTTACTTTTCTTCCAAAGATGCTGAATTTCCAGCATCTGCAGATTTTCCCATGTTTGTGATTAGACTACGACACAGCAAAGTCTCTTTGAGGGATGCCTGCTCTGAAGTAGTTTAAATCTTCCCTTCAACAGGAGTTCAGTGATGCTCTCTCTCACTGCTCCCCATCTGTGATACCATCTTGTACTTTTTCCTCCCCTCCACCTACCTTCTTACTCCGACCTCATCTCTTTTTCTCTCCCAGTCCTGATGAAGGGTCTCCGCCTGAATTGTCAACTGTTTACTCTTTTCCAAAGATGCTGCCTGGCCTGCTGAGTTCCTCCAGCATTTTGTGTGTGTTACTTTCCCAAGCATATTCTTACTTAAGTCAGACCTATACACAATATTCCAGATGCAGTTTCACAAGAACTCTTTATAATTTGAACACAATCATCCTATTCTTGTATTCAGGTTGTACATTTGCAATAAAATCCAACATGCCATTTCTCTTCCTCATTGTTTGCTGTGCTTGTATCTTAATCTTCTGGGTACAAGGACAACCAGCCTCTTAACAGACACTTACCATTAAAAAATAAACTGCTTTACTACTTTGTGTGGGACATCACATTTTTTTTCACTTGCTATTTCATCTTCCATGGGCTTTCCTTTCCCTTAGTCTGACTATATGCCCAGTAAATTCCTAGTCACTTGTAATTAAACCTTTCTGCAACCTCCTCACTGTCCACAATAACACCTAGTTTTGTGTCATTGGAATATCTAGTCCTCTCATCTAAATTGCTGAAGTAGGTTATGAGCAGCTGAGCCCAGCACCGATCCTTTCTTTCCTGACTAGAAACAGCTTCCCAACCTGAAAATGATCAGTTTATTCCCACTCTCTTTTCTGCGCATCAAAAAATTCCCAATCCAGACCTGCATATTACTCCCTATTCCTTGTGCTCTAATATCATTTAATAACCTCCAACAGCGGGGATGCATTGCTACCATTCAGTCTGTGGAAACCATTTATAATCTATGCTGTAATAAACAATGATATTGTTTATTACAGCATAGATTATAATGGCTGTGAGTCTACTTAGCTTCAACCTTTTTCCAAAGTATATCAACTAAAGTGGTCAATTTAGCAGCTTTGCTGAGCAGCAACAGTCTGCTGGAAGAACTCAATGGGCCGAGCAGCATCTGTGGGAGGAAAGGAATTGTCGATGAAATTGTCAATAGGAAGCAGTAACCAATCAGGGATATACACAAAATGTTGTAAGAACCCAGGCAGGAATGCGAGGATCAGTGCCCTTAATCTATTTCAGCAATATACTCTCAGTAGCCACTTTATTAAATGCCACCTGCTCATTAATGCAAATTTCTAATCAGCCAATCATGTGGCAGCAACTCAATGGATAAAATCATGTAGACATGGTCAAGAGGTTCAGTTGTTATCCAGACCAAACATTAGAATGGGGAAGAAGTGTGATCCAAGTGAATTTGATTGCTGGTGCCTGATGTGGTGGTTTAAGTATCTGAAAAACTGCTGATCTCTTGGGATTTTCATGCACAACAGTCTCCAGAGTTTACAGAGAATGATGCAAAAAAACAAACAAAAAGAGATCAGTGAGTAGCAGTTCCTTTTCTGAAAATATCTTGTTAATGAAAGAGGTCAGAGGAAACTGGTCAAGCTGACAGTCACAAAAAAAAAGTCGTAACAGTGGTGTGCATCTCTGAACAAAAAGTTCAAAGTCATTAACAAATATCAAAGTAAGTTTATTATCAAAATGCACATATGTTGCCGCATACAACCGTGAGATTCATTTTCTTGCAGGCATACTCAATAAATCCAATAACCATAATAGAATCCATGAAAGGCCACAACAACTTGGGAAATCAACTAGTGTGCAAAAGACAATGAACTGAAAATTACAAAAATAAATAAATAATAAATAAAATGTAATAAATATCAAGAACTTGAGATGAAGAGGCTTTGACAGCGAGTCCATAGCTTATGGGAACATTTCAGTTATGGGGCAAGAGAAGTTGAGTGACGTTATCCCCTTTGGTTCAAGAGCCTGATGACTAAGGGGCAATAACTGCTCCTGAACCTAGTGGTGCGATTCTGAGGCTCCTGTACCTTCCTGATGGCAGCAGCAAGAAGAGAGCATGTGGGAGTCCCTGATGATGTATGCTGCTCTCCTGAGATAATGCTTCCTGTAGATGTGTTTAATGGTAGGGGGGGCTTTACCCATGATGGACTGGGCTGTATCCATTACATTTTGTAGGATTTTCCATGCAAAGACATTGGTGTTTCTATACCAGGCTGTGAGGCAGCCAATCAATATACTCTCCACCACACATCTGTAAAAATTTGTCAAAGTTTTAGATGCCATAGCAAATCTTTGCAAACTTCTAAGGAAGTAGAGCTGCTGCTGTGCTTCCTCTTCAATTGCATTTCGTGCTGGCAACACATGTCAAACCTTGAAGTGGGTGGACTTGTGGTCACATAAAGACACAACGGATTCACTTCTGTGACTAATGAAGTAGCCACTGATTGTAGATAAGAGGACCTGATATTCTGATGAAATTCTACCATCTTCAGTCTCTTGTGTTTCCATTTCTTTGAACAGACTTGGAGAATATATTTTTATTCAACTATTGCGCTGAAAAACAAATATCCAGTATAATCTTGGCCTGGAGGATTGCCCTGACTTACAGAATCCATTAAACTCTTTGAGGAAAGTACTCTTCTGAGAGTCAGTGGACTCGAGGCACATCCGTACAGGTTCAACTAATATAGAATATTTAACTAAGTAATGTACAGTGTCTGGATGAATTTCTTTCCACCTTATGCTGTTCCTATCGTGTAATACGCCTACAGTTTCGTTTATTATATTCACAAACCTGCAGGCCAAGCAAAATTATACCATGACGACAGAGAAACTTGGGCAACCATTTGGCAGAACTTCATGGCATAAATGATACTTATTTTTCCACAATTTCTAGCTTTGAGTAATGAAGTTGTTTATGATTTTCCCCAAAGTTAATAAAGAAAACCTTCCCAGTATTGTCAGAAAAAAGGTACTGAAGCATCAGGACTCGGACTGCCAGACTGGGTGACAGCTTCTTCCCTCAGGCTTTGAGACTAATGAATACTCTGCCACCACTGAGGTCTCCTCACTGAGACAGTGAGCTGTTTACTTGTGCTGTGCACTATATGCATTTTGAATTATATTTTATTAAATTATTTATGATAATATTTTGTTTTATGTGTTATGTGTGATATATATTTTGTGGTGCGCCCTGGTCTGGAGGAACATTGTTATACAGTATTTGATTTTATGTATATATAGTCAGATGACCATAAATTTGAACTTAAACACCAAGGCCTGTTCAGATTTCCTTTTCTCATCCTGAGAGGTTTGTGTGACTATAGGTAATAATGGAGTTTAGTTCCAAACAGTAATCTGATCAAAATATTCAGATGATTTATAATAGTATATTAGATATTTTGCAACTGGGATACAACTTCAGGAATATGCAATGTTATTTCACATAACTGGTCTCACCCATCCAGAAAAGAACAATGGGTCACCAGTCACTTACTTGTAATATATAAATTCAAATGCTTTTGATTCATCTCAGTTTCGAAGACTACATTTCAGCTGTGGATATCCTTCCACATGAAAAACTTCTTGCCTCTCATCTAGTTGAAACATGTCACCTCCCTCCTCAGCTTGCTGTATTGCTACATGTCTTAATGCAGTTCAGATATTGTTTTTAAAGGGACAAGGGCTTTTCAGAACTTAATACACCCTATCCTCGTTACATGCGTCTTCAGACAATATGGAGTCACAGTTATGCGAGGAACCTATTTCTACCAACTTCTCGTTATATGCATCCAAAACTCACAGTTATGCGAGGATTACTGCTTTCCCGCCAATACGAGGCACGTGTGCATGCCTCATAGTCTCACTGTTGGGAGGAGAAGCACTGCTTTCCCGCCAATACAAGTCATGTGCGCACGCCTCACTGTCTCACTCCCGCCAGACTCGCATTGGTTTTGGCAATGTGCGGATGTGCGATCTTGCACTCTTAAACTTTTGTGTTTATACCTACAGTGCAGTGGTTTTGTGCTTGAAATATTTAACTATGCCTCCTAAGTGTCCGATGTCAAGTCCTGGGCCATCAGCCAAGCGGTAGAGAATCACTTTAATACTTGGAAAAAAAGATGGAAATGATAAACAGGGCGGCGTCAGGTGAAGGTAACACAGCTCTGGGACGCTACCCTGTGCAGTTGCTGGCTATGATAGCCGAGTTAGGCATCACACCAAAGCAGGTGTTTAATGCAGATAAGACTGGGCTTTTTTGGAGGCGTATGCCGAAACGCACTTACATAAGTAAGGGTGAAAAAACTGCGTCAGGTTTCAAGGCAGCAAAGGATAGGTTGAATCTGCTGATGTGTTCCAATGCCGAAGGAGACTGTAAGATGAAGCCTGTCTTAGTTTACCATTCACTTACCCCCGTTTGAGTAAGAATATGCTTCCTGTCCACTGAGCAGCTAACAAGAAAGCTTGGGTCACTGGTCAAATCCTTGAAGATTGGTTTTCTAATCATTTTGCTGTTGAGGCTGAACGCTACCGCTGGGAACAGAATCTTGCCTTTAAACTTCTTTGGTTGCTTGACAATGCGCCAGCCCATCCTAAACATTTGAACAGGGTATCTCCTGCCGTCTAACACAATATCGCTGATTCAACCACTCGACCAAGGTGTGATATCCATATTCAAGGCGTACTTTTTACGGCAAACTGTCTCTCAGATGCTGCAAGCAACAGACGATTTTGAAAATCCCAGGAGTTTACCAACGGTGAGGGAATGGTGGAAGTCCTTCAACTTCAGACATGCCATCAACAACATTGATGAATCCTGGAAAGAGGTCAGGTCTTCCACTCTGAAGCAACTGGCAGAATTTTTTTAAGTCTGCGGAACATTTGGCACAAATGGCGATGGACATGGACCCAAGTTTAGAATAGAGTCAGCATTTCAGACGTTCCCTGCAGTCAAGCCTTCTTCCCTATAACCAAATTTATGATGAAAAGCAAAATGCTGCCAAGCAAACAATCCTCACCACTTTCTTCAAACCAGTGACATCTCCTGCTGCCAGCAGTACTGAGAGTTTTGTGAGTCTGCCTTCACCCTTTGCTGTCCTTGATGATCCTGACGAGACAAAAACCATCCACCTCATCCATGTAAAGCTGCCTGACACAACAACAACCACTCATCTCCTGGAGCGAACACAACTGCCACTGTTGGTGAGTACTGTACACCCTAGTATGTTAACTTACTATGGTTTATTATGTTGAATATTACCTTAAATTGATGAAATATAATAAGAATGTTGCCTTGTGGTACTGCTTTTGTGTGGTATTGGTACGAAAATGTGAATAAATTACAGATAAAGCATATTTAGGAAGCCTTCAAGAAAGCATCCCTATTTTCTCCATTTAAATAATAATTCATATTATGCATTTTCACATTATGCATTGACTTTGAGGAATATATCCCCCCCACCCCCACATATAACGAGGATAGGATGTAATCTTCGTACCTTAATCCTTTGATTTTAATTATACTCCCTGGCTTGCCCTCAGACTGGGGTACGTCTCACTGACCATAATTATGCAGTACATGGAGTACAAACTAAACACACTGTAGCAACAACAACTTACTTCAACTGAACTTGCTGTGTTGATTTTGTTAGAAAGGAAACAGATATTGCAATAGTTCAGCAGTATTCTCTAAATATGAGATTGTGACAGGCAAATAATCAACTTGGATATGCATTCTTGACCAAGAATAGAAGGATTAATCTTTCTTACGTTCAGTTTTCATTCTGTTAATGTTCAGAAAACATTTATAAACTTTGTTTTATCAGAACAGAATGTGCATTGCTGTTATCTGAATTGTATCACAGCATTCCTTCCTTTATCAGAGTATGGTAAAATAGTGACTCGAGGCTGATACCTGATGTAGTCCACAAAATATGAATAATTTATGATTAAAGCAAAGCAGCAGCATGAATTTATCATTTAAAAAATGTGTAATATATATCCTTTATTTAAAAGAATGACTAACAACCTTAGAGATTCTAATTATTTCTACAAAGCACCATACTTTGCTTGGAGACAACAGAAGCTAACATTTATATGGAACTTTGACAGCAATGAGAAGGTCAAGGTACAGCGGTGTTTTAGGACTGGATGCATTATGTTAGGTGTAAGTCAAGAGGATAGCCTGTCAGAATAAGAATCTATAGATGAAAAAGCAATGAGTTTAACCATAAATGTGCGGAAGCAGTGCTGAAACCTGTTGCTTTCGGAAGGTGCTAAGTAAGACCTAGTCATTGCAAAAATATATGACCAAATGCTCAATACTCTATCAAGCACTTTGAATCTGTAAATTACCTGATTCGGCATCGGACAACTTCCTCTAATGGGAACAGTGACCAGGAAACTGAGACAAGAAAAGCATATATAGTGCCTATAAAAAGCAATCACCCCCCCCCCCGGAAGTTTTCATATTGTTTTACAATATTGAATCACAGTGGATTTAATTTGGCTTTTTTGACATTGATCAACAGAAAAGACTCTTTTGTGTCAAAGTGAAAATAATTTCTACAAATTGGTCTAAATTTATTGTGATTATTAAACACAAAATAATTGATTGCATAATTACTCACCTCCTTCAAGTCAGTATTTAGAAGACAGCCATTACAGCCTGGCGTCTGTGTGACTAGGTCTCTGTCAGCTTTACACATCTGAACACTGCTCATTTCCCCATTCTTCTTTACAAAACTGCTCAAACTCTGTCAGGTTGCATGGGGATCGTGAGTGAGCAGCCCTTTTCAAGTCTAGCCATAAATTCTCAGTTGGATTGACATCTGAACTCTGACTTTGCAATTCCAGGACATTAACTTTGTTGTTGTAAGCCATTCCTACGTAGCTTTGGCTTTATGCTTGCTGCCATCGTCTTGCTGGAAATCAAATCTTCTCCCAAGTCACAGTTGCCTTGCAGACTGCATCAGGTTTTCCTCCAGGATTTCCCTGTATTTTGTTGCACTCATTTTACCCTCTACCTTCACAAGCTTTCCAGGGCCTGCTGCAGTGAAGTATCCCCACAGCATGATGCAGCCACCAGCATTCTTCACCGTAAGAATAGTGAGTTTTTAATGATGTGCAGTGTTTGGCTTATGCCAAACATAACATTTAGTCTAATAGCCAAAAAGCTCAATTTTGGTTTCATCAGGCCATAGGACCTTCTTCCAGTTGACTTCAGTGTCTCCAACATGCCTTCTAGCAAAATAGTTGAGATTTCATGCGAGCTTTTTTTTCCAACAGAGGCTTTCTCTTTGCCACTCTCCCATAAAGCTGTGACTGGAGAAGCACCCAGGCAACAGTTACTGTAAGTACAGTCTCTCCTACCTCAGCCACTGAAGCTTGTAACTCCTCCAGAGTTGTCATAGGTCTCTTGATAGGCTCTCTCTCTTTCACTGGTCCCCTTCTTGCACAGTCGCTCAGTTTTTGAGGATAGCCTGTTCTAGGCAGATTTACAACTGTGCTATATTCTTTCCATTTCTTGATGATTGGCTTAACTGTACTCCAAGGAATATTCAGTGACTTGGAAATTTCCTTGTATCCATCTCCTGACTTGTACTTTCCAATAACCTTTTTGTATAGCTACTTGGAGTATTCTTTTGTTGTCATAGTGTCATATTTGCCAGAATACTGACTCACCAGCAGTTTGACCTCCCACATGCAGGTGTAGTTTTACCACAATCAATTGAAACACCATGACTGCACACAGGTGATCTCTATTTAACTAATTATGTGACTTCTAAAACCAATTGGCTGCACCAGTGATGATTTGGTGTGTCATATAAAAGGGGGTGAACAGTTAAGTGATCAATTATTTTGTGTTTTATATTTGTAATTAATTTAGATCACTTTGTAGGGATTTGTTTTCACTTTGACACAAAAGAGTCTTTTTCTGGCTGCAGCTTCTGACAGACTGTGTTCAGGAGTTGGGACAGGAACAGAATGAACTCTGGATCATTCGGGACACTGAGAGTTAATGGACAGGCTATACCGGGAGGTAGTTACACCCAAGCTACAGGACATGGGTAACTGTGTGACTGCCAGGAGGAGAAAAGGGGATAGGCAGCCAGTGCAGAATACCCAGTGCCCATTCCCCTGGATACTGTTGGGGGAATGACCTAGCAGAGGAAAGCCACAGCAGTCAGGTCTCTGGCACTGTGTTTGCCTCTGCGACTCATGAGGGAAGTGAGGGGGGAAGAGAAGAGGTGATCTGTAGTGATAGGGAATTCATTGGTTAGGTGAACAGAAAGGCGATTCTGTGGACAAGAATGAAATGTTGCCTCACAGGTGTCAGGGTCAGGGAAATCTAGGATCGAGTCCATAGAATTCTTAAGTGGGAGGGTGAGCAGCCAGAGGTTGTGCTCCACGTCAGTACCAATGACAGGGGTAAGAGGGGTGACAAGCTCCAGCAAAGTGAGTTCAGGGAGCTAGGTGCTAAGTTCAAGGACAGGACCACCAGGGTTGTGATCTCAGTATTATCATCTGTGTCATGTGCTAGTGATGCCAGAAGTAGGAAAATCATACAGTTTAACATGTGGCTAATGAGATGATGCAGGAGGTAGGGCTTCAGATTTTTGGATCATTGGTTCTCTTCCAGGGATGGTGGGACCTGTACAGAAGGGATGGTTTGCACTTGAACTGGAGGAGGACTAATATCCGAGTGGGAAGTTTTACTAGTGCTGCAAGGAAAAGGGAGGAGGTTTAAACTAGAGTTATGGGGGGAGGGATCCTAATCATCTGAACAGATAGTGGAGTGGTTGAGGAGAATGATGTTGTTAAGCCTACATACAAAGTCGAGAATCAAAAGGTTGAGCATGATAGGACTAATGTTCTGAGTTGTGTATATTTCAATGCAAGGAGTATTGTACTTCTTGTACTGAGCATTCCACAAACTGATGAGTTTAGGGAATCGATCTGCATGTGGAATTATGACACTATAGCCATTTGTGAGACTTGATTGCAGGAGGGGCAAGACTGGCAGCTCAGTGTTCTGAGGTTCCATTGTTTTAGATGTGATAGAGCAGGAGGGATTAAAGAGGACGGGCTGTCATTACTAGTCAGGGAAAACGTCACAGCAGTGCTCAGACAGGACAAACTATAGAGCTCATCTCATGAAGCTTTATGAATAGAACAGAGAAATATATGACTGTAGCGGTGGGCTACACACAGTGCTAAAATAATGACACGTAGTCGGTGAGTTGGAGTTGTGATAAAAATGATTTATTCAAACTTTGCAGCCTCCTTCAAAGCCTTCCCGTTCCCGCCCTCCTTGGGCGGGACTGCTGTGGGGAATGCATATTCGCAGACCCTTCCCGCACGCGGGATTATCCCCCTGCTGGTGAAGATGGCCTGGCGCCCTTTTTGGGGCCGGCCTCTCTGCCGGTGCACACCGCTTCGTGTGTGCTAGAAAGTGGGTCGCCACATGACCATGATATTGGGATTATAATATACACCACCCATCAGTCGGCAGGATTTAGAGGAACAAATTTGTAGAGAGATTACAAACTGTTGCAAGAAACACAAGAAAAAGTAGGTGATTTTAACATACCATGTATTGACTGAGACTCACATACTGTAAAAGGGCAGGATGAAAAAGAGTTTGCCAAATGTGTTCATAAAGGTTTCCTTAATCAGTACATAAAAGTCCCAACTCGAGTGAGTGTGATACTACATCTCCAATTAGGGAATGAGACAGAGCAGATGACAGAAGTTTCTGTAGGGAACACTTTGCATCTAGTGACCATAATGCCATTAGTTTCAAGATAGTCATAGTCATAGTCATACTTTATTGATTCTGGGGGAAATTGGTTTTCGTTACAGTTGCACCATAAATAATAAATAGTAATAGAACCATAAATAGTTAAATAGTAATATGTAAATTATGCCAGTAAATTATGAAATAAGTCCAGGACCAGCCTATTGGCTCAGGGTGTCTGACCCTCCAAGGGAGGAGTTGTAAAGTTTGATGGCCACAGGCAGGAATGACTTCCTATGATGCTCTGTGTTGCATCTCGGTGGAATGAGTCTCTGGCTGAATGTACTCCTGTGCCCAACCAGTACATTATGTAGTGAATGGGAGATATTGACCAAGATGGCATGCAACTTAGACAGCCTTCTCTTTTCAAACACCACCATGAGAGAGTCCAGTTCCATCCCCACAACATCACTGGCCTTACGATTGAGTTTGTTGATTCTGTTGGTGTCTACTGCCCCAGCACACAACAGCAAACATGACAGCACTGGCCACCACAGACTCGTAGAACATCCTCAGCATCGTCCGGCAGATGTTAAAGGACCTCAGTCTCCTCAGGAAATAGAGACAGCTCTGACCCTTCTTGTAGGCAGCCTCAGTGTTCTTTGATCAGTCCAGTTTATTGTCAATTCATATCCCCAGGTATTTGTAATCCTCCATCATGTCCACACTGATCCCTTGGATGGAAACAGGGGTCACTGGTACCTTAGCTCTCCTCAGGTCTACCACCAGCTCCTTAGTCTTTTTCACATTAAGCTGCAGATAATTCTGCTCACACCATGTGACAAAGTTTCCTACCGTAGCCCTTGTGATGACAAACCAAGTTATCAGAAGATTGATGCTGATGAGAGAGATAAGGGGGACAATGGAGAAACATTCAAAATGCTAATAAGAGAGAAGACAGAGATTAACGAGGAAGAAACACATTTCAGAATATTGACAGACTGGTTGCTTTGAACCTGAACTGTTTGAAGTTTGATGGACAGGCGATACCCCAGCAGGGGGATAAAAAGAACAGGTTCGCTAAGGCACGACACACACCACGAGATAACGAGACCCTGGAAGAGGGGTGTGCCCCCACAAGTTGGTGAGAGTTTGGCGGTCTGGTCGTGGGGACCGACCATACATGCACAGGGTGAAAAGGTACGATCGGCGGGAACCTGGTGTGTGTGTCCGCCCTTGCCTGGATGCCGGGTTCACCACAGAAGAACGGTCGTATCCGGAATTGGAGGGGTCACAGTCGGTGACCACAGAAGACATAAAAAAGGGTCCGCCCGAAAGCTAACTGCAAAGAACACCAAAGGTCTGTCTGAATCAATATCTCTCTCTCTCTCCAACGGCACAACAATGATTGCTGCGAACTGTACTAAGCTGAACTGAACTCTGTGTCACTTAATGATCATTTTACCCCTAGACTGCGATAGAGCTTGGTTGATTCCTATTACCCTAGTTCTATGTACACGTGTGTATTATCATTGCTAACCTGTTGCATTTACATCCTTATGATTAGAGTACTGTGTTGCTTATTTCTTTAGTAAAACTTTATTAATTTCTGTTAAACCAGACTCCAACTAAGTGGTCCATTTCTGCTGGTTTTGCAACCCAGTTACGGGGTACGTAACACCCTGTACTCAGCCTCATCTCCCTTGCTGATGCATCTAACTATGGCAGAGTCATCAGAAAATTTCTGAAAATGACAAGACTCTGTGCAGTAGTTGCAGTCCGAGGTGTAAATGGTGAAGAGAAAGGGAGACAAGACAGTCCCCTGTGGAGCCCCAGTGCTGCTGATCACTCTGTCGGACACACAGTGTTGCAAGCACACGTACTGTGGTCTGCCAGTCAGGTAATCAAGAATCCATGACACCAGGGAAGCATCCACCTGCATCGTTGTCAGCTTCTCCCCCAGCAGAGCAGGGCGAGTGGTGTTGAACGCTCTGGAGAAGTCAAAAAACATGACCCTCAGTGCTTGCTGGCTTGTCCAGGTGGGCATAGACACGGTTCAGCAGGTAGACGATGGCATCCTCAACTCCTAGTCGGAGCTGGTAGGCAAACTGGACGGGATCTAAGTGTGGCCTGACCATAGGCCGGAGCAGCTCCAGAGCAAGTCTCTCCAGGGTCTTCATGATGTGGGAGGTCAATGCCACCGGTCTGTAGTCATTGAGGCCGCTGGGGCGTGGCGTCTTCGGCACAGGGACAAGGCAGGACGTCTTCCACAGTACAGGAACCCTCCGGAGCCTCAGGCTCAGGTTCAATACATGGCGAAGTACTCCACATAGCTGAGGGGCAAGGATAGGTCTAGTCCTCAGGTTGAGATTCTAAATTGGAGAAAGGCCAATTTTAATGATATCAGAAAGGATCTGGCAAGTATGGATTGGGACAAGCTGTTTTCTGACAAACTTGCACTTAAGTGGGAGGCCATCAAAGAGAAATTCTGGAAGTACAAAGCTTGTACATTCCTGTCAGAGTAAAAGGCAAGAATAACAGTTTTAGGGAACCATGGCTTTTGAGAGATATTGAGGCCCTGGTTAAGAAAAAGGAGGAGGTTATAGCAGTAATACGCAGGCAGGAACAAATGAGGTACTAGAGGAGTATTAGAAATGCAAGAGAACACTTAAGAAGGAAATCAGGAAGGCTAAACGAAGGTAAGAGTTTGCTCTTAGTGAAGAAGAATTCTAAGCGCTTCTACAGATATATTAAGGACAAAAGGATAGCAAGGGACGAAATTGGTCCACTGGAAGATCAGAATGAAATATATTCATGGAGCCAAAAGAGACAGGAAGGATCTTAAATTGATTTTTTTTTTTGCATCTGTATATTTACTCAGGAGACAGACAGTCTACAGGAGTGAGGTAAAGCAGCAGAGAGGTCATGAACACTATACAGAGAAGGAGGGCTTTGCTGTCTTCAAGCAAATTAGGGTAGAAGATCCCTATAGGGCCTGACAAGGTGTTCCTTCAGACCCTGTGGGAGGCAAGTGCAGAAATTGCAGGGCCCTAGCAGAGATAATTAAAACATCCTTCACTATGGATGAGGTGCTGGAGAAATGGAGCACAGCTAATGCTGTTCCGTTGTTTAAGAAAAGATCTAAGAATTAGCCAGGAAATTAAAGGTCAGTAAGCCTGGCATCAGTAGTGGGAAAGTTATCGGAAACTATTCTAGGGGACCAGATATATGAGTATTTGGATAGACAACATGGTTTTATGTGTGGTAGACCATGCCTAACCAATCTTATAGAGCTTTTCGAGGAAGTTATCAGGAAAGTTGATGAAGGTAATGAGGTAGAAGTTGTCTACATGGACTTTAGCAAGGCCTTGACAAGGCCTCACATGAGAGATTGGCATTCAAGATGAGGCAGTAAATTTGATCTTTCAGGGTCTTCATGGGAGAAGCCAGAGTGTGGGAGTAGATGGCAGCTCCTCTGCCTGGAGGCCTGTGACTGGTGGAGTGCTGCAGGGATCGGTGCTGTCTCTGTTGTTGTTTGTCATCCATATTAATGATCTGGATGATAATGTGGTAAACTGGATCAGCAAATCTACTGCTCCACTTTTGTGTCAAGACACTTCTAGGTTTCCTAAAAGACGAGTGAAACCTGCAATTCACCCAACAGAGTATGCTCACCTGAAGAAAATTGTCCGCCGACAAGAGCACACGATCCCGAAGCAGCAGGAAATCTGCCAGGCTCTTCCAACTCTCCATCTTGGTGCACTTCCTCCCTCTGAGTCCCAGTGCCCATGCAGAAGCGCTGCTGGCCCATAGCCATCACAGTCTGTCAGAGCACTTGATGGATGAACTGCCTGCTCTGGAGTTGTCCACTGACCGTGAAAGCCCCATCGCTCTGGCCCTCCATATTGGCAAGCATCACATGGAAAGACCCTCCAGATTATCAGCCAGAACTCCATCTGAGTTCCCAGAACTATTTTAGACTGCAAACCCGCCCCATCACCAATGCTGCCAGAGCTCCTACTGTTAGAGGTAGCCCCCATGAGCGTGAGCATCAGTGGAGAAGCCGGTGCCAGCTAGAGAAGAAGGGCCCTCCTCCAGAGGAGCTCCCCCATCCTCTCTTTTCAGCACTATAGGCCATCACATTCTCACTATTGTCCTCCACACCTCATCAGCTCTGCACGCATGAGAGGGTCTGCTGGATTCGCCTACAGCATATAACTTTCAGGATCGGATTCTGTGTGCAGCTTACACCTCCTACCAAGCTTATCTCTCACCCCTTCAACATCATGGCCATTGACAGACGTCCCTTGGGGTCTGGGCTAGTCCGAGCGTGCACATGACCCGTGCATGCGAGCATCAGAAAGCACCACGTCCATCCAATTCCTCCTGACAGACTCACGCAACACTCCTCCCATGTTAGGTGATGGGCCTCCAATCATGATCCTCGATTGCCTGGTCATCCCATTCTCCCGGTAGCCACCCACTTCAACTCTGCTTCCCATTCCCATTCAGATATGTCCATACATGCCCTCCTCTACTGCCATGATGAGGTTAAACTCAGGTTAGAGGAGCAACACCTCATATACCGTCTAGGTAGTCTCCAGCCCCTTGGTATCAACATAGAATTCTCCAACTTCCGGTAATTCCCTCCCCCTCCCTTCCTCTATCCCTATTTCACATCACCTCCCTCATAGTTCCGCCTCCTTCTACTACTGCGCATCGTTCTCCTGCCAATCACCTCCCTGCTTCCCCTCCCCCACCCCTTTGTCTTTCAAATTACTGTTTTTTCCAACTACCAGTATTCTTCAAACCCTCCCAAAGCTCTTCCTTCAGTCCTGACGAAGGGTTTCGGCCCGAAACGTCGACTAATCTTTTCAACTGATGCTGACTGACCTGCTGAGTTCCTCCAGCGCATTGTGAGTGTTCCTTTGACAACAGCATCTGCAGTTTATTTTGTGCATCCCGTTCACTGCTGAGTTGGGGACCCACCTGCCTGCAACCTCAATTGACTTCATCTCCTCCCACCATCCCCATAAAGCCTCAGCCCCATCAAATTCCCAGAGGAGTAGCATGACTTAGTAAAAGGGAGTCAGTAGTCTACCATCTCACAGTCCACATGACTTGATCACCTCCCGGGTATCACCACTTCCTGAGGCTGCCTGTTTTCCCTCTCTCCTCCTGAGACCCAAGTCATGAATTATATCACAGAAGTGCTAAAGCACAGCTTCATTCATCCATCCCACTCCCCAGCTGTTGCAGGATTCTTCTTTGTCAAAAAGAAAGATGGGGATCATTGTCCCTGCATTGACTACCATGGACAGTAGAATCACCATTAGCCCAGATCTTCACCAAATAGGAGGGGTCCGTCACTTCCCCAGCTATAGGTTGACTCATTATAGAGCCTAATGGCCAAGGGTAAAAATGATCTCATATTGCGCTCTTTGGAGCAGTGCAGTTGTTTCGCTCTATTACTAAAAGTGCTCCTCTGTTCAGCCAAGGTGGCATGCAGAGGTTGAGAAACATTGTCCAGAATTACCAGGATTTTCCGTAGGGTCCTTTGTTCTATCACAGCCTCGAGTATGTCCAGTTTGATTCCTATAGTAGAGCCAGCTTTTCTAATCAGTTTATTGAGTCTGTTGGCATCACACGTGTTGATGCCATCGCCCCAGCACACCACCACATAGAAGATTGTGCTGACAAAAACAGACTGGTAGAACATGTGAAGGAGAGGCCGGCATACTCTGAAGGATCTCAGTATCCTTAAGAAGTAGAGGTGAGCCTGGCCCTTGTACACAGCCTCTATGTTGGTACTCTACTCAAGTCTCTCATCCACCTGTAGGTCTTCACCACATACATGTCCTCAGCATCAATAGTAACAGGGAGCAGTGCAGGCTTGGTCTTCCTAAAGTCCACCACCATCTCCTTAGCCTAAATGATGTTGAGCTGCCAGTGATTCAGCTTTGAACTTTGAACTTTGAACTAAAGACCTTCATTGTTGATGAAACTCTCCATTGTACAGACAAAGCCTTTGACCGTCTTTGGAATAGGGTGCATAAAGATCAAAACCTTGTGGTTTACCACACAGCAGCAATCTCTGCCTTCCTACGTCCTTCTAAAAAGTACAGCAGGCACCTCAAAGCACTACAGAGCAACACATCAATGATTTTTCTGCAAAATCCTGTTAACCTTTTGGAGAAATAATCAAAAATGTATCAATACCCTACTTCGCTGTTGGCATCCATCTGTCTCGAAGGACAATGGGTGATGATCATCATTATCTCAAGGCTGGGAGAAAGGTATGGAGATCCTGAGATGCCCAGTCGTCAAGATCTGCCTCTCTGCTTCACCAGTGTAGTCCAAAGGAAAGCTTATGAAGCAATATGTTTGGTACTAACTTGGCTGCAAGAGCTGCCAGAAGGATGTTTAATGACGTCCAGCCACCTTAGGGGCTCCGTTGTGGACTTTCTATCTAGGTTTATTCCCATAGCCTTCGTCTCTCCTGAGGCTGCCCACAAGGCAGTGGGGCTATTTACCCATAGCTGGGGATCTGATTCACAAGCACCAGAGTGCGTCCACACCGGTGGGCCTGCATACTTTGTGTGCAGGGGCCAGACCTCCTCCCTGTCCTTTGTAGTTCAACCTGAGTCCGAATGGAGTTTAGTTTCCGTGTGTCGCCAGCGAGGAGGCACTACATGAGGCTTGCTGTTGGAGCGGCTGTGTACTGGCAGGGAGAGACTTACACATTCAGCCCTCCTTTTCACAATCTTCTCGGCAGCGGTGCAAGCTGCGAGAGCAACAAACACAACCTACCACACTAGACGCATCACAACAAATGTTTTGACACCAATTACATCTCCTATATTTCCACTGTTTCTGAAAGGATCACCAGGATCCCGAAGAAATACTGGATTCATACAATCCACAAACCCAGAAGGAAGGTCGAGTCACAACATATGGGGGTCGAAGATGATCTGAGACTTAGGTCGGTTGGCGTTTACAGGATTCCCTGTGCATGCAGAGCAGTATATTGGCTGGAGAGGATGGATGGTGGAAACCCACATCAAGGTGCTCAAGGGATGTATCTGTTTGGGTTCCCTGGAGAAATCGGCGGTCGCAGAACAATGCATTCACAATGGCTGTAGGATTGACTTCAATGATACAAAACTACTGTGCGCACCAATGGCTCCTGGGACCGCCTGGTGAAGGAAGCCATCGAAAGACAACTAGAGGAAAAGAATTTTAACAAGGATGAAGGTCTCGCTCTGTAAGAAGTAGAATTCAATTGTAAACAAGGTGGGAGTGCAGAAACCTGATTGGATGAGGACTAACCAGTCAGGAGAGACGGATTACCACTTGACTAGACATACCCAGGTATCACCCCTGAAGAGGGCGGCAGAGTTTGTCATTGAACCTGTACCCAGCGAGAAGACTTTATTTGAATGTTAATGTTCATCAAAGTTCTGCTCTTTCTTTTAGTTCATATTTTAACTATTCGGAAATTACAAATGTTCGTATACTTTCACCTGATGTATTTTAAATGCAGATTCCCTGGAGTCATTGGTTTGTAAACAGAGAACCATGTTCATTTATTAATCCTTTTTGCAGCTGGCTGCATTTGTTCTAAGATGAGACTCTTACATCAATTCCTGTTTCTTCAGTCAGGCTGAACATGTAAAATAAAGAGATATTTTGGCGCCAAATCCACTCACATTTTGAAGAGTGTTCTGTGCCTTTAAAAGTTTCCTGCTGAACAATGCCACAATGGATGCTTACACTGGGACAAACACCCAGGGAGAGATGGAGTTTGGGGAGGGGGGGGCGTTATAATTGTCAGTTATCCTGACGTCACAGGAGAAATTATAGAGGCTAGATTTGCTGAGGGGAAATTTAGGGAGGACTGCATGAAACTAGCTGGGATTACGTGTTCAGGAATGCAGACTGGTGGAATCCTTAGCTTGTGAATCTGCAAGACCTTAACTTTAAGGTTAAATGAATTTTCAACGGTTTTACAGGGATGAAGAGGCTGCTGCTTTGGATTCTAGTGGCAGGCATCATAACTCAGGTGAAGAGTGTCGGTTCGTTTTTTTAAATGAAAGAAATTTCTTTGCTGGAGAGAGAGGAAAAGTTTGCTGAAGTAATGGTTGACAAAGGGCAACCGGAGTGAAAAGGGAATCGGTGTAGAGCTACGCTGAAAACAAGGAGGGATGCGAAAGAGCATAAAATTTAAAAAGCACATTTTTATGGTCCAGCAGGTAATAAGGGATTAAGGAGAGAAGGGAAAGACAGGATGTTTGGGGGGAAGGCGATGAAAGCAGGGAAAGAGCTAAGGAAGTTAACGTCACTGGGTGAATCTGACATTTGTGCAGTACAGGGGAAGGTGTTGCGTTAGAACGATTTGCTGCAATTAAACTAAATACGTGGCAAAATTATTTGGGAAGACAAAACTAAAATATTGATTATAGCAATTTATTCTTGTATTTCTGATTTAGATGTCGCTCTACGAATGTGGAATGTTTGACACTGGGACGGGTGTTGATGGTGTGGGTTGGAGGGTGAGTGGAAAGTGGGGGAAGGAAGGGATTTTAGAAACTTGAACAAGTGTATCAGAAAGATGTGTGAAGATTGCTGCGCGGTGCCGGGCGGTAACACTTAGATCTGTTAATGCGCTGAATTTGAAAACTTGAACCCGCCTTTGCTGCTGTTGAAATAAGAATGAATTAATGCCTTAAGTACCATGTTTCAAACAAGACTGACTTTAAATTAATAATAGAAGATGCCGCGGGGCGGGGTGGGGGGGTGGGGGGGGGAAGTCCGGGGATATGGATTTTAAATGTTCAGCAGATGAATTAAAACCAGAAGAGAGTGCAGTTGATGCACACCAGAGGTCCATTAACTCCGAGGGCAAAGTGAAACGAGTGGCAAAGATCTTTTTGGTGGGGACATAAATTGTATGTTTTTTTTTGTCATGATGTTGCTTGTTGTGAGACGGTTTATTTAGTGATAGGCTGGACCTTGACAGCTTGGTCCGCATTCCCAGAACAAATAGGTTTTAAGAATGATGCCGACTGTTAGTAAAGAGCGCAGAAAGGTCTTCGTGAGGTACTTTTCCCCAAATGCCTCACCTCTTTAAAGAAGATGCGCAGCAAATTTGTTTCAGCTGGCTGCTACTGACAGGGGTGTTGCTATTGGTAACAGCGCAGATTGCAAGATTGAGGATGGAAAAGGGGGAAGGGGTATTGAGGCAAGTGAAAATTATTGGTTTCTTAGGTCCTTGAAGCAAAGCGTACGTGTGTAGTCTTTCAATATATATCATCAGTATATTAGCTAATAATTGACACTGAGGTTCGTCTGTATATCTTTTTGTCAAACTTTATGATTTTGTTTTCATCTTTCACTTCACACTTTTGGAGAAGGTGTGAAAGCCTGTAATGTCGTTGAACCTTTCGTGGACGTGGTTATCGGTGTGTTGCCGATGGAGAAGTGAGTAGTTAGCGACTGGAGGGTTATTGGGTTTCTACCGCCAAGACAATGGCGAGTGATTCATTCAGATTCAGTAAGCAGGAAAATCCCGTTGGATACATTCCATAATTCGGAATCAGAGCTCCGGCCAGAGCTGTCTCACTCTGAGCTCTCCAATTTCTGGCTCATTACTATCGTAATAAACCGTGTAAAGTAGCAAAGGAGGTAAATTTAATAGAGTCCTTTGAAGTAAAAGTGTGATCACTATCGTACGGTAGGAAGCATCGCCAATTTAAATACAGTAAACTTACAAAAGCTATGTGAGGAGCAGATAATCTACTTTACGATATTAATCTCGGGATTATTATTTGGTCTGACACTGCTCACCGCCTGTTTGCTGATTTAAACGGCAGCTATTCTTGCTGCTGGGATCTTGTACCAATAAAAAAATTCTCAACATCTGTGACTTAAAAGCAACTTCACGTGGACGATATTGCTTATTCCAACTGCCGTGGAACCTGCATAGTGATAGTCATAGTCATACTTTATTGATGCCAAGGGAAATTGGTTTTCGTTACGGTTGCACCAACCAAGAATAGAGTATAAATATAGCAATATAAAACCATAAATAATTAAATAGTAATATGTAAATTATGCCAGGAAATAAGTCCAGGACCAGCCTATTGGCTCAGGGTGTCTGACCCTGCAAGGGAGGAGTTGTAAAGTTTGATGGCCACAGGCAGGAATGACTTCCTATGATGCTCTGTGTTGCATCTCAGAGGAATGAGTCTCTGGCTGAATGTACTCCTGTGCCCAACCAGTACATTATGTAGTAGCTGTGCTACTTTGTGATATATGGATTATAAAGACACGTTTGCAAGGGGAGACATTGTCCAAGCTGGCATGCAACTTGGACAGCATCCTCTTTTCAGACACCACCATCAGAGAGTCCAGTTCCATCCCCACAACATCACTGGCCTTATGAATGAGTTTGTTGATTCTGTTGGTGTCTGCTACCCTCAGCCTGCTGCCCCAGCACACAACAGCAAACATGATAGCACTGGTCACAACAGACTCGTAGTCCTGAAGAGATACAGGTAAATATTTGTATATCTTGTTGTGAAAATTTATTGTCTGGTACTTATCCTGTAGTGCCACATGACAAGCTACATTTCAACATCACTGTTACCCTGAGTTTAACATCCAATGTGATAAATGGGAAGGTGCTTTATTTAACATGTTTAAGAAGGAGCATTGAGCAATATGCAACTGGAAGGTTGTGCTAATATTCTGCTGTGCTACTTTGTGATATATGGATTATAAAGACACGTTTGCAAGGAAGGCAGGCCTTTATCTCTATGCAAATAAATTGGGTCCTTCGTTCTATTAACAGGATAGTAATCCTGTGGGAAAAAACCTAGATCATACCAAATGGGTGTGGTCCAAACGTGAAACCCCAATTCACTTTATAGCACCAGTGACCAAGATTGAACCCCCGCTGCCTCCTGTGAGGAGATTGTATCTTCTCCCCGTGACCGTGTGCATGCCCTCCAGGTGCTCCACTTTCCTTCCACAATCCAAACACGTGCCAGTGGGTAGGTTAATTGGGTTAGAATTAAATCGGAGGGCTGCAGGGCATTGCAGCTCGAAGGGTCGGAAGGGTGTATTCCACACTGTATATCTATAAATAAATAAATCATTGCCCATTATTTAGATGGAGAAATAACTAACAGTGGCTTTGAAATATACGTGGCTATAAAATATTCTTGATTGAAGCAGCTCACAAAGGAAATTTACGCAAATATATGTATATTTGCTAGTGAGTTGCCTGATGAAGTCAAATCACTGCACTTATATAGCTCCTTTAGTTTAAGTCAGGATGGGGGTGGTGAACCTTTTTGAGAGTGTATACCCAATCTTACAATAACCTAAAAAGTTTTTCAGTGTGCCATGTTAATTCTGAGCAGAACTGATCTATTTTACTATTAAGAGGTTATAAAGATTATCTTTTGGAAAATCCATTGCTATTCTGAACAAACTGAAAAGGATAAACACAATTTAAAACTAGCACACTGATAACTCATAGTTTAAAATATTTTTATCGTGAAAGTAATAAAACTTCTCGCAGGCGCTAAATGATACACAGTATTTACCATATTATCACTGAATGGCCAGTGCTCACTCACAAACAACAAAAGAAAAATATAAGCAGAGATAAACCAAATGCAATGTACCCAACTGTTTATTATCTAAATGTTGTTGTGTACACTGGGTCTGTAAGGATTTCAAAATGTATGATCCAACATCACACGTTCTCACAATCACCCAGATGATGCCAAACCATCTCACTGCTCTCGGCTTGTTAAAAAATCATTCACTCCTTCATTTAGCAGCAAAGGTAATCATTATGTATCTTTTTATTATGGTTGAGGTTTAAAAAATTGAGGGGCTTCGCTGCATGCTGTGGGCCAACAAAATATTTTGCATGTGCCATCTTGGACATGTGAGCCATAGGTTCACCACCCCTGGAGCAAGTAAGAAGATTGTCATAGGATGATAATCACAGAAACCCCTCCTCATCTCAGTCATAATGAAGTTACTCCTTTACTGTGATAACATCCTTCCTAGTTAAAACTCCCCCACATCCACATTGCATCTATCCTGTCAGAATTTTGATATGATTTTATTAACTTACCTTTTATTCTACTAAACATCAGACTGTGAATGTTTTCCAATGCTCTATTTAAGGAATTAATTTTATTCAAAAAAAAACTACTAAAGGGAGAATTCCTTTTATTATTGCTGTAATTAGATTTCTAAATAAGGTTAAAGTCATACCAATGCAGCTGATATTGAAATCCTAATGGACTATTGGATGGAAATTTGTATAATAATGGAGAGACAATGTCTTGTTTTTTTTAAATAGATACTGATGATGAGCAATTATCTTATCATTTCTTAAATTAAATAACGTATGTTCATCTGGTTTTATGATCCATGTTTCTTCTGCTTACTTGCTCATAAATTATTTACAGTTCTAAGTAACCAGCAAGTAAATATTGTAACCAAAGATGAAGCAAGCTTTGCTTTGTTTGACCTGTGTTAGAAATGTTCTCATGTCAATCCAAATGTATTAACATGACAAATGGAAAATCAAGAAGCATGCAGAATGTGGCACCAAAGGCATTAACTTAATTGAAAATGAGGTTAACCTTGTATTCCTTCTGTCAATCAATGCAAATATATTGATTTTTGGGTTGCCACACAAGTTGGTAGGGTGGTAAATAAGGTGTTTGGTGAGTTTGCCTTTATTCATTCAGGGATTGAGTTCAAGAGCAGTGAGATAATATTACAGCTCTATAAAGCCCTGCTTCGACCACACTTGGAATACCGTACTGCATTTAATTCTGATTGCCTCATTATGGGAAGGATGTAGAAGCCTTAAAGAAGGTGCAGAGGAGATTTACTAGGATGCTGCTTAGATTAGAGAACATGTTTTATGAAGATCAGTTGAGTGAGCTCGGGCTTTTTTTTTGTAGAGCAGGTGACTTGATAGAGATATACAAGACAATAAGAGGCATAGATTGAGTGGACAGCCAGAGTCTTTTTCCTAGGGTGGAGATGGCTAATAACAGGGGGCACAAGTTTAAAGATGATTGGGGGAACATATAGGGGGTTGTCAGAAGTAAGTTTTTTTTACACAATGAGTGGTGAATGTGTGGAATGCCTGCCAGGAGTGGTGATAGAGGCATTTAAGAAATTCTTAGGTAGTCACTTGGATGATAGAAAAAAATGGAGGGGTACATGGGGGTAAGGGATAGGTTAATCTAAGAGTAGGATAAATGGTCAGCACAATATTGTGGACTGAAGGGCCAGTACAGTTCAATGTTCTAGTGATAGTTTTCAACATAAAGATTATGATGGCCATTATTGCCTAATCCGCTTGGATTTTTACCATTTCATTTTATTTTTACGTTCTAATGATGCAAGGGATTTTGGTGTTATTGTTTAATATTTGGTGTTAACCTGAAGGATTGCCCAATGAGTTGTGAAATGGATTTATTTATGACTACTGACCTAATGAGATCCATCCATTATTGAGAAATTTACCTTTGTAAAGTAATTCAATACAGTTAACCTTCAGAAAGTTAAATAAACCTGAATTCAATTTCAAATCAAAACGTAACAAGTGATAACATTTGAATTTTTACCAGTTGCCACCAGGTCAAGTTGCTTCTTGTCAATACATCAGTTAGCAATGCTGAATGAGCTCAATTTTTATGCAACAAAATTTATCAGCTGGGAATTTCCAAGACATCAAACATAGTTAACAATGACTAACAATTGAGCAATGTAGAGTGGGTGCTGCATAATTTATTTCAACGCTTCCATCTACTGTGAACTCAGATTTATATTGTCCTTTTCCTGGATATGTGCTTTCCGTTATTTATCAGTATGCTCGTACATTTTGCTTGCAATGTTCTTGCAACAGATGTAAGGATCCCGTTGATATCTTGCTTTATTCATTTTCAGTATATGAGTGTCACTGGCAATGCCAATGTTTATGATCTTTCATTAGTAATCCCTGAGAACCCCTGCTTTTGTCAACACCTTTAGTGGAGGCGTTGCATGAATTTCAGAGCACATTGTTAATGGGGGAGGGGGGGTGAGGCAGGGCTGTCCTGCAGGTGCTTTTTCTGTTACTTGTTCTTCAGGTGCTTGAAATGGGCATCACTCCTCTCGCTGGCAAAACTTGACATGTTAATATAGCTACCTGCTGTAAGTAACTCTGTGAAAAGACTGAGAGTTACAAGATCCAAATCTTTGTTTTAACATTTCTCTCATTTAGACATACCAAATCTATGTTACCACTTTGACTCTCCTTTATCCAAATGGGAAAACAAAGTAATGTAGAGAATGAAAAATTCCAGCCAATATGTTACATGTGCTGTAGCTTTTTGAAAGAAGAAAAAAATTAATGATTCTCTGTTAATGTAGAATACATGCAGGGAGAATTTATGCTTGCTTTGTGATTGAAATTCGACCTGTTAAGACAAGAATGAAACACATGAATTATCCAACATGTTAAAATTCATTAGCATTGCTTAGTGCATATTGAACACCTAGTGGCAATTTATTTGCTTCACCAGCCAATGTAATTTCTCTCGACAACATTGCCATTTGATACAGAAACATAAAAAGTTTATGCCACCAAGAACTATACTGAGTTTCAAAAAACTGATTCAGCATTATGTCAAGATAACCATCAGGCTGAGGAATAGTTCCACATCCTGGACAAAATTAAATCTGGAGTGAGGTCTTGGGGGTGAAAGCACAAACTGAGTCAGCAGTTGCCTCCCACATTCTGAAATTAGAGCTGGTGAGTCCTTCACTGCTGCTCAAGGTTGTGTAATTTTAAGAATACAGTTGTATCTGCGGTCCCTAAAGTAAAAATCAGCCTACTGGGATGAGAAGAAAGCTATTCCATCAGGTGAAAAATCCATTTCTAACCTCTCTCAGCAGCCAGTTCATTATTTATCCAGTATTTTCAGTACTTTCTTATTGGTTCTATGGAAATACTTCTTTTGTTAATTTGTAACAAGGCAGGCAGGCAGAACCAAAGCCAAGGTGTTTGCCAATGACAAAAAGCTTTTTATTCAGCCAAGAGCACAGAGGTTTATTTTATGCACTATGAAGCAGTATATGTATACTTTAGAAGTCAATGACAGAACTGATGAGGTTAAGACCACACCTTTTCCTTTGTGTTTACTTATGGTCATTAGTAATTTATTCAAAGTTAGAAAGAAAGACCAAATTTCGGGAATGTATTCATTCTATTAAAGGATGAGCGTGATGTTTGATTCTGCAACGCACTGCTTTGTGCTGAAGCATGAATGATGTGAGTGAGAATGCTTTAACAGTGATTATTCAAGACATCAAAGCCACCCCACTCAGAATTTATGTGTGATCTTATCATAGACTTCCCATCTTCCCTCATCTACTCCAGGAAATAGTAGTTTCCATCCTACTATCTCAGCCATATACTTCATAAACTATTCTTTGGGTTGAGACTTCCAATAGCTCACCACATATAGTAAACAAATTTCTCCTCACCTTAGATCTAAGTGGCCTGCCCCTTATTTTCAAACTGTGCCTTATATTCTAGTTTCTAATTTCTTTGGTCAAGGAAATGATCCTCCCTGCATTTAGCCAGTGAAGCCCTTTTATTATTTTGTAAGTTTCAATGAGATCTCCTCCCATACTTCTAAACAGGCCCAAACTATGCAATCTCTCCTCATGTGCCAGACCTTCCTTTCCTGGAACCATCACAGTGAGTCTTATTGCCCACTCCCTCTGTGGCAAGCACATTATTCTCTTAGGTAAGGAGACTAAAACTGTAGAGTGGTATCGTGGCAATAAGCTGTCATTTCCTAATACATGAGAACAATACGACATGGCATTTGCCTTCGTGGTCACCTGCAGCACCTCCACGTTAACAATCAGTGACTCTCGTCCGGTCCCACTGAGCGTCACGTTTACCCAATTTCTCACCATTTAACAAATACTCTGCTTTCCATTATGTTTACCAAAGTGAATCACCTCACATTTTTCCCACATTTCTCTACCCACATACCCTGAAGCTTCTTTACATTCAACCCCATTGTCACGTCAAATTCAGTGTTGCCAGCAAAGCTGACAATATGGCATTCATCTTCACAGTCAATCATTGACGTAGAGAGTGAATAGTTGCAGCTCAAGTGTTGATTCTTGCAGGAACCCATCCTGTGGGTTCATTTATTCTCACTCTTTGCTTCCCGATCAATCACTAGTTCTCAATCTATATTTGAATATTAATCTTGATCCCATCTTTGTTGGAACTTGGATATCAGACTCTGATTCTCTTGGTGAATTATGTTCAAATTTAGGACATAGAATAGTACAGCATAGGAAGAAGGCCATTCAGCCCACAATGTTGTGTCAAACCAGCTAAAAAGCAAACCAAAAACATCCAAACACGAATCCTTCCTACCTACACCATGTCCATATCCCTCCATCTTCCTTACATCCATGTGCTTAATGTCTCTTAAAAGCCTTTAATGCATTTGCCTCTTCTACCATACCAGGCAGCACATTCCAGGCAACCACGACCCTCTGAGTAAAAAAATTTCCCCTCACATCCCCCCTTGAACCTGCCTCCTCTCACCTTCAATGCATGCCCTCTAATATTAGACATTTCAACCCTGGGTAACAGACACACCCTGCCCGCTCTATCTATGTTTCATAATCATGTAAACCTCTATTAGACCTCCCCTGAGCCTCTGACACCCCAGAGAAAACAATCCAAACTTATCCAGCCTCCTGTGATAGCACATTCCCTCTAGACCAGGCAGCATCCTGGCGAACCCCTTCTCCACTCTCCCCGAAGCCCCAACATCCGATCAGAACTTTCACAATACCCCAGATAGGGCCTAACCAGAGCTTCATAAAGTTGCAATATAACCTCATGACATTTGAACTCAGTGCCTCGACTGATAAGAGCAAGCATTCCATCAGTAAATTGCCGTAAAGTAGCTGATTCAGCAGCCAACTGGAGTCACTAGAGACTGCAGATGCTGGAATCTGTAGTGGCATAGAAGGCTCTGGAGGAACATGACAGTTCATTGGGGGGAAATGAACAGTCAATGTTTCATGTCGAGACAGGTTCAGTTGGGCCTTGGGTAAGCCCAGAGAGAGGGTCTCAGCCTGAAACATCATCTATCCGTTTCTTTCATAGCTGCTGCCTAACACCCCGAGTTCCTCCAGAACTTTTGGTACACAACAGCATTCCACCAATTGCACCATGAAAATGACCAGGTAATTTGTTGTTGATTAAGGTAAAGGGATCCTTTCTTCCCCCTTGAAGTAATGCCACAGAATCTATTGCATCCATCAGACAAATGTGAGAGGAGTTCAGTTTGATGTGCTATCTGAAAGATGGCACTGGAACATTAATCTAGATTTTTGTCTCACAACCAGCACTGGCACCACTTGTGTTCTGAATAACGTTAAGAATGGTAACAATTAAGCCATAAAACCAGTACCAAGTATGGAAACCTACAACAAGGAGGAAAGGCACTTGTTTTATAAACCTGTATTGCTGGGTTTAGGCAATGACATTACAGGATGCATATGTTCCTTTCAAAAGACAGAAACTGCATTACAAGAGGTGGACTCAAAACAGAGAATGCTGGAAACACTCAGCTGGTCAGGCAACATCTGCAAAGTTAATATTCCAGGTCATACACTTTCAGCAAAGGACACTTCAGCAATGGGACTGCCCTGCGCAACTCAGTACTAAAACTGAGGACTGGCTATTGAATGATAGTTGTGCAGGATGTATGAAGGAAATCAAGTTCATGTCACTAAAACTTTGCCTGATAGATTTTCTCAGCCATTATTCAACAGCCACTGTGGGTCTTTTGGGTCTCAGATTCCATTCACTTCGGTATATTTTTAATGGACTGGTTAAGCATTGGACCAGAGGTCCAGACTAACAATCTAGACAACTGTTCAAATCCCGCCATAGGAACTGTGGAATTTAAATTCAGATCAAAATCAAGAATTTTAAAAAGTGATTCTTGATAGTGATGACTGTGAAGTTACCAGATTATTTCTTTAAAAAAATCTATCTGATTAATAGCCCATCAGATCATTGCCTTTCAAATGATGCACAATATTTTGTAGATTGGCTCAAAAAATCCTATTTCAATATCTTTTAAATTTAGAAAAAGAGACAGTAAGATGTGAAATAGTACTTTTTCAAGGCACTGTACCCAATGAATGGGTGGCAGGATAGAGATACATCTCTGATTAATGTGTAGCATCTGCTTAGGCCCCCTCCCCACCTCCAATCGGTGTCATGTGAAGACATGGGAGCAGATAGTAGATAGTTGTATGACCAGCTGGTACGTATCAAAATTACTGGTTATGTGATCACAGACACCGAGCAGATAATCTCTGGAGAGTACTGATAATGGCCAGGCTCACTCATCTCGTAAAGACGCTGCCCAGAAGAAAGCAATGGCAAACCACTTCTGAAGAAAAATTTACTAAGTACAATCATGGACTTTTCTGGTTTCTATTTCACTCTGAATCAAATATGGCTTCATTCAATGCAGTAGACTTTGAAATGGTCCAGAGAGAGAGAGCAAGATAGGAAGACGGAGGGGGAGAGAGAGTATAAAGATTATTTTAAAGTGCAGTAAATTCTAGCTCAGTTGCACTTCTACATAAAGTGTCATTTGGAGAAGTGATGAAGTGTTACGTGACAATTTTTTTGTTATCTCCAAGTCTGGAGAGCTAAAACCAATTGTAACCCTAATGCCTCCATCTAGAAGTAATGCATTCAATGCAGCCAGGTATCCAAACCTATTTCACTCATTTTTAATATATTAAATTATATTTAAATGAATTTACTGAGGGCAACACATGAAAATAACAAGATATTTTAGTGTACATATTTATCAATAGAGGCCACGTCAGTTCATTTCCAAGCAAAATCAAAGGCTGTTCCTTTCACTCAGGATTATTTTTTTCTCTCTATTCTATCACAAGATATTGACCAATTTCAAAATCGTTCTTTCATTCATAACGTTGACATTTGAAGCATTCATGGTTATTTCCTTTTCCTCGAAGGAGATCTTCTTATCATCACTCCAACTTAAGGAGATATTTTTGTGACTCAGTTCTAACTGAAACCTTGCTAACCCATAGGGACAATCAGATGACTATCTAGCTGCTTTACATTCATGAGGCTCCAGCTCAGTGGGAGAAGATTCTAAATGCCAGGGGATGATAGAAGAATGGGAAAAGTGACCCAGCAAACTAAAAATATTTCAAAATAATGCACAGGCTAACAAATCCTTCCGAAGTATTAATTTGCCATAGTTTTTCCCTTTATTCCTATTTTCTCCTTGGAATTCACCAACCTAAACTGCAAAACAGTTTCAAAAGAACCAGGTTTCATAGGACAGGTAACTGTGTTTGTTCCACGGAAGTTTTGTCCACCATTACTTCGCATTGTTCTTAGGAACAGAAGACTTCTACAGATAAGGAAAACCAATACTCCCACTTCAAAGGTATTATATTTCCGATCCTTGCATAATATTAATAATATCATCTGCCAAAAATATACCATCACCTCTAGGAAATTTATAACATTGTTTGTTTCTTTGCAATATTTGTTCCAGATATTAACATTCGTGTGAAGAAGTAATGTTTCACACCTTAAATGGAAAGTGTGAAACCCCAGCTTCCAATAGCACACAAGGAAGTCGGGAGCACAATCAAATGCCATCTTTAAATAGATACGCAGGAGTGAAATCCTTCCTTTAATAAAAATGAAAAAGAAAGTTGTAGAATTAACAGTTTGTTAATAATTCTGCATTCTCCTAATTGTCAAGAATTTATTTTCCCACAATATTGTGAATTAGACTTTATAAGAAGAGGAAAAATAGACTTTTGATCTTGAAGTAATTTCATTCCCTTTAATTTTCTTGTTTACCTGGCTGAAATTTATGGAAGAGTAATACTGAACATTGTTGTACACATATTACAATATATTGCAAAGTTACAAATATTGTAATAACTCAGAATTCTGTCATATTGTTGACAGCAGTAGAGTACAAAGACATAAAATTATAATAAGACTCCACACGGTAGGCTTATTCAGAAAGTCAGAAGGCATGGGATCCAGGGAAGTTTGGCCAGGTGGATTCAGAATTGGCTCGCCTGCAGAAAGCAGAGGGTCGTGGTGGAGGGAGTACATTCGGATTGGAGGGTTGTGACTAGTGGTGTCCCACAAGGATCGGTTCTGGGACCTCTACCTTTAGTGATTTTTATTACCGACCTGGTGGTGTTGTAGATAATGTAGAGGATTGTCGAAGATTGCAGAGAGGCATTGATAGGATGCAGAAGTGGGCTGAGAAGTGGCAGATGGAGTTCAACTCGGAGAAGTGTGAGGTGGTACACTTTAGAAGGACAAACTCCAAGGCAGAGTACAAAGTAAATGGCAGGATACTTGGTAGTGTGGAGGAGCAGAGGGATCTCGGGGTACATGTCCACAGATCCCTGAAAGTTGCCTCACAGGTAGATAGGGTAATTAAGAAAGCTTATGGGGTGTTAGCTTTCATAAGTCGAGGGATAGGGTTTAAGAGTCACGAGGTAATGATGCAGCTCTATAAAATTCTGGTTAGGCCACACTTGGAGTACTGTGTCCAGTTCTGGTCGTCTCACTATCGGAAGGATGTGGATGCATTGGAAAGGGTATAGAGGAGATTTACCAGGGTGCTGCCTGGTTTAGAGAGTATGCATTATGATCAGAGATTAAGGGAGCTAGGGTTTTACTCTTTGGAGAGAAGGAGAATGAGAGGAGACATGATAGAGGTGTACAAGATATTAAGAGGAATAGATAGAGTGGATAGCCAACGCCTCTTCCCCAAGGAACCACTGCTCAATACAAGGGGATATGGCTTTAAGGTAAGGGGTGGGAAGTTCAAGGGGGATATTAGAGGAAGGTTTTTTACTCAGAGAGTGGTTGGTGCATGGAATGCACTGCCTGAGTCAGTGGTGGAGGCAGATACATGAGTGAAATTTAAGAGACAACTAGACAGGTATATGGAGGAATTTAAGGTGGGGGGGGTTAAATGGAAGGCAGGGTTTGAGGGTCGGCACAACATTGTGGGCCAAAGGGCCTGTACTGTGCTGTACTATTCTATTATGGTGCAAAAATTGAAAAGGAAAAAACAGCAGATTTTTGTTCAGCCAGAGGATGGTGAATTTGTGGAATTCATTGGCATAGGGTCTTTGCATACATTTGTTTGTGCCTTCGTTCATTACGTGCTGGTGTCGTATGATGTGGGCAGCCATGGTCTTCCCATGACCATGATTGTCCTTGGCAAATTTTTCTTCAGAAGTGGTTTACCATTGCCACCTTCTAAGCAGTGTCTTTACAAGGTGAGTGAGCCTGGCCATTCTCAATACTCTTCAGAGGTTATCTGCTCGGTGTCAGTGGTTGCAAAACCGGTACTTATGATCTGCTCTAGATGGTCATACAACCATCCAGTACCTGCTCCCTTGGCTTCACATGACACTGATGGGAGGGGGGGCTAAGCAGATGCTACACCTTAATCAAGGGTGACATGTAGGCTAGTGGAGGGAAGGATGGCCTAACACCTCCTTTGGTAGAGACGTATCTCCACCCCACTACCCATTCATTAGGTACAGTGCCTTGAAAAGTATTCAGCCCCAACAACTATTTTTACATTTTACTGTTTCTTTTTCTAAATTTAAGATATATTGAAGTAGGATTTTTGAGCTATTCTACCAAATATTGTGCATCATAGCAAATCCAAAGAAAAATTCAAAATCTGTCAACATATCACTAAAAATTAAAAACCAAAATTGTGAGGCTGAGAAAGTGCTCACCCCCTAATGTTCATAATGTGCAATACACTGTACTACCATAGCCACTCACCCAATGTGTTTATGTAGAAAACTGAAGGATCACTTGTTTTCAATGAATTCATAAGAATATATACCTCCCTCCCACCCCACCCCCAGTGAGATCTAACAGTATGGTAGATTTTCAACAGACCAAACCAAATTGAAGACAAAAGAGCATTCATGACAAGTCAGCGAAATGATAATAGAGAGTCACAAATCTGGAGAAGGGTAAAAAAAACCTTCTCAAAGTCATTGAATCTACCTTGGAGCTCAGTGCATTCCATCATGAAAAAATGGAAAGAGTATGAAACCACAACAACTCTGCCTAGGTCAGGCTGCCCCTCTAAACTTAGTTGCTGGATGAGAGTGGCATTTGTAAGAGAAGATACTGTGATGCCAACAGTCACTCTGAGTGAGCAGCAAAAGTCAGTGCCTACAACTGGAAAAGAAATTCAAGGCCCAACAATCTTTAAGACCATGCACAAATATGTTTTTTTTAATGGAAGAGTGGCAAGCAAGAAGTAAACACAAAATACTCTGCAGATGCTGGGGTCAAAGCAACACTCTCAACACGCTGGAGGAACTCAGCAGGTCGGGCAGCATCCATGGAAACGATGAGTCGACGTTTCGGGCCAGAACCCTTCGTCAGGACTGTAGAGGGAAGGGGCCGAGGCCCTGTAAAGAAGGTGGGCGGAGGGTGGGAAAGAGAAGGCTGGTAGGTTCCAGGTGAAAAACCAGGTTCCAGGTGGCAAGTAAGAAGCCCTGGCTAAAATAAAAAGAATATCCTTTCCCGTAAAGACTTTGCAGAGCATTACTTACAAGATACTGTAAAGATGTGGAAGAAGGTCTTGTGGTTGGATGAGACTAAAGTGAAATTTTTTGGCCTCGACACTAGGTGGTACCTATGGAATAAATCTAATACTGTGCCTCAGCCAGGTAACACCATCCTTGCTCTAAAATATGGTGGAGGGAGCGTCATCGCATCATGCTATGGAGATGCTTTTCAGCAGCCAGGACTGACAGTCTGGTCAGGATTGATGGGAAGATGAATGCTGCTAAATACAGAGAGCTCCTGGATTAAAACCTGCTTGCCTCTACCAGAAAACATAAACTGGGGAGGATGTTCATCTTTCATCAGTACAATGATCCAAAGCACACTGCCGGAGCAACGATGGAATGGCTTCAAATGAAGAAAATTGAAGTCCTTGGGTGGCCCAGTCAGAATCCTGACCTTAATCTGATTGAACATCTGACAAGACCTCAAGACTGCTGTCCATCGCCGCTCCTCGAATAACATGGCCCAGCTTGAGCAATTTTGCAAGGAGGAATGGGCAAGTCTGGCTCCATCACATTGTGTAAAGCTCATAGAGGCTTATCCAAAAAGACTAATTGCTGTAATAGCTGAGAGAGGTGGTTCAACTAAGTACTGAGAAAAGGGGAATGAATATTTTTGAACTGCTGACACATCAGTTTTTGAATTTTTAGCTTTTCACACTTTACAATTTTCCCTGTTTTTTTTACCCTACTGTGGAAAAAAAAAAAGGAGCATGTGATTCACAAATAAAAATTCTCGGTTAAATTGATCAAAATCACCGACTGTAATACTCATTTATGTGAACAATGAGTTGAGTCCGAAAACTTTTCCAATGCACTGTATATTTGAGGTGGAGGTTGATTAGTAAGGGTGTCATAGGTTACAGCGAGAAGGCAGGAGAATGAGGTCGAGAGGGAAATTAAATCAACAGAGCAGACTCAACAAGCGGAATAGCCTAATCCTGCTCCTATGTCATACGTGTTCCTTTTCATGGACTATTCAGAAATCCAATCACAGAGGGGAAAAAGCTATTACTAAATTGTTAAGTGGGGTCTTCAGGCTCCAGTATCTTCTCCACAATGAGAAGAGGGCATGTTCCAGATAGTGAGGTTCCGTAATGATGGATACTACTGCCTTGATACACCTCTTCTTGAAGATGTTCTTGATGGCAGAGAGAGTTGTGTCTGTCATGGAAATGGCTGAGTCTTGTACGTTGGAGCCCCTGTACCACATCGGAGCCCCTGTGGGGCCACTGTACCACACTGGAGCCGCTGTACTACATTGGAGCCCCTGTACCACATCGGAGCGTCTGTACCGCATCGGAGCCGCTGTACCACTTTGGAGTCTCTGTACCGCTTTGGAGCCCCTGTACCACTTTGGAGCCTCTGTACCATATCGGAGCCCCTGTACCACATTGTGATGGAACCAGTCAGCATGCTTTCCATTGCTCTTCTATAAAAATTTACATGTATCTTTGGTGCCATACCAAATCTCAAATTCCTAACAAAGTATGTTGCAAAATTACAAAGAAGAGAAAATCTGCAGATGCTGGAAATCTAAGCAACACACACACACAATGCTTGAGGACCTCAGCAGGCCAGGCAGCATCTATTGTGTATATATTGAAAAATTATATATTGTTAAATTGTTCAGTTATGAAATATTTGTAAGCTGGGGCCTTTCTGTTCCCAAACTCAATAACTTGTATTTCCAAGAACCTTTTTATCTCACCAGTATGTTGGATTTAATTCAAGCTTCCTTCATGTGTTTTTTTTGAATTTTTCAAATCTGCCTTGACTTCTGTTTGTTTCTTCTGTAACATTAAAACCATGTGTGGCAAGAATCTGGAACAAAACACCAAACTCTTGGATTTGTATGGGCAAGGGGCCACAGAGTCAAAAGGCTTCTTATGATCATTATTTCAGACTGATACATGAGAATTTCTTATCGATCATCTGTAAAAAATAAAGGACAATGAAGAAGGCCAGCCTCAATCCTAGTCAATCCCTAATGCAGGATAAAAATTTAGCATAGAAAGGCATCATGGACAAGGTAGGTCGAATAGACCTGTTTCTGTGCTGTGTTGTATGATTCTATGATTCAACTGTTTGGTGAAATATTAATGGATTCAAGAAATCAAGTTTACTTATCACACGTACATTGAAACACACGGTGAAATACCTTGTTTGTGTTAACAACCTACACACCCGAGGATGTGGTGCAAGTGTCGCTGTACACCCTAGCACTTACGTAACGTGCCCAGAGCAACACAGATGCAACAGAACAGAATGTAACAAGCAACAGAAGAACAAGAGACATGTATCTGTCAATGTATGAAAAACTACAAGGAAATATGCAAAGAGAAGGCCTCCAGGTTGCTCATGCTCTTTATGAAACCTTGGTAAATTTTTGCTGTTACATACTCCATTTTTCATACTACTGGTATTCATGACATGTTGTTGCTCAGGGGTGGAGTTTTCATATAGAAGGATTTTCATCTTAGTGAGGACAGATCACGTGCAAGAAACACTTTCAGAAACACCTATCGTGCTTCATTGTGTACCATCCATCACCCTAAACTGCCAAACACTCTGCTGGATAGATCATGAGACCGTTTATTTCACTTCTTTTATGCCTTTTACGTTTGCCGCTTTGTGTTGAATGTAATTCTGAAACTGTTGGAGCCTGTGTTTTGTTGTTTGGAGATCGTTTGGGTGTTCCATTGCTATCAGTCTCTGAGAGGATTCCAAGAGGCAGCGGCAGAAGCCACATGAGTGAACCGTGTAGCAGCCAGGCTGCAAGACAGAATGAGAGCCAATGTTTGGCTCCATTTCGCCGAATATAGATTGCATTGTTCACCGAGAGACGAGGGAGACTGAAGCATCGAAGGGAGTGCAGAGGGTGAGCGCTTTATGATTGGTTGCAAAGTTTTTGACAGCTCTTTAAGGGACACAACATTCATTCAGGCAACCTGCACCGAGTTGGATGGCTGGCTGAAATCTGTGGACAAGTCTGGCCTACCTGGGAAGTTTAAAGCCTGGGTGTATCAGCATGGCATTCTTCCCAGAATCCTGTGGCCCCTCCTCGTCTATGCAGTTCCGATCTCGACAGTCGAAACCTTAGAGAGGAGGGTTAGCAACCACCTCAGGAGATGGCTGGGGCTGCCAAAGAGCCTGAGCAGCATCACACTCTATGGACACCACAACAAACTGCAACTGCCCTTCAAATCCTTGGAGGAAGAATTCAAGGTAACAAGAGCCAGAGAAGTGCTACAGTATAGGGACTCAAGTGAAGGTGGCTAGAGCAGAGATCCAAGTAAGTACTGGCAGGAAGTGGAGGGCAGAGGAAGCTGTTCAGGAGGCAGAGGCGAGGCTGCGTCACAGGAGGCTGGTGGGAGTGGTCACACGAGGCCGAGCTGGGCTAGGATCCTTTCCAACTCCCCAGATGGACACCAGAGGGAAGGAAAGGCGTTGTCTAGTTCAGGAGGTGGTGAGAGCAGTAGTGGAGGAGATGAGAGCCTGCAAGGCGGTGAGAATGAAGCAACAGGGAGCTTGGACAAGATGGGAGAATGTGGTTGAGAGGAAAATGACCTGGGCTGATCTTTGGAAAGCCGAACCACAACGCATCCAATTTCTCATCCAGGCAGTATACGATGTGCTTCCAAGCCCATCAAACCTGCACACATGGGGCAAGGCAGAGTCATCTGCGTGCCCACTGTGCTCCAAGCAAGGAACCCTGGAGCACATCCTCAGCGGCTGTGCAAGGGCACTTGGTGAGGGACAGTACAGGTGGAGGTATGATCAGGTCCTGAAGACCATCACTGAAGCTGTCAGCACAGGAGTTGAGTGGGCAAAGCGGTCCCGATCCTCCAAGCAGACCATTGCCTTTGTCAGAGCTGGAGAGCAGCCAATACCTGCCAAAAGAACATCTGCAGGCATTCTGACCTCTGCAAGGGACTGGCAGCTGTTGGTGGACCTCGAAGGGCAGCTGAAGTTCCCCAACCATATCGCAGCCACCATCCTGCGACCAGACATTGTCCTAGTGTCTGAGTCGACTAAGCAAGTGGTGCTGCTGGAGCTGACAGTCCCATGGGAAGATAGCTTGGAAGAGGCCTTTGAAAGGAAGCTCTCCATGTATGCAGGACTGGTCAGCAACTGTCAGCAGGCTGGATGGAGAGTGAGGTGTCTCCCAGTGGAGGTTGGTTGTAGGGGATTCATAGCCCATTCTTTAGTTAGAGCCTTTAGCATTTTGGGCATCGAGGGAGAGGGGAAGAGGAGAGCCATCCGCAGTACCACCGATGTGGCAGAGAGGGCCTCAAGATGGCTGTGGCTCAAAAGAGGGGAGCCATGGAGTCATAAGTAGCTAGCCATCTGGACACAAGCTGGGGTCTGATCAGCCCCGGCTGGGTCACCTGGAGGAGGTTGTATGATGTTGAAAGACCCGAAACAGCCAACGATTCCAGGAACATCACTGAGGATGTGTCCAGAAGCATCAATACGGAAAGCGGAGAGCCTGCCACTACACCTGAAGAGTGTTGTCCAGGTTTTTCTGCATTTTGGATTTGGACTTTGAACTATAGACTCTTTTTTCCACTTTTATGTTCTGTGTTTTTTTTTTGCTCGATCTTTTTCACTTGATCCGTTTTGTTCACTTCTTTTGTTCTGGAGGAGGAATTTAGGGATCGATGTGCCTGATCCATTTTGTTCATTTTTTTTGTGCAGGAGGTGAGATTTGGCGATGATGATTGTGCTGCCTTTCTTTTCTTTCTTGGTTTCATGGCTCCCTGGAGAATTGGAGAATTTCAGAGTTGTCCGCTTTGATAATAAATGAACCTTTGAGCCATTGAACCTTTGATTATCAGCAACAAGCAGCTTTGCATATGGTAAAACCACTGGTGCAGCTCATTAAATTTCTGTTTTTAATACTCCCACTGTCCAGGTTAGCCAGCTCAAAGTTCACAGTGCAAATACAAAAAATTTACTAAGATAAATAAATAGATAAATAAATAAACAGATAAATCAATAGCATGAGCTGTAGACTCCTTGAAAGAGAGCCCATAGGTTGTAGAACAGTTCCGTACCATGGTGAATGAAGTTGTCCATGCTCATTCAGGAGCCTGATGGTTGAAGTGTGATAACTGTTCCTGAACTTGGTGATGTGGGACCTAAAGCTCTGTACCCCCTTCCTGATGGCAGCGATGAGAAGAGAGCATAACCATTGCTCTTCTTCAGATTCATTCTCAGAACATAGGTGTTTCCAGCACTTTAGGCTCTTATTGAGTACCCTAAATGGCCAAGAGGTTGATGGACGTTCCTCTTGAAGTACATATGGTGAAGGTTCTCTGATAATGCTGCCATGAAGGAGCTGAACGATTTTAGCCTGTTGATGATCACCAGGGATGTATGTCCAAGAAGTGTTGGTGTGAGATTTGCGGAGGAACTTGGAGGGAGAGACAATCCTATGTGTCTACTTACCCTGTCCTGCTGGGTGTTAGGAGATGCTGCTGTGCATCGTGAGAGATTAAAGGAACATTGTGCAGGTGCCGTCTTGACCTGAAAAGTTGTGTTGCAATCGGAGCAAGAAGGGAAACTAAATGAACATTACTTGGGAAATCTTTCATCCAAATCACAATATTCAGCAATGATAATATCTCCTCTTTTAAAGAAAATTACACCCTGGCTGATAAATCTGAAAATGTATTTGCTGAAGGTGTTGCAAAAATTCAGCTATTCCGACTCCATATCAAAACTGATGATTAGAAAGGTCATCTTGTCCAGATTTTACCATTGTTTAATTAGAGGTAAATTAACCCTTTCTCTCCAATGTGACATAACACAGCTGTGATATGAATTATGCACTGCTGTGCTGATCTTTTGAAAGGACCATCCAACAAGTGAACCAAGCTGAAACTGAGAATTTCAGCTGCTATATAAAAGCAGCTGAGAAAGATCTTCTGTGCAGCTTAGAGAGACAAGATGAGGTACCTTGTCACACTTTTGTAAATTGATGTCTTTCTTTAATGTGCAGTTCTGTTTTCCCAAATATATATAGACAATTTGGGTTAGTTTGTTTCCTGACTATCTTGCCCTCCTGTTTATCAAAATATTCTCAAGGCTGCCTTTATGTTCTAAGAACTATTAAAGTCTTGTTCTTTATGCACTATTTCTGGGTGGGGTAGAGTAAATTGGAAATGGTGTATGGCGAGAATTCAGAAAAGCAGAATTAAGAAAGAACGTTGTTTTTCTTCTTTATTTTCTCAAGTATATTCAGCCCTTGGATTCACAGACTCTTCCCTAATGTACTGTAGGTTAAATCGGAAAGCAACATCCTGTGTTAAATGTTATTTGAGCTTTTTTTGTACTGAATATGTTTCTCTGTTTTCCTTCAGCCTGTTAGGGGCACGTCAGCCCATAAAATGGGTTGAGTCCAGACCTCAGCGTACCTGTGTTTCTAGCACAGCAGGCAGTGGGAGTAAAGGGGACTGAGAGAGCAGGAGTTAGGATTAGGGCAGAATGATCAGGAAGATAATCCAGCGTGCAGAGGCACAAGTAACTTCCACATGATGTTCGTTGTGTAATAAGTCCATGTACGGTTTAGGTCACCAGGCAACCCACTTCAATTAATTAATTTGCTTATTTAGCGATATAGCGCAGAGTAGGCCTTCATGGCTCTTTGAGTCTTGCCATCTCAGCAACATCCAACAAGCCCAGTTTGATCCTAACCTAAACACAGGACAATTTACAATGATCAGTTAATCTACCCAGCACGCCTTTGGACTGTGGGAGGGAACAGGAGCACTCGGGGGAAAATCATGCATTCTATTGGGAGGACTTACAGACTCTTTACTGTGGATGCCGGGATTGAACTCTGAGTTCCGATGCCTCAATTTGTAATCGTGTCACACTAGCCACTACACTACGGTGGCGTCCATGAAGCATGTGTTAACCACATGGTTCACACATGCTGCCAAAATAATAATAAATTGTCTGGTCTATGAGCCACCATTTATTTAAAGGTACTAGATAGCATCCTACTTAAACAATCCATGAACTGTCCAAGAACTAAAGCCTCACTTTGAAAGACAATGAATTAAAGGAATACAATTCGAGTTGATCAGGAGTGGGCAATGAGATCAAGGCTGTAGAAATCTGCATTGTGGCATCATCTGGTGGCTACAGAATGTAACAGCAACATTATTGACCACCTTTTTAATCAAAAGTCAAAGTCGAATTAATTGTCAGTTGCACAAGTTCTTGTATGTACAGACACAATGAAAATTTGTTTAGAGCAAAATCACAGGGGCATAGCCTGTGATATGCTGGAGCCTCATAAACATGGATTACTCTTCAGATATAATGTGATGAAGTACTTTCAGAGGAATGTGATGAAACATATCAACTCCTGCCTGAGAAGTGACTTGGATCCGCTCCACTTTGCCTACCATCACAACAGTTCAGCAGTAGGTGTCATTTCAACCCTGGATCATCTCGACAGTGAAGATGCATACCTCAGGATGCTCTTCATTGACTAGAATTGGGCATTCAATACTATCATCTGCTCAAAAATAGTCAACAAGCTTCAAGACATTGGCCTCACCATACCTCCTTGTGCAACTGGATTCTCGATTTCCTCACTCGCAGACCCCAGTTAGTTTGGATTGGCAATGACATCTCCTTCACAATCTCCATCAGCACAGGTGCATCACAAGGCTTAGCCCCCTGCTCTACTCACTTTACACTTAGGACTGTGAGGCTAAGCACAGCTCCAACGACATATTTAAGTTTGTTGATGACACCACTGTCATTTGCCAAATCAAAGGTGGTGACAAATCAGCAGAAAGGAGGGAGATTAAAAATCTGCCTGAGAGGTGCAACAATGACAAGCTCTTCATCAATGTCAGCAAGACTAAGGAACTGATTATTGACTTCAGGAGGAGGAAACCAGAGGTTCATGAAGTCCTCAGTGGGAGATCAGAGGTGGAGAGGGTTAGCAACTTTAAATTCCTCAGTGTCATCATTTCTGATGGCCTGTTGTTGGTCCAGCACATAAGTGCTATTACAAAGAAAGCATGTCAGCACATTGACTTTCTTAGAAGTTTGCTAAGTTTCAGCATGACAGGCAAAACCATGACAAACTTCTATAAATGTGTGCTGGAGAGTATATTGACTGGTTGCATCATGGCCTGGTATGGAAGTACCAATGCCTTTGAATGGAAAAGCCGACAAAAAGCAGTGGATACGGTCCAGGCCATCACGGGTAAATCCCTCCCCACCACTGAGCACTGAGAACGCTGTCTCAGGGAAGTACTACTACTACTACGTCGACTCATGCCTAGGGGGCCGGTGTCTCAGGAAAGCCGCATCCATTACTAAGGATGCCCACCATCTACGCCATGCTTTCTTCTGCTGCTCCCACCAGGAAGAAGCATCAGGATCCACACTGCCAGGTTCAGGAAAAGTTATTACCCCTTAACCATTAGGCTCTTGAACCAGAGGGGATAACTTCACTCAACTTCACATGACCCATCACTGAATATTTCCACAAACCATGGATTCACTTTCAAGGTAACTTCACCTCATGTGTTTGACATTTATTGCTTATTTATTTATTATTACAATTTTCTTTTTTCTTTCTTTTTGTTTTTCCACAGTTTGTTTTCTTGCACATTGTTTGTTTGTTCATCTTGTTTCTTATACTTTATTGTCGCCAGACAATTGATACTAGAACATACAATCATCACAGCGATATTTGATTCTGCGCTTCGCGCTCCCTAGAGTGCAAATCGATAGTAAATATTAAAAATTTAAATAATAAATCATAAATAGAAAATAGAAAAGGGAAAGTAAGGTAGTGCAAAAAAACCAAGAGGCAGGTCTGGATATTTGGAGGGTACGGCCCAGATCCGGGTCAGGATCCGTTCAGCAGTATTATCACAGTTGGAAAGAAACTGTTCCCAAATCTGGCCGGTACGAGTCTTCAAGCTCCTGAGCCTTCTCCCGGAGGGAAGAGGGACGAAAAGTGTGTTGGCTGGGTGGGTCGTGTCCTTGATTATCCTGGCAGCACTGCTCCAACAATGTGCGGTGTAAAATGAGTCCAAGGACGGAAGATTGATTTGTGTGATGTGCTGGGCTGTGTTCACGATCTTCTGCAGCTTCTTCCGGTCTTGGACAGGTTTGCTGCAGTCTTTCATTGGTTCCATTGTGTTTCTTGTATTTACTGTGATAGCCCACAAGAAAATGAATTTCAGGGTTGTATATGGTGACATATATGTACTTTGAATTTTGAGATATATTTTAGCCAACTGTGATGAGGATGACGGAGTTTCACAACTGCGTCAGAACAGCACAAAATGATCTTTACTTCTAGCAAGCTGTAGATGTTTTCTATATGCCAGTTAGTATGAGCCATTGAGATGGGTCTTTATGTTGTAAGGAACTTTTCTCTGACGACTGAACTTCCTAGCTTCCATTAGCAAGTTTCTGTGGCAATATTAAATATTAAATAGCTATCTAATATTTTAAAATTGAATGTACTTGTGTGTTACAACTTAAAAAGTAGTTTCATTGTATTTCTTGGCCCATTTCTCAAGTTTGACAACCAGAAGCAGGCAGAATTTGCCTTAAAAAAAATAAAAAATAGCTGTTAGATTTAAATTACTTTTAGATTGGGAGGTGCCTTTCTGGTACCTTTCACTTTCTCCAAAACTGCCCCTGCTTCCACAATGTTTACAAAGCGGTCCTCTGCCCACCGTTTGGAAAGTCAGACCACTCCTCCGTCTTTCTCCTGCTGAGGTACAGACAGAAGCCGAAACAAGAGGTGGCCATAGCTAAAGCACTTCACTGGTGGTCCGAACAATTGGTCTCCATGCTACAGGACCTCCTTGATGAATTCAACTGTAATGTCCTTCATGATGAGGATGTCTCCGAGTTCAAGGGAGGGGTCACGAACTTCATCCAGAAGTGCATCGAGGACGTTGTCTCCCAGAAATCGGTTGGGGTCTACCCCAAACCAGAAGCTCTGGATCAACAGTTCCATGTGAGCAGCCTCATCGTGCGACATAGAACTTATGTTGCTGGTAACCAATAGGATCTAAAGAAATGCAGTTACAATCTGCGTAAAGTCATCAAGGCAGCGAAACGAAAGTACAGGGACAAAATCCAGACATAACTCTCCACCAGCAACACGCACAGCTTACGGTAAGGACTGCACACCATCACAGACTTCAAAGCTAAGCACAGTGGTGCTGCTAACATCGCTGCCTCTCTCCCAGATGAGCTAAATCTTTTTTATACTCGGTTCGATATCGCCAACAGTGAGCCCCCGAGGAGAGCCACTGAAGCAGCCTGCACCTTGGTCATCTCTGAGGCTGAAGTACACAGGTGTTTCCAATGAGTGGACAGTCGCAAGACTGCAGGACCAGACGGCATCCCAGGCCGGGTACTCAGGATGTGCATAACACAACTGGCAGGTGTGTTTAGAGACATTTTTAGTCTCACCCTCTCCCAGTGTAGAGTGCCCTCCTGCTTCAAAACATCCACCATTGTCCCTGTACCTAAAAAGACCAAGGTAACATGTCTGAACAACTGGTGTCCTGTTGCACTCACCTCAATAATAAGCAAATGCTTTGAGACCCTGGTCAAGGGCAACATCTGCAGCTTGCTACCACCCACACTGGACCCCCTACAATTCGCCTACTGACACAACCGATCGACAGATAATGCAATAGCCGCAGCTCAAAACACCGTCATTACACATCTGGAGAAGAATGCTGTTATTGGACTACAGTTCAGCATTCAACACCATAATTCCCTCCAGGCTTGGCAAGAAGCTCAGAGACCTCGACCTTGATCCTACCTTGTGCAGCTAGATCCTGGACTTCCTGTCCGAACTCCAGCAGGTGGTAAGAGTGGGCTCCCTCACCTCTGCCCCTCTGACCCTCAACACAAGTGCCTGTCAGGGCTTTGTCCTAAGTCCCCTCCTTTACTCTCTGTATACCCATGACTGTGTCGCCAACCGCAGCTCCAATCTGCTAATTAAACTTGCTGACGATATGTAATTGATTGGCCAAATCTCAAATAATAATGAAGCAGAAGAAGTCATCACCTTGACACAATGGTGTCAAGAAAACAACCCCTCCCTCAATTTCGCAAAAACAAAGGAACTGGTTGTGGACTACAGGAGGAATGGTGACAGGCTAACCCCTATTGACATCAATGGATCTGGGGTTGAGAGGGTGAACAGCTTTAAGTAACTCGGCATACACATCACTGAGGATCTCACGTGGTCTGTACATGCTGGCTGTGTGGTGAAAAAAGCACAATAGCACCGCTCACCTCAGACAGTTGAGGAAGTTTGGTATGGTCCCCAAATCCTAAGGACTTTCTACAGGGGCGCAATTGAGAGCATCCTGACTGGCTACATCACTGCCTGGTATGGGAACTGTACCTCCCTTAATTGCTGGACCTCTGCAGAGAGTGGTACGGAGAGCCCAGCGCATCTGTAGATGTGAACTTCCCAGTATGCAGGACATTTACAAAGACAGGTGCGTAAAAATGGCTGACAGGATCTTTGGGGACCCAAGTCACCCCAACCACAAACTGTTCCAGCTGCTACCATCTGGGAAATAGTACCGCAGCATAAAAGCCAGGACCAACAGGTTCCGGGACAGCTTCTTCCACCAGGCCATCAAACTGATTAATTCACACTGATACGATTGCATTTCTATGCTATATTGACTGTCCTGTTGTATATACTATTTATTATAAATTACTATAAATTGCACATTGCACATTTAGATGGAAACATAACATAAAGATTTTTATTCCTCATGTATGTGAAGGTTGTAAGTAATAAAGTCAATTTAATTTCTTTAAGTAAACAGCTCCCACATGATATTGTGACTCAAAGGTCTGAGGCAAAGTGGCTGTAGAAAGCTGTGTTGATTATGCCTGCTGTGGTGTCCAGGAGCTGTAATGACTAGCTGGTAACAATCATGCATTCATCTGATCAAACTGTTAACTTCGTTATGTGGGATCTAATTAACAGACACCCAAAAACATGGAGCCCAGGGGATTTAAATGCATGGGCTTTATACAGGCATCACTTAGCTGAGGGAGAGATTAACTGGAATGAAATGATAGCAAAGAGCATTAATTATCATGGGTGGACAGATGCTATCCCTTATATTCCAAACTTTGACACTACTTGCATATTGCTAGACAAAGTCAAACCACGCATTTCTGTACCAGGAGATTGCTAATCTCAAAGATGGCTGCCAGTACCGGAACCGGAAATGACGTCACCCCTGATGACTTTTGGCTTTCTGTAGCTCAGTTATGGTACTTTTTTCTCTGTCAGAGCTGTAGGCTTGAGCTCCCCATCAGGGACATGAGTGCATAACCTGGGTTACACATTGACAGAATACTATTGGACAAACAGTGTTTTCTTCCCCCCACAGATATTGTTAAAAAGAGTTGTACTTAAATGATCTCTGAAAAAAAAATCCAGGAAAACTATCTCAATAGCTCTAACAACATTCACTCCTAGCCCACCAAGACCAAACCACTTTATCAGTTTAGTACGAAGGTTGAGAACTCCCAGGGGCACACTTCAGCAGCAGGTCAATGAAAAGGACATATTCTGACATAATGTCTGAACCAGAACGATTTTGTTTTATTATTGAATTGGGCAGCAATGAATTACAAAATGAACTGATTTAATACTCTGTTTCACATGTGACTGAAGAGAACTGGTTGACCTTACCAACAGTTTCAGAGGTCACAAATCCACAAGACTTTCTAGCTGCTTTATAAACATTTAGTTACCAAGGAAACTGTTTTTACTATCCTTTTATTCATGAAATTGAATGTGAATTAATACTAAACTCATCAAATAAAACTCTCCTATGATGGCTGTGGGGCTTTTTGAGGAAATTTGAAATCATTCTCTAATGAGTATGAATCTGCAGAACACAGGGATGTCCTTAGTCAAAGCAAAATAGCTCCCAGGCAATTATCTATCAGAGTGGAACTTCAAAAACAGAGCAACCAAGCATTCAATAGAACAATTAGAATCAGAAACCAGTTCATTTTTCCAATGATTAAAACTAGAATTTATTTATCATAACCTGGAAAGTATGTCTTGTGCTACTAAATACAGCGGGGTTTTTTTGACTGCAAATGTGAGTGTGTTTTACACAAGATTTGTATGTTTTATTGATTCTAGGAATTTGCTAAAACTTCTAAGTTATATAAATTACTGTGAATATTTAAACATCTGTTTAACTTGGACACTTTTCAAGTTTTCTTCTATAATACCAAGGCATTAACTTCTAACTTGCTGATACTTAGTCCATTTAAGTTAATTTGACCAAGTAAAATATGCATATAATTTGACTGCTGATATTACAGATTTGAGGGAATGTACGTTGTCACATTTTCCAAGGGCAAGTATCAACTGTGACTCAATGCTCCATGTCACAAGATCATGAATTGCACATTTACTCGTAGGGAGACACAGATCTATACATTAAAATAAATCTGAGGCAAGTCTACTAGAAAATCAGAAAAAAGTAAAGTGCCTTGCATATTATGACCACTGAAATTAAGGTACCTTTGCATATGCGCCATGGAACGATAGATATTTTAGCACGATCCTAAATACAGAGCTTTTGATCACAAAAAATTCAGTCTTATCAGTCAGCCAAATGATGACCATATGTTGTTCCACAGGAAGAGGAAAGTGAAGGTGCAGAGATGACAGTCCTGTTAAAATAGAGCTGCTCTGATCTATCAGCTGTGCACTGAATTTGCTAGTGAAGTGGTTAGATCAACTGACTGGTCTCTGTTAGGTTTCATTTTTCATCCACTGAGGTTAAGCATTCTACATTAGCAAGTGGAAAGCTGCCACGGTCTCTGGTTCTTTTCTCTATCCCTCTTGCTGGAAAGTACTTGTACAGAATGTAGCTTGCTCCCACTATTGTATTTCTTGTTGAGATTCACTCTCCACAATATCTCTCTGCAAAACATTAGACAATGCCCAGCTCCTGTAGAGCCACTCTGCCAGGAGATATAATCACTTTAGAGACGGAAGAATATTGTTAGGAATATTTTACACATCATACTTTTACACGTGAGAGCATACGTTTTCATTCAGTACTGGTTTTTTTCTTGGAAGCCTTTTATTTTAGACCAAACCAAAACACATATTCTTGCTGCAAGAGATTCTATAACAGGTCATGAGATGTCCAATTTCTTCTCAATCAAATACAAGAATTAAATGATGGAACAATCATAAATTAACGATTCAATGTACGGCAGAGAAACTCAATATAGTTCCATGGGGTTGGAACTTCCGCCACTTCTTCCAAAGTTATGGAGTCATACAGCACAGAAACAGATCCTTTGGTCCAATTTGTCTATAGCAACCAAGTTGCCTACCTGAGTTAATACTGTTTGCTTGTGTTTGGCCCAAATCCTTCTAAAACTGTCCACATACCTGTCTAAATTCCTTTTAAATATAGTAATTGTTCCCAGCAAAAGTCAAAATCAGGAAAAGCTGTGTTGATGAACACTTGAAAGGCACGTATCTGCTGAGAAGAATTGCCATGAATGCATATCTAGACATCAAGGATAGACTCCAAGATTGGTGATGACTGGCTCGGGTTTGGACTAGCCAACTGAGAAAGATTTTTCCTTCACGGGTAAGATAACAGATACCGCTGTTTGATGAGGAAGATTGCTGCCACATGGTGGACTCTTGCCTTGCTGATGAAGATCTCAAGTGCATGTTCCTTTCCCACCATCAGCTGCACTGTCATAACTGTGCTGCCCAAATCCAGCAACCCAGGTACAATCTTGATTGCAGTGATGTTTGAGTGAAGATTGCACATTCTCTCTCATCATTGGAGGGTTTCTCTCATGTCCCAGTAAGTTACTTGCAGGTTAATTAGTGATTCTGAATTGCCACTACTGTGGGTGGATTGAGAATTGCAATTTGACGGGTATTTGAGAATGGGTTACAGAAAAATCCATGGAAAAAGAGATCTCCCCGCCATTGATCACATTTACAAAGAGCATTGCCACAAGAAAGACCATTCACCATCAAGGGCCCCCACCATCCAGAATAAATATCCTCTCGCAACTATCATGAGGAAGGATGTACAGGAGCCTTAGGTCCCGCACTACCAGGTACTGGAACAATGATCAGGCTCCCGAACTGGCGTGGATATCTTAATTCTCCTCTGAAGTGATTCTACAATTACTGACTCATTGTGCAGGATGCTACACATCACGTTAGAAACCCCATAGAACCTAGAAAACATACAGCAAAATACAGGCCCTTCGGCCTACAAAGCTGTGCCGAACATGTCCCTAACTTAGAACTACCTAGGCTTTACCGATAGCCCTCTATCTTTCTAAGCTCCATGTAGCCATCAAGGAGTCTCTTAAAAAAACCCTATCGTTTCGGCCTCCACCACAGTCACCGGCAGCCCATTCCACACACTCACCACTCTGCATAAAAAAACTTACCCCTGACATCTCCTCTGTACCTACTTCCAAGCACCTTAAAACTATGCCTTGTCATGCTAGCCATTTCAGAACTGGGGAAAATCCTCTGACTATCCACATGATCAATGCCTCTTATTATCTTGTACACCTCTATCAAGTCACCTCTCATCCTCCGTCACTCCAAGGAGAAAAGGCCAAGTTCACTCAACCTATTCTCATAAGACATGCTCCCCAATCCAGGCAACATCCTTGTAAATCTCCTCTGCACCCTTTCTTTGATTTCCACGTCCTTCCTATAGAGAGGTGACCAGAACTCAGCACAGCACTCCAAGTGAGGTCTGACCAGGGTCCTATATAGCTGCAACATTACCTCTCGGCTCTTAAAATCAATCCCACGATTGATGAAGGCCAATGCACCATATGCCTTCTTAACCACAGAGTCAACCTGCGTAGCAGCTTTGAGTGTCCTATGGACTCGGACCCCAAGATCCCTCTGATACTCCACACTGTCAAGAGTCTTACCATTGATACTATATTCTGCTATCATTTTGACCTACCAAAATGAACCACCTCATGTTTATCTCAGTTGAACTCCATCTGCCACTTCTCTGCCCAGTTTTGCATCCTATCAATGTCCTGATGTAAGCTCTGACAGCCCTCCACGCTATCCACAACACCCCCAACCTTTGTGTCATCAGAAAATTTATTAATCCATCCCTCCACTTCCTCATCCAGGTCATTTATAAAAATCACAAAGAGTAAGGGTTCCAGAACAGATCCCTGAGGCACACCACTGGCCACCGGCCTCCATGCAGAATATGACCCGTCTACAACCACTCTTTGCCTTCTGTGGGCAAGCTAGTTCTGGATCCACAAAGCAATGTCCCCTTGGATCCCATGCCTCCTTACTTTCTCAATAAGCCTTGCATGGTGTACCTTATCAAATACCCCAGCAGTAAATGGAGTACGTTCTCAATATTATTTTGTTTATTTGCACAATTCATGTTCTTTAGCACATTGGTAGTTTATCAGTCTTTATTTATGTATTGTGGTGGCATCTGTTAGTCTTGCGAGACCATGGATCTATGCCTGGAAAATCTTGATTCAGTCTGTGTTAGAGCAGCGTCTGTTGTGGCTGTAGAGGCCCTCACGGGAGTGACAGTCTCGGCTGCAGCGACTGCACTTGAAGGCGCTGTCCTCCAGTGTTGTCTTGGTGCTGTTTTTCTGACGAGTGCGCTTTTCTTCAGCAGCAAGCCTCAGCTTCTCTTCTCCTCTTTTTAGACCTCTGCGTAGTTCCAGCCTCCAGTGAGAGCGATCACTTGCGATGTCCTCCCACCTCTCGACGTTCATTTTCAGTGACTTCATGTCTCTCTTGCAAACATCTTTGAAACGAAAATGGGGCTGCCCTTGGCTCTCTTGCCGGAGGCCAGTTCCCCGTACAGCAGGTCTTTCGGGATCCTCCCCTCCGACATAGAAACATAGAAAATAGGTGCAGGAGTAGGCCATTTGGCCCTTCGAGCCTGCATCGCCATTTATTATGATCATGGCTGATCATCCAACTCAGAACCCCGTCCCAGCCTTCCCTCCATACCCCCTGATCCCCGTAGCCACAAGGGCCATATCTAACTCCCTCTTAAATATAGCCAATGTACTGGCCTCAACTGCTTCCTGTGGCAGAGAATTCCACAGATTCACCACTCTCTGAGTGAAGAAGTTTTTCCTAATCGCGGTCCTAAAAGGCTTCCCCTTTATCCTCAAACTGTGACCCCTCATTCTGGACTTCCCCAACATCGGGAACAATCTTCCTGCATCTAGCCTGTCCAATCCCTTTAGGATTTTATACGTTTCAATCAGATCCCCCCTCAATCTTCTAAATTCCAACGAGTACAAGCCCAGTTCATCCAGTCTTTCTTCATATGAAAGTCCTACCATCCCAGGAATCAATCTGGTGAACCTTCTTTGTACTCCCTCTATGGCAAGGATGTCTTTCCTCAGATTAGGGGACCAAAACTGCACAGGATACTCCAGGTGTGGTCTCACCAAGGCCTTGTACAACTGCAGTAGTACCTCCCTGCTCCTGTACTCGAATCCTCTCGCTATAAATGCCAGCATACCATTCGCCTTTTTCACTGCCTGCTGTACCTGCATGCCCACTTTCAATGGCTGGTGTATAATGACACCCAGGTCTCATTGCACCTCCCCTTTTCCTAATCGGCCACCATTCAGATAATAATCTGTTTTCCTATTTTTGCTACCAAAGTGGATAACTTCACATTTATCCACATTAAATTGCATCTGCCATGAATTTGCCCACTCACCCAACCTATCCAAGTCACTCTGCATCCTCTTAGCATCCTCCTCACAGCTAACACTGCCACCCAGCTTCGTGTCATCTGCAAACTTGGAGATGCTGCATTTAATTCCCTCATCCAAGTCATTAATATATATTGTAAACAACTGGGGTCCCAGCACTGAGCCTTGCGGTACCCCACTAGTCTCCGCCTGCCATTCTGAAAAGGTCCCGTTTATTCCCACTCTTTGCTTCCTGTCTGCTAACCAATTCTCCATCCACATCAATACCTTACCCCCAATACCATGTGCTTTAAGTTTGCACACAAATCTCTTGTGTGGGACCTTGTCAAAAGCCTTTTGAAAATCCAAATATACCACATCCACTGGTTCTCCCCTATCCACTCTACTAGTTACATCCTCAAAAAATTCAATGGGATTCGTCAGACATGATTTTCCCTTCACAAATCCATGTTGACTTTGTCCGATGATTTCACCAATTTCCAAATGTGCTGTTATCACATCTTTGATAACTGACTCCAGCAGTTTCCCCACCACCGACGTCAGGCTAACCGGTCTATAATTCCCTGGTTTCTCTCTCCCTCCTTTTTTAAAAAGTGGGATTACATTAGCCACCCTCCAATCCTCAAGAACTAGTCCAGAATCTAACGAGTTTTGAAAAATTATCACTAATGCATCCACTATTTCTTGGGCTACTTCCTTAAGCACTCTAGGATGCAGACCATCTGGCCCTGCGGATTTATCTGCCTTCAATCCCTTCAATTTACCTAACACCACTTCCCTACTAACAAGTATTTCGTTCAGTTCCTCCATCTCACTGGACCCTCTGTCCCCTACTATTTCTGGAAGATTATTTATGTCCTCCTTAGTGAAGACAGAACCAAAGTAATTATTCAATTGGTCTGCCATGTCCTTGCTCCCCATAATCAATTCACCTGTTTCTGTCTGTAGGGGACCTACATTTGTCTTTACCAGTCTTTTCCTTTTTACATACCTATAAAAGCTTTTACAATCCGTTTTTATGTTCCCTGCCAGTTTTCTCTCATAATCTTTTTTCCCCTTCCTAATTAAGCCCTTTGTCCTCCTCTGCTGAACTCTGAATTTCTCCCAGTCCTCAGGTGAGCCACTTTCTCTGGCTAATTTGTATGCTGCTTCTTTGGAATTGATACTATCCCTAATTTCTCTTGTCAGCCACGGATGCACTACCTTCCTTGATTTATTCTTTTGCCAAACTGGGATGAACAATTGTTGTAGTTCATCCATGCAACCTTTAAATGCTTGCCATTGCATATCCACCGTCAATCCTTTAAGTGTCATTTGCCAGTCTATCTTAGCTAATTCACGTCTCATACCTTCAAAGTTACCCCTCTTTAAGTTCAGAACCTTTGTTTCTGAATTAACTATGTCACTCTCCATCTTAATGAAGAATTCCACCATAGTATGGTCACTCTTACCCAAAAGGCCTCTCATGACAAGATTGCTAATTAACCCTTCCTCATTGCTCAAAACCCAGTCCAGAATAGCTTGCTCTCTAGTTGGTTCCTCGACATGTTGGTTCAAAAAACCATCCCGCATACATTCCAAGAAATCCTCTTCCTCAGCACCTTTACAAATTTGGTTCACCCAATCTACATGTAGATTGAAGTCACCCATTATAACTGCTGTTCCTTTATTGCACACATTTCTAATTTCCTGTTTAATACCATCTCCGACCTCACTACTACTGTTAAGTGGCCTGTACACAACTCCCACCAGCTTCTTCTGTCCCTTAGTGTTACGCAGCTCTACCCATATCGATTCCACATCTTCCCGGCTTATGTCCTTCCTTTCTATTGCGTTAGTCTCTTCTTTAACCAGCAACGCCACCCCACCTCCCCTCCCTTCATGTCTATCCCTCCTGAATATTGAATATCCCTGAACATTGAGCTCCCATCCTTGGTCAGCCTGGAGCCATGTCTCTGTGATCCCAGCTATATCATAATCATTAATAACAATCTGCACTTTCAATTCATCCGCCTTATTACGAATGCTCCTTGCATTGACACACAAAGCCTTCAGGCGCTCTTTTACAACTCTCTTAGCCCTTATACAATTATGTTGAAAAGTGGCCCTTTTTAATACCTGCCCTGGATTTGTCGGCCTGCCACTTTTACTCCTCTCCTTAGTACTTTTTGCTTCTACCCTCACTTTACACCCCTCTGTCTCTCTGCACTGGTTCCCATCCCCCTGTTGTGAACTAACCTCCTCACGCCTAGCCTCTTTAATTTGATTCCCACCCCCCAACCATTCTAGTTTAAAGTCACCTCAGTAGCCCTCGCTAATCTCCCTGCCAGGATATTGGTCCCCCTAGGATTCAAGTGTAACCCGTCCTTTTTGTACAGGTCACGCCTGCGCCAAAAGAGGTCCCAATGATCCAAAATCTTGAATTCCTGCCCCTTGTTCCAAAACCTCAGCCACGCATTTATCCTCCACCTCATCACATTTCTACTCTCACTGTCGCGTGGCACAGGCAGTAATCCCGAGATTACTACCTTTGCGGTCCTTTTTCTCAACTCCCTTCCTAGCTCCCTATATTCTCCTTTCAAGACCTCATCCCTTTTCCTACCTATGTCATTGGTACCTATATGTACCACGACCTCTGGCTCCTCACCCTCCCACTTCAGGATATCTTGGACACGATCAGAAATATCCCAGACCCTGGCACCAGGGAGGCAGACTACCATCCGGGTCTCTGGATTGCGTCCACAGAAATCACCTATCTGACCCCCTTACTATCGAGTCCCCTATCACAACTGCCCTCCTCTTCCTTGCCCTACCCTTCTGAGCTACAGGGCCAGACTCTGTGCCGGAGGTGGTGTACGTGGCTGACAAAGAGAGTCTGGGAGAACAGAAAGCTGACGGCGCACACCAAAGTTGCAATTACAGGGCCTGCGTCCTCAGCACACTGCTTTACGGCAGCGAGACCTGGAGCCTCTACTACAGACAAGAGCGGCGTCTCAATGCCTTCCACCTTCGCAGCCTGAGACGCATCCTGGACACCACGTGGACTGACCGAGTCACCAACAATGATGTCCTGGCCTGGGCCCAGATACCCAGCCTCTTCACCCTGCTCTATTTATGTATAAACTTTCACAAATTCTATTGTATCTGCATTTTTTCCTGTAAATCCCTGGAAGAAAATGAATCTTAACATGGCGTATAGTGACATACATGTACTTTGATAATAAATTTACTTTGAATACTCTGAGACGTTGCATTAACTCAATGGGCTGAATGATCTCTAATGTTGGTATGAAATATACATAAAATGACTTTAGTTCCTTGTTTGTTCTTAGCTGTGGCATCTTTATTTGCAAAGGAGAGCACATGCCATTATTTTCCTTTGTGGCATTCCACACAGCAGGAATGGGATATTCTGTGGCTGTAGGGCTCCCATGAGGAAAACAAATGTGCTATAGCACTTTACAAAATGAGAAACCAAGGCACATCAAATTGAGGAATCTCAGAGTCAACTACAGCTAGCGAAAATACTTGGAGTAAGAGAAATATAGAAAGAGGGAAGTTTATTGTACAGCAAGGTACAGGTATAATGAAAAACTTGCTTGCACCAGCAGCAATAGTTTGTAGATTGAGGCAACAACACACAGAACAATAATTATGCACACTCTGCACATATATTACACAGGGCAGTGAAGAAAATAAAGATTAAGTTGTTAACACGAGTGCAATGGGTGCATTCAGTCTGTAATGAGCTGTGTGGCCTGGTGGGACCCGTACTTAACGATGAACACCAGTGAGCATTTTAGATGGATTAAAGACGGATAAAGGTAAACATTCATGTCAGTTTTGAAAATCAGCAGTAAAGCTCAATTTTCAAGACTATCAGAGTTGGAAAATTCTGTAAAGTCACGTGGCAGAGAACATCCTGTAACTTCTAAAATAAATAGTGGGACGGGAGTGAAGAGAGATAAAAGCTAGCATGGTTCAAAATCAATTAAAATAGTAAATAATAATTTAAATTAATATGACAATTAAAAGCAGAATTTCAAGAGGATGATGGACACAAGGAAGAAAAGTAACAATAAATGTCAGCATAAACCATAGTTTTAATTTGGTCATCTGTGCATGACTATGCATTTCATAATGTCAATGTTAATTTTAAAATTGTTATTCCTAATATCTGTTACTTAGATATTTGAGAAGTCAGCAGGTTGCATTTGAGTGATTTTGCTATTTTAGTATTAGCATTGAGTGGTTTTGTCACCATAATAACATCTGCACATTTTGAACTGATGCTTTAATAGTTTCATCATTGTAATCTTTATATTGGTTTTATAATTTAAGCAGTCCCTGAGGTTTTGTTAAATATTTCTTCCTGTTTATTAACAAATCCTACCACCACCTTTGCTTCAGGAACTGTAAGCAGCATTCATGAGGTTTAACTATTGGCATATTCTCATTTCTGTATTCTCTCCAGTCTTTCATCTTAAAATTCTCCAGCTTGTATCCCACCCACACCAATTTCTGCTGGGCTGTCTTCCTGAATTCCCACTCCGCAACTGGCTTAATTTTAAAACCCTGCTCATATTTAAGCTCTTCCTGGACTCACCTCTACCAAACTCTTATTCAGCTTTACTTATTTACTCTTACTGCACACTCGATTCCCTTGACTCTTGCCCATTATATATCACCATCACCCTGACCCTAACTTCCACTCTGTTCCTTAGTCCCTTCAGTCCATTGTTAGCTGTTTTTTCTTCTGTTCTAAGCTTTTGAATTCCCCCTAAAGGTTTACCTTTCCGCTTTGCTATTTATTTTTCAAGATCCTCCTCCCAAAACCTGATGCTACATCCAAAATTTTCTTTCCACTTAATATCTTGATATTGGATCAAAGGCTAATTTTTCCATCTATTTTTGTCAGTCACCTGAAGTCAAAGTTCTTCTGTCTGCATTGTATGAATGCAAGTTGTTGTGATTGTTTGACTGGCTTTGATACCTTTCAGCTTTTATTCCAGTGTATATATTACTCAAAGTCTTCTGTCTCTTGCCACTCGTCTTTATGGGCATAAGAAATAACTGAATGGAAAACTACAATTGGAGCGTTCTGAGCTGTTACCAACCAATCATTCAATGGCTGCTTGGATATACAATATGAGTACTACCTTTGTTCTTGATTAATCTTCCCATGTGGTTGAAATTTTGTGCTGATGCTACCAAAAAAAGTTGCACAGACATCTGAGTTTAACCAGCTGCTAATAGGTTTCACAACAGGCTCACTTTTCTAATTCTCCACCCTTACCTTCAATGCTCTGCTTTACCAGCAATTACTGTCTGTGTTTAATTTTGTTCCATCCTGCTCTCCAAACCTGCCAAATAGAATTTCTGATGCAGTCCTCGGAGGAGGGTGGGGAAGGATAGTTGCCTTTGGGCTGGTTCTCCTCGCCTCTGGTATAGAATTATAATACCGCCTCTGAGCCTTTTCTGAGCTCTATAACACAGAAAGATTAGTTCCTGAAGTGAGATACTGGTTAACCTATTCACTAACCCCATGACCATCTTTTATCCAGATCCCTTAATATATAAAGTTAACAAAATCTTTCAACCACAAATTTAGAGTCAACAGCAGACCTAACATTAATTTACATTTACGGATGGCAGTTCCAACTTGCACAGTTTTTGTACAGAACAGTTGAAAACCAAAAGCATATGCTAATTAAAAATCTGAAAGACCTAGCTCTAGATTATAAACTGTAATTCTAGCAACTTGTCATTTCTCTATCAACCTGTCTTATCATTTCCGTTTAATAACTCAAAAACTTTGGTCAAGTCATTCTAACTCCTCTGTACCTACTTCCGAGCACTTTAAAACTACGCCCTCTTCTGATAGCCATTTCAGCCCTGGGAAAAAGCCTCTGACTATCCACACGATCAATGCCTCTCATTATCTTGAACACCTCTATCAGGTCACCTCTCATCCTCAGTCGCTCCAAGGAGAAAAGGCCGAGTTCACTCAACCTATTCTCATAAGGTATGCTCCCCAATCCAGGCAACATCCTTGTAAATCTCCTCTGCATCCTTTCTTTGGTTTCCATGTCCTTCCTATAGTGAGGTGACCAGAACTGAGCACAGTACTCCAAGTGGGATCTGACCAGGCTCCTATATAGCTGCAACATTACCTCTCGGCTCTTAAACTCAGTCTCATGACTGATGAAGGCCAATGCACCGAATGCCGCCTTAACCACAGAGTCAACCTGTGTAGCAGCTTTGAGTGTCCTATGGACTCAGACTCCAAGATCCCTCTGATCCTCCACACTGCCAAGAGTCTAACCATCAATGCTATATTCTGTCATCATATTTGCAACTACCAAAATGAACCACCTCACACTTATCTGGGTTAAGCTCCATCTGCCACTTTTCAGCCCAGTTTTGCATCCTATCAATGTCCCATTGTAACCTCTGACAGCCCTCCACACTATCCACAACACCCCCAACCTTTGTGTCATCAACAAATTTACTAACCCATCCCTCCACTTCCTCATCCAGGTCATTTATAAAAATTACAAGGAGTATGGGTCCCAGAACAGATCCCTGAGACACACCACTGGTCACTGAGCTCCATGCAGAATATGACCCATCTACAACCACTCTTTGCCTTCTGTGGGCAAGCCAGTTCTGGATCCACAAAGCAAGGTCCCCTTGGATCCCATGCCTCCTTACTTCCTCAATAAGCCTTATCGAACGCCTTGCTAAAATCCATATACACTCCATCTACTGGTTCTACCTTCATCAATGTGTTTAGTCACATCCTCAAAAAATTCAATCAGGCTCATAAGGCACGATCTGCCTTTGACAAAGCCATGCTGACTAAAGAAGGGAAGGAGAGGGGAAAAACCTAGGCTTGAGCTTTTCTTTTGCTTTCTCTGACTGATGACTCTCTTCAATGAAGCCTTGAAGAGCTAACGTCTCAAGATGACCACTCTGCCTCTATCCACTCCAACGATGGCTAGTGTGCTTGCCACTGCCTTCAGTTAGTTTGCTCTTCCTTATCAATCCCAAACACCGAATGGTCGCCGGTCAAAGCTTTTTTAGTAAATTGCCACAGAACTCTGCCTTTAAAATCTCAATCGCCGTCCTGATTGAAAAGTAGCTCTCTAATGCAGTCCCTGCCATGGATTGTCCAAACCCACGACTCTGACAGTAATTTTGCAGTGATAGATATCTTGGAGATCTCAAACAGCAATGTGTGAATAAGAGCAAGGGGATGAAAACATGCATAATGTGGTTGATATGAAGGTGAAAGGGAAATTATGGAGGTTGAGGTAGGATGGGAGTCACACCAGGAAGAAGTTTTCAAGGAACAACTCAGTGATATTTTTGGATTACTTCAAGGAGAAAGGACATCACAATTTCAGGAGTGATTTGCAGTGGACAATATATAATACCGATGACATTGCTGGCAATGATGCACATGCTGTATTCTAAGAGGTGGTATCGTTCCAATGTTTAAATCTGTGCATTTTTGCCATTTAATTAAATACAGGTTGATGTCGATGAGATAGACATAAGTGAACAGTAAATTAAGAAATGCAAACTTCATACCATCTCTCGGTGTGGAAATCACCAAACCTGGATTGACAGACATGAGTATCTAAAGTAGTAGGAATGTATGCCATAGCTTGTTACAAAGGGTACATAAATTTATGTAGAATTTTAGCAATGTGTTGACTATATAAGGGACACGTTGAAAGATGTTACTCACAGAAAATCCATTTGTATTGACATGCACCAGGTATAAATGGAGTTTGTAATGCCAACAGTAATTGGTCCTGAAAGCCCCAGTAGTAACTGATCTTTGAAAGATAAGTATGGAATCAAACTTCTTGACAGTGCTCATAAATATATGCTGTTAAAAAAAATTCCATCTCACTGTTCCTTTTTCCATAATTAGTTCCAGTTGTAAATCAAAACTAGGCACCTGGCTCACCAGGTGAGGTTCACCTGCTCACTTTCAACCCACCAGGGCCCCCAGATGCTGAGCTTTCAGATCACTGGGCTCCATTTAAATTTTCAGGTTCACTGTGTTGGATAAGAGTGTAGAATTGTCTTTTTTCTTACATTTTCCTTCTAGTTTAACTTTGCAATACTTTCTTATAATTTTTATATAATTACCTATATACGTGTAAGTGTTCAGTAAATTTTCTAGCAATTGACGTATAGCTGATTCCTTATTTTCTAGAGGCTTCTCAGTTTTTCAGTAGTAGGCATCATGCCACTTGAATCTGGCTATTTCATAAGTTACACCTTATCAATGGAATGTTCTTTTATCTCTAGTTTGAGCATGAGACGACCATGACATGTTTTTCTTTGTTCATTCTTTGTTTTTATAACATTTAATAGAATGGCCGTAACCACCAAGCTTCATGCCTCACTCTTGACTTTCCAAAGAACCTCTGGATTAATATCACCAGAACCAAAAACTGGAAGATTTATTGTAATAAAGATAATGAATTGAGCGTGTGTTGGTGTATTTATGAAAACAGCAAGCAATAGACTGGAAAATCTGCCTGTCTTGCAATACTAATTCCTGAGTGTGTCAGATAAACGCAAACACGGGGAAATCTGCAGATGCTGGAACTTCAAGCAACACACCTAAAAGTTGCTGGCGAACGCAGCAGGCCAGGCAGCATCTCTAGGAAGAGGTAGAGTCGACGTTTCGGGCCGAGACCCTTCGTCAGGACTAACTGAAAGAAAAGCTAGTAAGAGATTTGAAAGTGAGAAGGATCTCCCCCTCCCCCTCCCACTTTCAAATCTCTTACTAGCTCTTCTTTCAGTTAGTCCTGACGAAGGGTCTCGGCCCGAAACATCGACTCTACCTCTTCCTAGAGATGCTGCCTGGCCTGCTGCGTTCACCAGCAACTTTTATGTGTGTTGTGTCAGATAAATACAGTTTTACTGTACTGTAGTCCTGTTTGACCCGGTGTGGACTTTGTTGCATTGTAACAATGAATAGAATTCTAGGTCAGTATTCAACATCTATATAAGTTCTACTTTGAAAACAAACCATTGTGTAATGTTGCATTAGTGAGGTCATCCAACAATTTAAATTAATATTCCAAAATTTTCCTAACAAGTATATTCTTAGTTTTATTTGGTTGCTGGTCACCTGTTTTTTCTGTCCTTATTTCTCAAACTTCTTTTGGACAGCACAATGAAGAGAAATATCAGGTTACTGCCCATCTAAATTTGCTGAGTTCTGATTTGCATTCCAATGTCACCTTATCACACAACTGCCTGGAGCAGAATGTCTATCTCACAGAATTTTATTTAAATAAGTGCCTGCATAATAGGAATTTGGCCCGAGTCCTTGTGGGTGTTGGGTCTCTGTTTACTCCTTCTCCCTCTTCAATCATCCCTCAGTTTTTATGCTCAGCAGGCTCTCCTTGCTGGGCATTTGGGCTAACTATGTGCAAGTTTGGTCTGTGGGTAACAAACAAACCAGTGCATGCTTTTCATGGTATAAGAAGCCAGTTGGTCAATTACGGAACTCCAAATGGGTTATAATAATGATTTTATATCCTATCACAAGACAGCATTGCCAGAGGACACAATCAAAATACATTTACATTGCTCTCAACTTTCCTTCACTCCTATTTTTTGTATCTTCGTACACCCTTTGTTGTCCTCTTTTCCGTCTGGTGAAATAATGTACAAAACTGTTGTTGACATAAATTTATTATAAACAGGGAGAGTAGAATTACAGCAATAAATTTTCCAAACAAGAAAACAACCAAGCACTTTTTTGTTGGAATCATTATGGATGTAGATGTCACAGAATGGAATTCTTTCCTCTTTGATAGCTCAGTGTCTTTGGCAACCATTCCCTGGCCAAATATAACTACCAGGATTAATTGAAACCCTATTTATTTGTTTGTTTATTTATTTAGCAATGCAAGATGGTGTACACCCTTCCACCCCTCCGAGCAACCCCGATTAGACCTGACCGAATCTTGTGACAATTTATAATGACCATTGAAGCTACTAACCGACCTGTGTTTGTACTGTGGGGGGAAACCGGAGCACCCAGGGGAAACCCACACATTTCTCGGGGAGGACGAACAGAGCCTCCATGCAGAAAGGTGCTGGAATCGAACTCTGAACTCTGACTCCCTGAGCTGTAATAGTGTCGCGTTAACCACTATGCTACCATGGTGCCCATAAGACATTGCCTGCTGCAGTGAGAGTATGTCTTCGCTTCCCTCATGACGTCAAGCTGCAAGAGACTGCAGATGTTAGAATCTGGAGTGGCAAACAACCTGCTGGAGGAACCCAGTGGATCAAACAGTATCCGCGGAAGGAAAGGGATGCAAAGGCAAGAGTTTTTACGCAAAACATGGACAATTCCTTTCCTCCCACTAATGCTGCTGAATCCACTGAGTTCCTACAGCAGATTGTTTGCTGTCCCTCATGACAGAGATCTCAGTTTGTGCCTACTGATGCCAAGAATAAGTGATTTAACATTCCATATTCATCCCCATTGAGGTGGAAGTGTACCCAAGTATAGAACAACACACATCAAAGTTGCTTGTGAATGCAGCAGGCCAGGCAGCATCTGTAGGAAGAGGTGCAGTCGACGTTTCAGGCCGAGACCCTTCGTCAGGACTAACTGAAGGAAGAGTGAGTAAGGGATTTGAAAGTTGGAGGGGGAGGGGGAGATCCAAAATGATAGGAGAAGACAGGAGGGGGAGGGATAGAGCCAAGAGCTGGACAGGTGATTGGCAAAAGGGATACGAGAGGATCATGGGACAGGAGGTCCGGGAAGAAACACAAGGGGGGGGGGACCCAGAGGATGGGCAAGAGGTATATTCAGAGGGACAGAGGGAGAAAAAAGAGAGTGAGAGAAAGAATGTGTGCATAAAAATAAGTAACAGATGGGGTACGAGGGGGAGGTGGGGCCTTAGTGGAAGTTAGAGAAGTCGATGTTCATGCCATCAGGTTGGAGGTTACCCAGACGGAATATAAGGTGTTGTTCCTCCAACCTGAGTGTGGCTTCATCTTTACAGTAGAGGAGGCCGTGGATAGACATGTCAGAATGGGAATGGGATGTGGAATTAAAATGTGTGGCCACTGGGAGATCCTGCTTTCTCTGGCGGACAGAGCATAGATGTTCAGCAAAGCAGTCTCCCAGTCTGCGTCAGGGTCTCGCCAATATATAAAAGGCCACATTGGGAGCACCGGATGCTGTATATTACCCCAGTCGACTCACAGGTGAAGTGTTGCCTCACCTGGAAGGACTGTTTGGGGCCCTGAATGGTGGTAAGGGAGGAAGTGTAAGGGCATGTGTAGCACTTGTTCCGCTTACACGGATAAGTGCCAGGAGGGAGATCAGTGGGGAGGGATGGGGGGGGACGAATGAACAAGGGAGTTGCGTAGGGAGCGATCCCTACGGAATGCAGAGAGAGGGGGGAGGGAAAGATGTGCTTAGTGGTGGGATCCCGTTGGAGGTGGCGGAAGTTACGGAGAATAATATGTTGGACCCGGAGGCTGGTGGGGTGGTAGGTGAGGACCAGGGGAACCCTATTCCTAGTGGGGTGGCGGGAGGATGGAGTGAGAGCAGATGTACGTGAAATGGGGGAGATGCGTTTAAGAGCAGAGTAACTTCCACCACCTCCAACGGGATCTCACCACTAAGCAAGTAACTTCCGCCACCTCCAACGGGATCCCACCACTAAGCACACCTTTCCCTCCCCCCCTCTCTCTGCATTCCGCAGGGATCGCTCCCTACGCAACTCCCTTGTCCATTTGTCCCCCCCATCCCTCCCCACTGATCTCCCTCCTGGCACTTATCCGTGTAAGCGGAACAAGTGCTACACATGCCCTTACATTTCCTCCCTTACCACCATTCAGGGCCCCAGACAGTCCTTCCAGGTGAGGCAACACTTCACTTGTGAGTCGACTGGGGTAATATACTGCGTCCGGTGCTCCCGATGTGGCCTTTTATATATTGGCGAGACCCGACGCAGACTGGGAGACCGCTTTGCTGAACATCTACGCTCTGTCCGCCAGAGAAAGCAGGAACTCCCAGTGACCACACATTTTAATTCCACATCCCATTCCCATTCTGACATGTCTATCCACGGCCTCCTCTACTGTAAAGATGAAGCCACACTCAGGTTGGAGGAACAACACCTTATATTCCGTCTGGGTAGCCTCCAACCTGATGGCATGAACATCGACTTCTCTAACTTCCGCTAAGGCCCCACCTCCCCCTCGTACCCCATCTGTTACTTATTTTTATGCACACATTCTTTCTCTCACTCTCCTTCTTCTCCCTCTGTCCCTCTGAATATACCTCTTGTCCATCCTCTGGGTCCCCCCCCCCCGTATTTCTCCCTGGGCCTCCTGTCCCATGATCCTCTCGTATTCCCTTTTGCCAATCACCTGTCCAGCTCTTGGCTCTATCCCTCCCCCTCCTGTCTTCTCCTATCATTTTGGATCTCCCCCTCGCCCTCCAACTTTCAAATCCCTTACTCACTCTTCCTTCAGTTAGTCCTGACGAAGGGTCTCGGCCTGAAACGTCGACTGCACCTCTTCCTACAGATGCTGCCTGGCCTGCTGCGTTCACCAGCAACTTTGATGTGTGTTGCTTGAATTTCCATAATCTGCAGAGTTCCTGTTGTTTGCGTCCAAGTATAGAACTATCGGACTCAATTAGGCTAAAGTAGTAATATAACTCATCGCGGACTGATGGCTTCAGAATTATACTGAAGGGTAACTGCATTTTATTGAAACATCTTACCACCAGTTTCACAAGTCAGAATGACTTGGAACACTTGGCGTTAATGAGGGAAAGTATCAATTACTGTAAGAAGAAGAGATCTCCTGAGTTCATGGTTTAGAATAAAGTTGAGGAGCATTTGTTCCGAGGGTTTAGTTCTAACACTAAATATCTTGTCCGCACTTGCAGTAGAACTTAAGAAAACATTTTCCAACATCTTTACCATGAAGAATTCAAAATTCAGCAGAACAATTTAGTGTTTAGAATTCCATCCAGTAGACATACAGTATCTACATGAGATCAAGTTCAAGTTTAATTGTCATTCAACCACACCCGTGAATGCAGCCAAACAAATCAGTGTCACCCTTGAGTACAGCTGGCTGTAGTCAAACACAATACAGCTTGCCTTCTGCTGAATGAACACTGGGGGGCAGCACTAATTCCAGCATGGACACTGTGCCACATCGCCCCCAGCACTCTGGTGGAATGCCTGACTCCAGTGGCTCCCGGGCAGCTGCAAACAGGCGATACCACGGCTTGAGGCCTTGAACTCACGACGACCAAGGTCATGCAGCTTTCCCACCATTCACCAATAAACAAATGAATTGGACTTGCAACATTTCACACCACCAATGCCCAACAGTTTCTTACAAGCACAAGAAAAGCAACTTAGCAGATTGCTCGCAGTTAAACTGCACATCTCCTTCGTTCACCATCACGTCTCTGCTGCAGGCAACACCACGGTCTGCACCAAATCCAGCTCCTTCAGGTTCTCCACCAACGAGCAACTCGCTGCTGGGGTAGACCCGCAGTACTTTAAGTTCTTCATGTCCAGCGGGGTCCTGTGATCATAAAAAATACATTTAAAAAAGACAACAAAACCTTTGGTTGACCCCGTAGAAGCCACTGCATTTGAGTGCGCTGTCATCTTACCAGAAGTAAGTAATAAATGAAGCTTTAAACTAGCTGTACATTTCCTGAAGTTCTGTCAGTCAAAAATGACCCAGGGAATAGTATGAAATGACATTTGAACAAAAGGGTGATGTTGATTTCATTGTCCTATGCTCGGGTATGGTGAGGTGCAGACACAATGAGAAAACTTGCTTGTGGTAGCATCATCGGCTTGTAGGTCCTTACAACAGTCAGAACATAAGTTATACATGAATTATGGTCATCTGAAGTTATTTATCCTCTGAAATAGCAATATTATCAAATTTAGGACAGTTTTATGATATTAAGATTGCATAGGGATTGCAGTCATTTAATATAGGATGGGTAGAAAATGTAAGGGTTAGATTTTGAACTCTAACATGAAAGTGCAATATATTAGCCCAATGTGTCTCCCTCTCCCTCCGAAAAGTAAAGGATCATGCATGCTGCTAGGAAAGTAAATATTGGACAGGAAACTGTGGTGATTTCACCATTTCTTTGAAATCAAATTGGATTCCTAGAGGGTCTCAGTAAAATGTCTTACCTGAAGAATTTGCATTCCTGACTGTGCATGTTTGCCTTCAAAGTCAAAATCAAGTTCATTATCATAAACATAACTGCATGTATGCACAGGTGCAATGAAAAACTTTCTTGCAGCCCCACCATATAACTAGCGTTCACAAGAAAAACATAAGGATAAATCCTGCATAATTTTTAACAAGTAAACACCTTTAGAAGAAGGAAAAAACACATTTTATTGCAAAGTGATCATAATGTTGCTAAAGTGTAGTGATCTTGGTTCTGCCAGTTCAAGAACTGAATGGTTAAGCCCAAGTGGGTTGGGACTTGGGGGTTCTAAACTTATCTCCTGACCAAAGCTGTGAGAAGATGGCCTGGTCCAGATGGTGCAGATTGTTGATGATGTGGATTCTCAATGTTTCAATTGGACTTGAACATACAATTATTTGACACTAAACTCAGAGTGTCACCCACCAACCAATGCTGAGTACTGCCCCTCCTGACCTAGATATTCTGCTTTATTTTTACTCCTGTTAAAGTGTTGTCCCTTCCTCCCCAGCAAGAGAAGATGACCCTATTTTTGATACCTTAGTCAAATGACCATTCTTATTTGAGCCACAACAGACTAATTGGTTGTGAAGGTGTCACAGCAGAATCTGAACCCATTGCTTCTCCAATGTCCTCACTTTCCAAAGGAGGTCCTTGAATTCTGACCACAATTTACTAATATCTTCAACTTCTACTCTTCGGAATCTGAGGGATCCAACTGTCCGGCTCTCTTTAAAAAATTACATTCAAAGTTATAGTTTACAAAATGTACTGAATTGATGATATTAGTATTAGTAAATATAGCAAGAAAACCACAAATGCAACCTGGAACGTTCCCTGCTATCACAGGCGCAGCTTTCTCACAGCACCAGAGACCTGGGTTCATCCTGACCTCTGTTGTTGACCATGTAGAGTTTGCACATTCTCTCTGTGACCATGTGGGTCTTCCTTGGGTGCTGCAGTTTTCTTCAATGTTCCAAAACCTTGCAGGTTGGTAAGTTAACTCACCATTGTAAACTGCCCCTACTGTGTTGGGGAGTGATAGCAACTAGAGGTAGTTGATGGGAACGTGGGGAGAATAAAAAGGGAAGGGAATAACACGGGATTGGTGTAAATGAGGGGTCAATTGCATGAGCTAGGGCTGTTTCTGTGCTGCCTGACTCTATTTTATCGGCTGAAACATCTCTGACTTCTTTGCAAGGGCTCACCTCTGTCCTTTTTTGTAAATCTGTTATTTCTTCCTCACAGGCCCTCACCCAGGACTCCAAGGAACCTGCAAAGGAGGACGAGAATTCGATGGATTTTGTCCACCCGAATAACCGCACCCAGTACTGCCACTGGCCCTGCCAGTGTCCAAAGCGGTTGCCCAAGTGCCCACCTGGCATTAGCCTGGTGATGGATGGCTGTGAATGCTGCAAGACATGTGCCAAGCAGCTGAGAGAGAACTGCACGGAGGCAGACACCTGTGATTACCACAGAGGACTGTACTGTGACTACAGTGGGGATGCCCCTAGGTACGAAGTAGGAATATGTGCATGTAAGTGACATACATATTTTGGCAATTTACACAAAATAAATACTTTTGTGAGAGGTTGAGTGACGGGGAGGGGCAAGGATTGCTCACTTGATTAATGGATTCAAGGGAAAGGCTATAACAACTCTAAATTACCATCTAACTTTCTGAAAGTATTCAATAAATGCCAAATGAAAGACTTGCTACATTATTGTCAATGAATTAGGAATTAATTGAAGGAGAGGAAGAAGGAGGAAGATAGTGTAAATTCGGGCAGGAGAGGTATTTTCATAGAGAGGTTATGTCTGGAATCTAAATACAACTAGGTCTAAGAAATGCATTGGAAGGAAAAATTGACTTGATGATTAATGTTCAATAAACCACTGAAGAGACTGAAGTGACTGATGTTAGGAGAGTCAGAACAATCAAAAACCATGCATTGACCATAGAATCTTCTTCACAAAAGTGAGCTATTTGGCCCATCTAGTCCTCAGAGCCTAACCTGCACTCTTCTTCGTCTAACCCTACGTTATATACATTTATATTTTGGTTATCCAACTTCTCCCTTTAATGCACGAATGCTTTTTACATCAGCTGCTCGATTTCATTTTGACCACATCTCCAGTACTGGATGCAGTTCTGGTCTCCTTACTTGAGAAAAGATATTGCAAACAAGACAAAATCTCCAGGTAGTGTAAATCCAAAGCAATACGCACAAAGTGCTAGAGGAACTCAGCAGGCCAGGAAGCATCTATGGAAAAGAGTGAACAATTGACGTTTTGGGCCAAGACCCTTCATCAGAACCGAAGACCTGAAGAAGGGTCTTGGCCTCAAATGTCGACTGTTTACACTTTTCCATAGATAATGCCTAACCTGCTGAGTTCCTCCAGCATTTTGTGTGTATTGCTTGAGAAAAGATATACTGGCTTTCAAGGTGGTGTGAGGAGGTTCACTAGATTGATTCCAGAGATGAGGGAGGTTAGCCTATGAGGAGAGGGTGAGTCACCTGGGACTATACTCACTAGATTTCAGAAGAATGGGAGGGGATTTTATAAAAAATATTTAAAATGATGAAAGGGATAGATAAGGCAAGAGGCAGGAAAGTTGCTTCCATTCATAGGTAAGACTAGAACGAGGGACATAGCTTCAAGATTTGGAGGAGTAGATTTAGGATGGAGATGATGAGGAACTGCTTTTGCCAGAAAGTAGTGAATCTGTGGAATTGTCTGCCCAGGGAAGCAATAGAGGATGCCTCATTAGATGTAGTTAAGACACAAATGGATTAATTTTTGCATAGAAGGAGGATTAAAGATTATGGGAAAAAGACAGGTAGGTGAAGCTGAGTCGATGGCCAGATCAGCCATGATCTTATTGAATGGCTGAGCATGCTTAATGGGCCAGTTGGCCTAGTTCTGCACTTATTTCTTATGTTCTCATGTTTTTCATGTGGTAGCCAATAGTCTGCTGGAGGAATTCAGCAGGACAAACAGCATCTGTGCAAGGAAAGAAAATTATGACGTTGCAGGTCGAAAACCTGTATCAGTGGTTTCTTTTGTCTCCATTTTACTACTTCCTGTGTTCATGGCTTCTTAATCATTACTCTGCTTTGGATAAAGAAGCACCTCCTGAACTCCTTTATTAGATTTACTAGTGACAATCCTATATTCGGGATTGGTTTCCCCATGGGTGGAACCATTTTCCCAACAAATTTAGACACAAGAGATTCTGCAGGTGTTGGAGATCTTGAACAACACACACAAAGTACCTCAGGAACTCAGCAAGTCAGGTGGTATCTGTGGAGGGCAATAAGCTGTCAACATTTTAGGCAAGGGATCCTTCTTCAGCAAAAACTTTGACTGTCTTTTCCCTCCATAGGTGCTGCCTGACTTGCCGAGTTCCTCTATAACATTGTGTGTTCTGTCAATTCGGCAGCTTTTAAGTTCTTTGACTCCCTTCAGGGAGGAGAAGCAAAGAAGGGCAGGTGGAAAAACAAGGGATGAACATCTCTTTTTCCAACATAGGTTTAATGTATTTTGCAGGAGTTCTTTACACTGCGACTTTTGTTAAAATCTTATTTGTAACTGACTTCTGCTCCCTCTTTTATGGGTCCAGATATCCATGTGGCCAGGGGCACATTGAATTGAATCTACAAATAATTGGGCCACTTCTGGGTACTTTGATTGGATAATTTGAGGGAAAAAATGGAAATATTAAGGGACAGAATGAAATATCAGTAGCAATACTTTAGGTGTTTCCATAGCAAGAAAATGAAAGGGATTACAGCGTCACCCATGCAGTGACAAAGGATGATGGTATTCTGGTCATGCAAATCAAAAAAACAATGATAAATACTGGAAATCTGAAGTAAAACCAAGAATTGCTGCATTTATGGAAATAGTTATGTTGTCAGGTCTGGAAGATTTGTTCAGAACTAGGAAAGAGAACTCTTACCAGTTCTCATGAAATGTCTCAGACCTGAAATATTAACTCTGCTTCTCTGCTCTTAGATACTGTGATCAGTTAATGTTTCCAGCATTTAGGGAATGCTGGATATTTTGGCAGCAGTGCCATCCCATGGATAAAGTAAGAATAGCAGGAATTATTATTATTCAAATGACCTGAGTTGAATAATATCATGTCAAATAAGTTAGTTATTTACATATATTAGATAATATTGAAATATGAACAAATCTTTACTATTTAATATTTTTAGATATGGGTGGAATTGGTTGTGAACTCAATGGAGCCAGGTACTACAATGGTCAAAACTTTCAACCCAACTGCAAGTACAAGTGTACATGTATGAATGGTGCAATCGGCTGCATTCCAGTGTGCAGGGAGTCCCGTCCTCCGCTCATCTGGTGTCAGAACCCCAAACGTATAAAAATACCAGGAAAATGCTGCGAGCAGTGGATATGTGATGACTCAAAGCTGAGAAAGACTGCACCTCGCCATGTGTCCATGTCAGGTAGGGCAACTTGACCGTAAAGGGCAGTAATCATGGTCTTGAGGTCCTACAGAACCTTGTATACTGAGCCACTGCCTGAAATGGTAAGCGAAGCACTTGCAATAATAATCTTCAATAGGAAATCAATTAAATAACTGAAAGGAGAAAGCTTGCAGATTTGTGGGACTGAACAGCGACTTAATAGATAAGTGTTTCAAAGAGACTGCCTTTGTACTTTGGGATGTATCTGGGATGTATCATTCTGTGATTCTTCACCCCATAGTCTCCTCCTCTCCTCTCCTGAGAGCTCTCCCAGTGATAGACAGGCAGCCTCCTTTACCTTGTTCATGCCTTCATTTGTGAAGTACAACACTTTTCCCAGCACACTAATTGACAACAGGAGTAGTGCGAGGGCAATTCTAGCCAAGTTGGTCATAAATGCAAACCTTGCAAGCAAGCACATCAATAATTGTCACTCGTTACCAATTAGAAATGTCAAATGAAAATAACTCCAACCAAGGGCACATGGACTAGTTTTGCCATTTAGTTCTTCATCCAGGTGAGGTCAGCTAATTTATCAAAGACTTTATACTGAACCCATATCTTCCCGGTCCGTGTATCACAGTTTGAATTCATTAGACTACAGCCACTAACTTGGGATATAAAGTCCTTGTGATAAAAATGAAGTCAATGGCAAATGTGTGGAACATATTCCCTGTTAATTCATTCAGGCCCAATCAATTGATGTCTTTTGGAAGGTCTGGAACAATTCTTCTCAAAAACACGTTCTGAGAATGACAGCAATGATAATATAACTTTATTCAACTTTAGACAGTAGGTTTGGAAATAGTGGAGCATCAATAATTGGTTTGTTTCTGCAGTGAAGCGTGAAAGAAGCCGATATGAACATTGAAGTAACCTATTCTCTTTCAACCCCTTCTGTTGCTTTGAATTTCCCATTTATCAACGTCTCCTTTAGTCGCTCTGGCTTCAAATATTGTGGAAGATTCCACAAACTCATTTTTATTTTGTTCTTCATTAGTCACCAATGATCCTTGAAGACCTCAGTTGAGAAAATACCATGGATTTTTCCTCTTCACTCATAAGTGAATTGGGCAATTGGAGACACGAGACACTGCAGATGCTGGGATCTGGAGCAACAAATAAAATGCTGGAAGAGCTCACCGATGGGAATGGGGGAGGCATTGACGCAGAGTGTTGACCTGAAATTTTGAGAGTTCCACAGCCCTCACGGATGCTGATTGACCTGCTGAGTCCCTTCAGAAAATGCTTTGTTGAACTTAGTAAAATCAAGAGCAAAAATTAGAGATTGTGGGAAAGGGAAGGGAGTAGGGCTAACTGCGCAACCAGTGCAAGCAAAAGGCCCCAAAAGCTTCCTCCTGTAATGTATAATTCTGACCCATGAACAATTGGTGCTGAATTAGCAAAATTATGTTGTAGCTCATAATGCTAAAAATAGAGCCAGTATTTCTCTAGATGAGGTACGAAACTTAGTGGTATCAATTGTACAATACTTTGATCCTAGTAGAAAACTTGTTCCTAAGTATTTGCTGATTTGGAAAGAATGGCAATTATTCGGACTAACCGTTGCTTTGTCATCTTTTTAGCGTTCCAAGGGGAATCGGAAGTATGGCACCAGAACTGCTTAGTGCAAACTACACCATGGAGTGTATGCTCCAAATCCTGTGGAATGGGGATTTCAACCAGGATTTCAAATGAAAACCATCAGTGTAAGATGGTGAATGAAAGACGCCTTTGTTACTTAAGGCCTTGCAACATTGACATTACCAAACATATCAAGGTAATCTTCTTGGTCTTTATTAAGTTCATCAAATTCTTATTCTGGGGCACTCAGGGTGACCCCCTAAATAAAAGTATACCCATTACCTTGGTGATTGGGTTCTATGTGGAAGGAGTAGTAGATCTTGATAGGGTATTAAAGTCGAATTTGATTTCTGATTAACAATTGGATATAAAGTCTGCTTAATGTTCATCCCCCTCCAAATACCAAGGGCATCAAGCGTCAGCACATAGTGCTTAATCCTGGATTGCACAACCTTCTTGTGGACTCCAAGCTGTGACAGAAAGACCACTCGCATGTGGCATTAGTTGTAATGGAATTGTTAATTTTGTCATGCTAGACTTTTAATATTTACTTTCTCTGCTTTTGTGTGCGAAGTATGCTGTTTGTGAAGTATATAAAAATTCTCCATAAAGCTTGACCTTCTAGGCTGCTCTGCTGGTAATTTAATAATGTTGGATTGTTTCCTTCAATCACAATTTGAAAGAAAATCATGAGCTTGTTTTTTGTGGCTAGTGGTAATTGGAGGAACATTATCACAATGAAAAAAGATGGAATGTTAATGAGGATATTTGTGAGTGGAGAGAGAGGAGGTACTTATTTTAACAAAACATAGCTGCCTTCAGAATGCCTCTGAAGTGAAGTGTTTGCATGTACAGAGGATAGTTGGTGACAACATTTCAGTGCTGTAACTTTAGTTTACTGTGTAATTATACAGAATCTATCTCCATTTTTCAAATGGAATAGAAAGCCTTCAGCAGTTAACTGGACATAAGTTTGCCTGTGGCACAGTTCCTAACCACTGCTTTATTGATCTAATTTTGAACTAAAAAGAGTTCATCTTGCACCCATTAATAATCTGATCTGAATATATGTGCATTCACAAAACAGAAACTCAACAGAACTAAAAATCCCCATACTAAAATGTACTTGTAATTCAGTAACATGAAAATATAAAAACAGAGACTCCCCAACCTTTTCCAAAGGCCCATTACTTTGAGACCAACTAACCTCGTCAGTTTAGCTTATAAAACATGCCACAATGCCGAAGCAGTGGATACAGGAAATGGCCTTATGAACGGCATTGAAATGATCTCAGGTTTGGAATTGTGAATAAAATGACCAAATTGAATATTTCTTGTTTGCTCTTACAGGAGGGAAAGAAGTGCCTCAGTGTCCTGAAGCAGGTGGAACCCATAAACTTTACCTTGTCTGGGTGTGTGAGCCAACGCACATATCGGCCCAAATACTGTGGCATCTGCACAGACGACCGATGCTGCACTCCCCAGAAATCAAAGACCATTGAGGTGAATTTTGACTGCCCTGATGGTCTGGGCTTCTCCAAGAACATGATGTGGATAAACTCCTGTTTCTGCACCCTAAGGTGCGAGAAACCAAATGACATCTTTGCAGATCTGTTGTATTATCCTGACTACTCTGAAATCGCAAACTAAGTGCTAAGAAGTGCATCCTTTTGACTAACTGCTGACAAGAATGGCAAGAATGCTGGAGAATAAATGCGATTTTGGCCTGAAGTAACAATGCAAATCATGTACCTGTCATCAATTGCCAGAAAGATACAGGTTCCATATCTCAGCTTTGAGGAATTATCATTCTTGACAAAATAAAATAAATTTATTTAGTGAATTAAAATATTCAATAGAATATTTAAAGATATTATTTACTGAGGTGTTGCAAGTTCAGTCGGTCGATAGATAGCTGGTGTTTTAAAGTCTCTTTTTCAGATTTTCTCATTTGATACCAATCTGAGTATTGCAAAAAAAGATACAAAAGTTAGGGGAAAAAAAATTCAAGCATCAACAAAGCAACTTCATTCCTTCTACATTGAATTTAAACTGAACTGTTTTCCTCTGGTCAAATAAAGGATTAGGATCCAATGGCAATATTAATTTCCAAAGGTGTTAATTTTGGTTTGCTCATTCCACCTCTGTCTGCAAGACATCATGGGTTTCAAGCAGCACTCTAATGTAACCATGGCAAGCCTAAGGCACACGCAAAAATTTGTTGGCATGCAGCATGCAGTGCCATCAATTGATTCTTTAAACCCCATCCATAAATAAAAAAATACATAATTATCCTTACTGCCAAATGAAGCAGCAAATGTTTATAACAACCCAAGAACAGTGAGATATCTTCACAGTAAACTTCTCAAACTGGTTTGGTACCAACCGGATGGTTGCAAGAACACAGGACATTGGATAATACATTTTGAAATCCTCCCAACCTGGTATATACATCAGCATTTGGATGGTAAATGGTTAGAATAACAACACTCTTTAGATTAATAATAATAATTTTAGGAAGTTTTCTAAAATGCTTCATTTATTTCTGGCTGTCGGCTATACTTTTATTAATATTAAAACAACTAATATACATAAACAGGACATTATTTTTCCTTCAAGAAAGCTCATAATTATTTTATTTATTCAGTAATCAGCAATACTCTCTGCATAAAATTACCATGGTGCTCAAGTTTTCAGAAGAATATTGCTATTTGGGCATACAATCTCAAAAACTTTTGCCACACCTGCCCTAGTGTGCACTCCAGGTTGCCATTTCACTGGGACAACGATGGACAAGAACACTGTAGAAGTGCTATTTTTCTTGTGAAATATCCAATATTTAGGACATCAAAGACCATATTCTACTACTCTGCAGAAGTCCAAAGATAATCCCAGTGAAATATATGCCTCAACACTTAAATACAAACTTTCCTATTATTGTGGTCTGCAAATTGAATTATCTCAGATAAAGCAACTGCACTTCAACAGTACTCCATTGACTGTTGATTATTTGAGATCCTCTAAAGTACTAAAATGTACTGTGCAATTGCAATTATTTGTAAGAAGACAAAGAAATTCTCTCAACGCCCCTGCCAACATTCTTCCCTCAATCAATATAAAAATATTCCAGTATTATTTGGCCATTCATCTCATTGCCATGTGTTCAACAGTGCGGTGTACCTTGTTGTCGCGCTCATCTCTGTAACACATTCAATGTATAGTATTAATTGGTCCTGATTCTGGGTCACAACCTAAAACATCAATCACTCCTTTACCTCCACAGATGCTGCTTGAACCTGCTGAGTTATACCAGCAGTTTACATTTTCCTACACGTAGTCTCTTGTATCTTCATTAATTTGTAGATATTTACAAATAATTTATAAAAGCATTTATTGAAGCATCCAAAAACCTATCTTCTCTAGTTCACATGGATTGGTTGATTCAAGCTCACCATCTTCTCCTCAAGGACAATTAAAGGAAATTGCATATTAGCCTTGACATTGACATGCAGAGTTGTTTAGGACTCTAAAGGTTTATGGGAGACTGCCTGACACATTGTCACAGTGAACTGTCGCTGAAAGTATGAAATAATTTCTTCTTTTTCTACATTTTTTTAAAAATCAGCTGTCTTAACTTTATGGAAATTTGTCATATGTTGACAGGTTTTCTCAAGTCGAGCAAAAGGATAAAGTCGTCAAGCTATTTGATGCATGTCCTGGTTGATATTGTTCCAGGATCAGCCTCAACAATGTAATCATCAATTTGAAAAATGGAGGGGGAGCAGAGGCAGAATAAATATTGTCAATGTACCAAGAACTGTGCCTGTGAATCATATAGAGTACAGGTTGGAAATGTTTCAAGAGAATTATGGAGCTCATACTGTTACTGACGTACTCACGATGAAACAAAGGATGAAAAAAGACAAGTGTTGGAGCTCCATTTGCAACATCTTAGAGGCAGGGAGTAGGAAGAAATGGGTTATATTACTTACTGCAATACTCACATCACAAAGCACTTCTTCCCTTGAAATGAAAAATTCTTGAACTAGTTATCTCTTACCTGGCCAAACAAATCCATTATCAGGATTGTTCTTGTGTGAGGTCAAAGATAGTATGGAATAATAAATAATTGAAATGCACAAGGTTGAAACTGTGTCTCCTGTAAAAGAATAGTGATGTACATTGCAATTCTGCCAGCAGAGGTATTGTACACACACGATTTTAAATTGTAAAAAATTAGTCAGGCTTCATGTCATATGCACCGGTGTAATGAAAAACTTGACACAGCATCACAGTTGCAGAGCATCACGTAAGAAAAATTCACAAGAAAAACAAATATAAAGACAAACTTTAGAAGAAAACAATTAGAGCAAAAAAATGTCAATTTTAGTGCAACGTGATCAAAGTGTTGCTGAACTCCAGTGATCTTATGGCAGTTGTTCAGAAACCAAATGGTTGATGGAAAGTAGCTATTCTCAAATTTGGTAGTGTGGGAATTCACGCTTCTGCACCTTAGACAATAAGATATAGGAGCAGAACTAGGACATTTGGCACATCGACTCTGCTCTACCATTTCATCAAGGCTGATCCATTCTCTCTCTCAACCCCAATCTCTTGCCTTCTCCCTATATCCCTTCATGCCCTGACCAACCTCTGCCTTAAATATACTTGACCTCCACAGCTACCTCTGACAAAGAAGTCCACAGATTCATCACCCTCTGGCTAAAGAAATTTCTCCTCATCTCCACTCTAAAAGGACGCCCCTCTCATCTGAGGCTGTGTCTTCTGGTCTTACTCTCTCACACCATGGGAAGTATACTCTCCACATCCACTCTATCAAGGCCTTTCATGCCATTCAATAGGTTTCAATGAGGTCACCCCTCATTCTTCATATACTTAAGGCAGAGGTTGATAGATTCTTGATTGGTCAGGGCATTGAAGGAATATGGGGAGAAGGCAAGAGATTCGGGCCGAGAGGGAAAATGGATCAGCTATGATGAGAGGGAGAAGAAAATGGCGGCGCGACGCAGCACGCGCAGCCGTTCCGAATGAATATCGATCATGTGTAACTAGGGGCCGTGCACAATCTGGATTTGATGGAGACAGCTGCGAAAAGCGCAGAGGAACATCTGGAGTAACTTCTGAAATGCCTGCTTTGCTGCTGCACGATCGAGAATCCCCGGAGACGAAGGCCCCAAATCCTCGGCTTTGCGTATCGCCTGTTGCCGGGGCCGGGGTTGAAGCGCTCAGCTGAGATGGTGCTCGGTGCTCTGCATCGAAGAGGTGGTCAGAGGCTCGGGGTTTTCAGACTGACTTGGAGTCGGACTGTGGTCGGATGCTTCCAGGATGCTGCATCGGCGCTGGAGGTTTACTGTCTGCTTGAGATGATGGGACTTTCGAGAGACTTTGAGACTTTTACAGTGCCATCGTCTGGTCTTATCAGATTACTATTTTGCTTTGCACTGTTGTAACTATATGTTATAATTATGTGGTTTTTGTTAGTTTTTAAGTCGGTTTGTCATGTTTTTCGTGATATCATTCTGGAAAGACATTTTAACATTTCTTAATGCATGTATTACTAAATGACAATAAAAGGGGACTGCGTGTCCTCATAATCATAAATGACAAGAGCAGAGTCAATGGGCCAAATGTTCTAGCTCTGCTCCTATACCTTACAGTCTCATGGTCTAAGATGTGCATTCTTCTTAATTCCAGTGAATACAGGTCCAGAGCCATCAAGCACTCTTCATATGACAAACCATTCAATCCTGGAATCGTTTTTGTGAACCTCCTTTGAACCCTCTCCAGTATCAGCACATCCTTTCTAAGGGGCCCAAAGCAGCTCACAATATGCCAAGTGAGGTCTCATCAGTCCTTTATAAAGCTTCAACATTACATCTTTGCTTTTAAGTTCTAGTCCTCTTGAAATGAATGCTAACATCATATTTGCCTTCCTCACCACTAACTCACTCGAATGGTGGGGAGCTTTGATGATGTTTATTGCTTTCCTGAGGCAATATGCCCTATAGATGCCACCTGTGATGTATTGGGCAGAATCCACTTCTCTCTGCAGCTTCCTACGTTCCTGCACGCCCAAACTTGCAGTACCAGAGCATGAGACGAGCAGTCATGATAATTTCAACAGCACATCTGTAGAAGTTTGTTAAACAAAGATAATTGGAACAAAGCTAATTGGAAATATTGTAATACACCTGAGCTATGGGTGAAAGTCTTTAATTGTGATGTTTCTTCCATTCCCCAATGTTACCTTCTCCTTATAAACGATAAGAATAAGTTGCCTTGCTCAAAATGAAACATGTGTACAATTTATCAGGAACGCATTACAGGAAAGCTTTAATAACAAAAATGTATTTAAATCTACAGTATGAGTTCTCATGATATCAAAAATGAATAAGAACAGAGGATAAGGAAAAGAAACTTGGGTCATTTGGTCATACTCATCCCACCATTAGCTCTAATCATGATATTTCATCTAACAACACTAACTTCATAGTCACAATTATAACATAGAAACATTCTTCAGGGGAATTCATCCATGCCAACCAAGTGCCCTCCAAGCTATTCCCATTTGCTTGCATTAGCCCATATCCCTCTGAACCTTTCCTGATTTTCAACCATCCCAAGTATCTTTTAAATGTAATTGTACCTACCTCTACCACTCAGAGCACCCAGAAGCAGCCCACGTGGTTATGGAGAGAACATACAAACTCAGGGGAGAGGGGTCTTTCCTTGGTGTCCATTTGTGGCAAAAATCGTGCAAAGAAAGCAGTTAGCCTATCAGGAAGGGAGGCGCCTCTGTCATTTGTATACCCTGCCACAATGCACCATGTGTCCCCGGTGTCACAATGTTCATTTTATTTTTCATTTAAAAATCTTTTTTAATTATTATTGAAAATCAACAAAAAATATAGTAATATAATCAAGTCAACATGTCAATATGAACAATAAGAATTAAATTATTAAATAACTGATTAACAAAGCTAAACAATATATCAATAATAGTAAGAAAAAAACAAAATGTTAAAACTATTTTTTTGGAAAAAAGAAGGAAAATGTTGACATGATGATCGTAGGTAGTTGCCTCCCTGAATACGCTCCAGTCTATGCTTTCAAAACAGTCCTGCAGTATTGAGGTGGCACCTTCTGGCCAGATTCTGATCACCTTGCAAATGGATTGGGCTCATTTAACCAGTGGTCTGTACGCAGGGATTAGCAAAATGCATATGTGGCCTTAGGTAATGACAAGGGTGGTGTTTGTGGGTGGCAGCCTTGTCTTCTCTCCTCTGCTTACAAAGTTGATATGCTGGTAGAACCTTGGCAAGACTTAAGTTGGCGTGATTGAAGTTACCAGCAACAATGAAGGAACCATCGAAACAAGTGCCTTTGAAGTCACAAATGACACCATAGTTTTTCCCCAGCACTGGCTTTGGTTGGTGGTGGTGGGGGGTATGTGGGGTGATGTAAACAGCAACAATTACAATGGCAGTAACTCCCTCGCTAAGTAGAAGGGCCTACACTTCACCATTAAAAACTATCTGCGGTGAGCAGTAGACCATTACTACCAAGGCATTCATACACCAGTACTCATTATGTAGACACACAGACCTCCTCTGGTGGTCTTCAAAGTTGCAAGTAAATTATCAGAGTACATATATATCACCATATACAACCCTGAGATTCATTTACATGTGTCCATACTCAAATCAATAATGGAATAATAACCATAATAGAACTGATAAAAATCTACACCAACTGGGCATTCAACCAATGTGCAAAGGAAAGCAAACTGTGCAAGTGCAAAAAGAAATAATAATAAATAAATTAGCGATAAATATCAACAACATGAGATGAGGAGTCCTTGAAAGTAAATCCATAGGTTGTGGGAATATTCCAGTGATGGGGTGAGTGAAGTTATCCCCACTAGTTCACAAGCCAAATGGCTGAGGGGTAATTACTGCTCCTGAACCTGGTGGTATGAGCCCTGAGGCTCCTATACCTTCTTCGTGATAGCATGTCCTGTGTAGAGGAAGGTCTCTGATGATGGATGTTGCTTTCCTGCAACAACGCTCTGTGAAGATGTGCTCAATGGTTGGAAGGGCTTTGCCTGTGATGGACTGGGCCATATCCACTACTTTTTGAAGGATTGCCATTCAAGTGCAATTTCCATACCAGGCTGTGATGCAGCCAGCCAACATACTTTCCATCACACATCAATAGAAGTTTGTCAAAGTTTTAGATCTCATGGCAAATATTTGCAAAGTCATAAGTAGAGGCGCTCCAGCGCTTTCTTTGTAATCACACTTAGGTGCTGGGCCTAGGAAAGGTCCTCTGAAATGATAATACTGAGGAATTTAAAGTTGTGGCAGGGCTTGAATAAGAACATAAGAAATAGGAGCACGAGTAGGCCATCTGGCCTGTCAAGCCTACTCCACCATTCAATAAGATCATGGCTGATCTGGCCATGGACTCATCTCCCCCTACCTGCTTTTTCCCCATTACCTTTAATTCCTCTACTATGCAAAAATCTATCCAACCTTGTCTTAAGTATATTTACCGAGGTAGCCTCCACTGCTTCATTGGGCAGAGAATTCCATAAATTCACCAATCTCTGGTAAAAGCAGTTCTTCCTCATCTCCATCCTAAATCTACGCCCCTGAATCTTGACATTATATCCTCTAGCTCTAGTCTCACCTACCAGTGGAACAACATTCTTGCCTTTGTCTTATCTATCCCTTTTCATAACTTCATATTTCTGTAAGATTTCCTCTCATTCTTTTGAATTCCAGTGAGTACAGTTCCAGGTGACTCAATCTCTCCTCATAGTCTAACCCCCTCATCTCTGGAATCAACCTAGTGAACCTCCTCTGCGCCACCACCAAAGCCAGTATATCCTTGCTCAAGTAAGGAGACCAGAATTGCATGCAGTACTCCAGGTGCAGCCTCACCAGTACCCTTCACAGTTGTAGCATAACCCCTCCGCTTTTAAATTGAATCCCTCTTGCAATGAAGGCCAACTTTGCCTTCTTGAAAGCCTGCTGAACTTGCAAACCAACCTTCTGTGATTCATACACAAGCACTCCCAAGTCCCTCTGCACAGCAGCATGCTGCAATTTTTTACTATTTAAATAATATTCTGCTCTTTTGTTTTTCCTTCCAAAGTCGATAACCTCGCATTTACCAACATTGTACTCCACCCACCAGACCCTTGCCCACTCATTTGGCCTATCAATATCTGATTTTGTGGGACGACAATCGTTTTTCCCCCAGAGAGCATTGTATTTTTGTCTGCCCAAGAACATCAGGCCTTCTAGCTAGATGGCCGAGTCTGGAGCGGTGTCCTGGAGCCACGATTTTGTCAGGACAAGTGTGCAGCAGTCCTTCATCTCCCACTGGTCCAGGCAGATACAGGTAATCTATCTCATTTTCTAGCGATCGGACATTAGTGAATAGAATCATTGGGAGCATGAGCCACTTTAAAGTCCAATTGACTAGTTCATCCTGGACTGCTTGTGATCTAATATTTTAGACTCACCTATTACCTTGTCAAAGATCTTGCTAAATCCACATAGAAAATGTCTACTGCTCTACCTTCATCCATCTTCTCTTCAAAAAAAAACAGCCCGTACTGCCCAATTACACCTTATGACCCACCAACTAACCCATACACATTTAGGATGTGAAAGGAAACCTGAGCACTCAGAGGAAACCCATGCGGTTATGGGTAAAACATACATACTCCTTAGAGTCAGCTGGAGAATTGAACACTGATTGCTGGTGCTGCAATAGCATTACTTTAACTGTTACTCAACCTTATTGCCCCCACATTTGAGACAATTTTCTTTTCATGAACTTACGTTGACTATTCCAGTTAGTCTATGCCACTCTAAATGCTGGCAGACTTTTCCCCACAGAATTCCCTCCATATACTTGGCTCCTGGTTAATGGTGATTGAAAATACATTGATGTAGAAACTAAATTAAAATGATAATTTTAGAGAATAAAACCAAAATAAACCCTTTAATCTAAGTCAATGTTTCGTGGAAGTAAAAACACTTTTTAGTTGAGACTGCAGAGTTATCATGCTGCCTGTTGATAGTCACTAGTTGTATTTAGATGAGATGCCATTGTGGCAGAGGTGCACAGCAAAATGCATACCCTTGAAACAGCTGAAAATGAATGGAAATTATCCAATAATTGTTGCAAACTCCTTTTGAGTTTATAACACACCTAGGTTTAAATTCTGACAACTAACGTACTTTATGCCAAATACCAATGGCAAAAAGAAACACCAAATCCATTTCATAATAGCCATCACATTGCTTTTTGGGTGATAGAAAGCTGCTGTGGCCAACAAGTTATTTATAGCATTTTAAGTGAAACGTGACAACAATTTTATCTCTAGTAATCATTGCAGATACTTGACTGAGTGATTTACCCTTTCAAAGATAACATAGTTTCAGTGTCAGTTTCTCATGGGTGTCACCAGTCCCCTTACACAATATTCTTTTTGGAGCACTGCAATTGTCCAAAGTTAATCATCAGTCACTCATACATCTATACAGCATTTAAACAGGCTTTACAACCCAACTTGTCCACAAAGATTAAGATGTCTGGCTGAGCTAGTCCTATTTGCCAGCATTTGACCTATCTCCGGATTACTACCTGTGCCACGCGACAGTGGACAGTGAGAGTAGGAATGTGATGAGGTGGAGGATAAATGCGTGGTTGAGGGATTGGAGCAGGGGGCAGGGGGCAGGGATTCAAGTTTTTGGATCATTGGGATCTCTTTTGGCGCAGGCGTGACCTGTACAAAAAGGACGGGTTACACTTGAATCCTAGGGGGACCAATATCCTGGCAGGGAGATTAGCAAGGGCTACTGAGGTGACTTTAAACTAGAATGGTTGGAGGGTGGGAATCAAATTAAAGAGGCTAGGCGAGAGGATGTTAGCTCACAACAGGGGGATGGGAACCAGTGCAGAGAGACAGAGGGGTGTAAAGTGAGGGCAGAAGCAAAAAGTAGTAAGGAGAAAAGTAAAAGTGGCAGGCCGACAAATCCAGGGCAAGCATCAAAGAGGGCCACTTTTCAACATAATTGTATAAGGCCTAAGAGAGTTGTAAAAGAGCGCCTGAAGGCTTTGTGTGTCAATGCAAGGAGTATTCATAACAAGGTGGATGAATTGAAAGTGCAGATTGTTATTAATGATTAGGGTATAGTTGGGATCACAGAGACATGGCTCCAGGGTGACCAAGGATGGGAGCTCAACGTTCAGGGATATTCAATATTCAGGAGGGATAGACATGAAACAAAAGGAGGTGGGGTGGCGTTGCTGGTTAAAGAGGAGACTAAAGCAATAGAAAGGAAGGACATAAGCCGGGAAGATGTGGAATCGATATGGGTAGAGCTGCATAACACTAAGGGGCAGAAAACGCTGGTGGGAGTTGTGTACAGGCCACCTAACAGTAGTAGTGAGGTCGGAGATGGTATTAAACAGGAAATTAGAAATGTGTGCAATAAAGGAACAGCAGTTATAATGGGTGACTTCAATCTACATGTAGACTGGGTGAACCAAATTGGTAAAGGTGCTGAGGAAGAGGATTTCTTGGAATGTATGCGGGATGGTTTTTTGAACCAACATGTCGAGGAACCAACTAGAGAGCAGGCTATTCTAGACTGGGTTTTGAGCAATGAGGAAGGGTTAATTAGCAATCTTGTCGTGAGAGGCCCCTTGGATAAGAGTGACCATAATATAGTGGAATTCTTCATTAAGATGGAGAGTGACATAGTTAATTCAGAAACAAAGGTTCTGAACTTAAAGAGGGGTAACTTTGAAGGTATGAGACGTGAATTAGCTAAGATAGACTGGCAAATGACACTTAAAGGATTGACGGTGGATATGCAATGACAAGTATTTAAAGATTGCATGGATGAACTACAACAATTGTTCATCCCAGTTTGGCAAAAGAATAAATCAATGAAGGTAGTGCACCCGTGGCTGACAAGAGAAATTAGGGATAGTATCAATTCCAAAGAAGAAGCATACAAATTAGCCAGAAAAAGTGGCTCACCTGAGGACTGGGAGAAATTCAGAGTTCAGCAGAGGAGAACAAAGGGCTTAATTAGGAAGGGGAAAAAAGATTATGAGAGAAAACTGGCAGGGAACATAAAAAGTGACTGTAAAAGCTTTTATAGATATGTAAAAAGGAAAAGACTGGTAAAGACAAATGTAGGTCCCCTACAGACAGAAACAGGTGAATTGATTATGGGGAGCAAGGACATGGCAGACCAATTGAATAATTACTTTGGGTCTGTCTTCACTAAGGAGGACATAAATAATCTTCCAGAAATAGTAGGGGAGACAGGGTCCAGTGAGATGGAGGAACTGAGCGAAATACATGTTAATAGGGAAGTGGTGTTAGGTAAATTGGATTAAAGGCAGATAAATCCCCAGGGCCAGATGGTCTGCATACCAGAATGCTTAAGGAAGTAGCCCAAGAAATAGTGGATGCATTAGTGATAATTTTTCAAAACTCGTTAGATTCTGGACTAGTTCTTGAGGATTAGAGGGTGGCTAATGTAACCCCACTTTTTAAAAAAGGAGGGAGAGAAACCGGGGAATTATAGACTGGTTAGCCTAACATCGGTGGTGGGGAAACTGCTGGAGTCAGTTATCAAAGATGTGATAACAGCACATTTGGAAAGCAGTGAAATGATCGGACAAAGTCAGCATGGATTTGTGAAAGGAAAATCATGTCTGACGAATCTCATAGAATTTTTTGAGGATGTAACTCGTAGAGTGGATAGGGGAGAACCAGTGGATTTGGTATATTTGGATTTTCAAAAGGCTTTTGACAAGGTCCCACACAGGAGATTAGTGTGCAAACTTAAAGCACACGGTACTGGGAGGTAAGGTATTGATGTGGATAGAGAATTGATTAGCAGACAGGAAGCAAAGAGTGGGAATAAACGGGACCTTTTCAGAATGGCAGGCAGTGACTAGTGGGGTACCCGCAAGGCTCAGTGCTGGGACCCCAGTTGTTTACAATATATATTAATGACTTGGATGAGGGAATTAAATGCAGCATCTCCAAGTTTGCGGATGACACAAAGCTGGGTGGCAGTGTTAGCTGTGAGGAGGATGCTAAGAGGATGCAGGGTGACTTGGATAGGTTGGGTGAGTGGGCAAATTCATGGCAGATGCAATTTAATGTGGATAAATGTGAAGTTATCCACTTTGGTGGCAAAAATAGGAAAACAGATTATTATCTGAATGGTGGCCGATTAGGAAAAGGGGAGGTGCAACAAGACCTGGGTGTCATTATACACCAGTCATTGAAAGTGGGCATGCAGGTACAGCAGGCGGTGAAAAAGGTGAATGGTATGCTGGTATTCATAGCAAGAGGATTCGAGTACAGGAGCAGGGAGGTACTACTGCAGTTGTACAAGGCCTTGGTGAGACCACACCTGGAGTATCCTGTGCAGTTTTGGTCCCCTAATCTGAGGAAAGACATCCTTGCCATAGAGGGAGTACAAAGAAGGTTCACCAGATTGATTCCTGGGATGGCAGGACTTTCATATGAAGAAAGACTGGATGAACTGGGCTTGTACTCGTTGGAGTTTAGAAGATTGAGGGGGGATCTGATTGAAATGTATAAATTCCTAAAGGGATTGGACAGGCTAGATGCAGAAAGATTGTTCCCGATGTTGGGGAAGTCCAGAACAAGGGGTCACAGTTTGAGGATAAAGGGGAAGCCTTTTAGGACTGAGATTAGGAAAAACTTCTTCACACAGAGAGTGGTGAATCTGTGGAATTCTCTGCCACAGGAAACAGTTGAGGCCAGTTCATTGGCTATATTTAAGAGGGAGTCAG